>NC_081415.1:359173916-359493666 GCF_030272615.1 Cryptomeria japonica | reverse complement strand
GAGATGTCTACATTCGGCAACACTATTGGTTTTGACAAATCTAATTTGGAACTATGCTTTTTCGTCTTCTTTTCTTTACCTTTCACCAGTTGGACTAACACAATGGCTTGTGAGGCTTGTTGACCTTCGGTAGGTTGCTCGGTAGAGGCAACACTTTTATCAATTCCTTAAGCCTCTGATGTAGCGTTAGTTGTGTCCTTCGGTGCTTCTATGCTTGGGGTCTCAGATGTAACATTTTTAGTGCTAGAAGGAGCTTGAGAAGACTATTCTTCGGTCGCCTGAGAAGCAGTTTCTCCTTCTGTAGACTTGTGACCCTCTGTTCCTTTCTCAGTTTCTTGAGGGGCATCAGTTGAAGCATGTTGAGTGACCAGAGGATAGGGCTGAACTTGTTCCAAAACTGACTCATTGGATACCAGTTTGGCATAAGCATTCCCTTCTATCATTTCCTGTTCAGGTGCCTTGGTGTCCATGATATCCTCATCAACTTGTATAATGTTAGCAGGGTCTTGCTCGGTGATATCAGGATCTTGCTCGGTGACATCAACTATTTCAACTTCAGCTTGTTCACCAGCATTCTTGATTCAAAATATTTCCTACCATTTTTCTTTGGTCTCATTCTCTACATCCAAGTAAAGGCCATTCATAAATTTCAAGGCTCTTTGTTTGACTAGGAATTATGTGTGGTAGTTTTTCAGATGTTTAGTGATCTCATCTACCGACATGTCTGGAAAAAGATGTACCAGACTTCTTTCTCTCATCTGTTTCTCTAAGTCCATGGCATACTTCCACCTGCTATCAATATGCAAATATAATTCATTTGGAAGAGACTTAGATACTTCCAATGGGACCAATCAGAATTTCATAAGTGTGTAGATGATAACTTCTTCTATTTGTCTCTTTTCATCAACAGATCTGGATTCATACTTAACATATCTGAATGCTCCAAATCCACCATATTGCTTCAGATAGTACAAAAATTGTCAACACTATGTACATTTACCTTTTTACTCTTGACAATCTAAAATTTGCTTGCATCTTCAGATTCAGTGTCACTTGACTCTTTGGTCAAAATGAGTCTCTGAGTAGATTTCTTGTATGTTTTTGTTACCTTGGGTGTGGCAACATTCTTTGGTTTCTTACTCGGTGATGCTACAAATGATCTTATGTTTGGGTGCTTTATTGAAGGAGTCGGTGATACCTGTGATGTATCCTGTTTCTTCTTTTCAATAATTTTCTTTTAGGCAATTTGGTGCTCAGTGTAATGGCTGCCTCTTGAGCTTTAGATTCCTCCTTGGTGATTACTATAGTGCCCTTAATAGGTGTGGAGGAAGAACCTTCTCCAAATTTCTTCGTTAATGCCTTGATCATTTTTGTTGCCTTCCTTGTAGCCTTGGGTACTACAATGCTCATTTTAACTTTTTCCTTCACTTCTTCATATGTTCCATATCTCAGCTCGGTAGCATGCCTTGGTCATGTAAGAAAAACATCTATCTGCTATTGTGTGATGTCAAAATCAATCTCGTAACCCATAGGTGGCAAAGATTAAGTTCTCGGTTCTACAACATTAACATAGTAGTAGTCGATGTCTACTTCAAAACATATGTCATCCTTGTATTTCTCCACTACCTGGGGTGGAATTCTATACCTGTTATGCATCTTTTCTTGAAACTTGCTGAAATAATCATCCATAATATCATTAAAGTTATCACCTAGTCATTTGATGAAGTCATTGATTTGATGGGTGATTGGTCGATGTAGCTCCCAAACTACATTACCAATTGATGGAAATAATTTCTCAAAATAGAAAAACATGCATATTAACAGTGATCCAAACTTCAGTGTATTAGCCGAGTTGTTCTTCTCTGGCTTCCTTATGGTGTTTAGATTCTCAAATAGGTTTTTCAACAATACTTCACAAAGATCAATTTTCATTCCTTTCTTCACAATTTTATATGCTAAGTCTACTGCTGCATAGGGTACACTATTTTCCCTTGTTGATTGGAAGAAACAATAACCTATTACTCTAATGGAAAACTTCAGCTCTACATCTATTACATTATTCAATTTCAATCCTCTACAATCTGATTTGACTCCGGTTAGAGTGATCAATTCCTTCTGTGATATCATTTTCTGAGCTCGGGCATGATAAAAAATAGGGTAACCGGTGATCAAATGAATGATTTCCTTGGTGATTTTGAATGGTTGCTTTGCTAACCACATGAAATCATCATGAATTCTGCTCAGAACAAACTTGACCCATTGGGGTTTGAAGACATGGGGATAGGTTAGGGCTTCGGTCAATCCCTTGATTTTGATGTGTTCATGCTTGTTATCCAATTTCCCATCGGTACACAATTCATCATATGTGTCCTTGATTTCAACATGACCTAGTTCCTCAACATGACACTTAGTGAAGAAATTGACATCCTCAACTAGTAAAACCCTATCTGGAATGAGTGAAAATGCAGTTTTTCATCCGGTTCAAATGCTACTTTGGGAGTTAGAGAGTATTTCAGTGAGGGATTTTCGATGTTCTCAACAACAATGGGCTTCTGGATCTTAGGTGCCATTGTAGATTTCAGATAAATACTAACAAAATATCCTTAGGGTTTGAAGACTTTCAAATGGCAAACAAATATAAAGTAGATAATCACAACTGATATTTCCTGGTAGCTAGCTCTAAGAAATGCTTGAGATCGATGTGTAAATACCTTGAAATTTGCTCAGGAGGTGGTTTGATCACCTTTGAATCTCTTTGCTTTGCTCTTTGAAAACTTGGTAAGTGTAAAATAACCACGCAAAGTGCTTTAAGTACACAATATACCTTATCGGGCTTCGTGCAGTTAGGTCAAAAGACATTAAATGCACTCGGTTCCCTTAAACCAATTTTTGCTTTTACCAAGTAGCCAGACTTCCTGCGTTTACCGACTAGATAGACTTCTTGTATTTACCAACTTGACTAGTGCTAAAAAAGACTTGATAAAATTTCAAATTTCCTAATGCATCTTTAGCTATGCAGATTTTTGAATTAAGTACATGATAAAATAGGAACTGTTAAGATTTGACCTTTGAGAGAATGCAGTCCCTTCATACCTTTACCGATTAATTTGGAATAGGTGCACCTAACTCGGTAGGTAAGGTGCTTTATTCATTTGACACAATTTCCTTCTTTCTCTAAATCATCTATAATTTGCCTTTTATTTCCTCAGTGACTCCTCTAGGTTGATCTCTGCAATCTCTAGCCAAGTGTCCAACTTTGTGACAATGAAAACATGCTATACCAGGATTTCTCCATGATCTTCGGTTGTTCATTCTAAACCTTATAAAGTAGTTGGCACTTATATGTCCATATCTTCCATTCACACCATATCCTTGTATTGTAATCCCATGGTACTGCAGAATATTATCGGTAAGGATCTGTGTGAGTTTGGTAGCCTCTAGCATTTGCTCGGTGTGCAAACCACATATAGTTCTTTTGCTTAAACCAACACTTCTCGGTACTATGTCCATATCTATTGCAGTTTCTACAAAACCCTTTGAATTTTGCCTTCTGATAATTGTTAACAAACTTTATCCTACAATGGTTAGATATGTGACCATATTTATTGCAATTATTACAATAACCATTAGACCTAATGACATTTGGTTGCTTACCTTTTCTGATTTGGCACATATTAGCAGTATGTCCTTGTTTTCCATAGTAGTAATAAATATGCTTCTTTCCTTTGATGTTCTTCTTGTTTCCAGCTTGCTTTGATGATTCTCCTCTTTCGGTAGTGTGGATTCCCTTCTCAGTAGAGTCTTTTCCTTTGTAACCGAGTCCTGCATCTTTGTTAGGTCTTCTTGTATTCAGTTGCTCATCCAACATCTTTGATGCTTCATAACTCTTCTTCAATGTTTCTTTGGATTTCTTCTTTGTTTCAAGTTCATCGGTCAGCCTTGATACTTCAAGTTTCAATGCTTGATTCTCATCATCTTTCAGATTTGCTTCATGATGTGCATAGCCCAATTGATCTGACAGATTACTTTGAATTCCAGTCAACCTTGTGATTTCATCATTCTTTTGAGATACTAATGCTTCAAGCTGTTGTTTTTCTCTTTCTAGATCTCTTACTTTCTCCTCAGCTGTCCTCAATGCATCAAGATTCTCAGTCATCTGTGTGTTGAAATGTTCATGTCCTCTTTTCATTTCTTTTAGCTGATCAGTCAATGCTTTGTTCTTTTCTTTTAGTCGTCCAATCATCTCTTCAGTCTCTTCAGATATACTATTCTCAGATGATGTTTCAATTTGTTCCACTAGCTCTTGAGAGTCCTGTAAATCATCAAATAATATTCTTCTCACTTTCAATGATTTTTGCATTTGTCTTTGCATTTTTGCAATCACTTGATTTGCATGATCCAACTCTTCTTGTAGATACACAATTCTTCGAGATTGTTTATAGCCTTCCATTGATAAGATCTTTCTCTTTAGGCTGTTAAACCCTTTTCCAAGATTGAAGCTCTGATACCAATTGTTAGGCCCAATATGGAAAGCTAATGTACTGAGAGGGGAGGGGTGAATCAGTACATCAAAACCTTTCTTGAACAATATCTTTACTAATATGCATAAACCAAAAACTGTTGTAACATAACATAAAACTAAAACAAATAAATAACAATCATACATGATTCACTCCATAACTCAAATATTTTGGTTACGCAGAAACTCTTGGTTAGAGAGAAAAACTGTGGTGGGGATGGCACCCACAACTTCACTACTGCAATAATAAAGAGTGCTCGGTTAGAGCTACATGTTCAGCTATTTCTGATAGCTTACCCTGTTAGGAGTATCAAGATCGTTAGATCTACCTTGCTAAAGGATTTTACAACACTTAAACTAAATGTTGCACCTGGTTAAAGACTTTACAATTTATAGACTTTGTTAGAGTCTTTTACCCTGTTAAAGGTTCCTCTTACAACTTCACAATTTTACAATAAAATCTTTACAAATAAACGCAAATTTACATCTGGAATGTTATAGCAGATTCTATGTGCTCAAAATGAGATTACCTTGCTTAGCATACCTCGATAAACCCTTCTGTTTACTCTGTTCTTTGACTATTCTCTAAAATCCTTCTTGGTGACCTCTGTGTCTCTGTAACAATCTCAATACTCAGTGCTTTCACATGATTTTGCTTTTCACATATGTTTGTCTTCACACTCATACACACATACCTCTATATCTCTCTTTTCCGATCTTAATCCATGCTGTATAAATAGATATCTTATGTCGGTGATCTGGTTCATTGCTTCGATCTTACAAATATGATTTATCGAATGAATAACCATACAAAATATTTCATTGGTTAGATGACCTCAAAATCATACACAATCCTTAAGTCCAATTTCCAATGTGATAACAGTTCTTTTGCTCCTCAATCTTGTAACACGTTTCCACATTTGTGTCTAGGTTTAATGAATCTGGTAAAACATTTCACTCGGTGTATATCAACTCGGTGTATCATTATTGTTGCTCAGTAGACATAGAATGTTACTAGGTAGACAACTTGGTGTATACTAGGCTCTGTGACTACTTTCTTCTGTAACCGACTGCACTGTGCTTACCGACTGAATATTTCGGTAGTAGTAACTGACTAGAGTATATAGAATGAATTTGGATATAAAACTAATGGCAACTTAATAATTAGTAACACATTTTGTTTATGGGACCTCTCTAAAGATTGACATTATTTGAAAAAAGATTTGAATTCATTCTATAACATATTTTATTTTTCTTCATGGAATCACTACTTAAAATTCAATCATGGAATAACCACATAAAACCCCAATCTTACAAATATAGTTTTTTCAATCTAATAACTTTTTTATAATAAAAATTGATAAATATTAAGGATAATTTATATTGTATAAAAAAATTATGAAATAAAAAATTCAAAATTGTTTATTTTTAACATTTTATGTCACAAAATTATACGAGTTAAATAAATTAAAAGAAATAGTTTTCAAGTTATGCTATTTTAGATTTATTAGATACATCATTCTTTGACTTGTCTAATAAACTTTAAAATTGACCTAAAAACTATGCATTTAACTCTTTTATTATTGTGTACATTAATATTATTTTAGAACTTCTTTTCTCAGGGTCAAGAGCCTTGTCTCAGTTGGAGTGATCAACCTCCTAGGAGCACAAACAACTATAAACCTTCACATGAGAGAGATAATATTTCGCCAAATAGATGATTGTATCAAGATGAATATGCAATGTACATAAGACTACTTATAAAGGAAAGGCACTAGGAGATGGGAACACATAACAATGACATGTGGCTCAATGAGATGCAAGGGTAGGTAGTGGTAGTTATAACTCAACTACCTGACACAAATAACTATGTGTATAAGGTGAAAAATGATGTTGATAAACTATTGTAAAACCATAAAGATCCATCCACAAACAATCTAAGTCCTACAATGAAACATTCACGAATACCAATAGAGATACCTAAGATCATGCAAATAAACAAAATCAAAACAAGATATACCATTCACATGTCTAGTAGGGTTTCAATCTCCATTTATAACTATCTCCATTGATCTTGTTTGATATTTTTGCTCTCAGTTTTTATGTATGCACAAGAGCTCAATAAAGAGCGAAAATGTGGTTGATAGCTTGATTGCATAAGATTTATTAGGTCATTAGGATTGATAATGAAGGAGAGTATCCTCTTATATAGAAGACATTGTAAGAAATAGAGGGATCAGATTAAGAAGTGTAAAGATAAATGGTTGGCTAGGATTAAAGGGTAGGTAGAGGAAATAATTAAATGATAAAGGGGGTAGGTAATGTAGGAATTAAGAGATGAATGGCACGTGTCATGAGTAGAAAAGGCTAATAAATTAATTAAATAAATAAAGATTTATTTAATTAATAGAGGAAGTGGGATCAATTAAATAAATAAAATATTTATTTAATTTAGGAAAAATATTATTTAAATAAATAAAAGTATTTATTTAAATGAGGAAAGGCTTAGAAGAGGATTAATGAATTAATTAAATAAATAAGAATTTATTTAATTAATAGAAGACTTAAGATAAAATAATTAAATAAATAAAATATTGATTTAATTAGATAGGACAATTTTAGGTGTCTACATTTTGCCCCTCTTTGAGAAAATGTAGCTTGTCGCGTTGGCTCAAAGAAGATAAGATTACTAGTTCATGCCCTAAGACGGGAATGATATGCCCCCTCGATAGATTGGATGGAAAAAAATTGAAAGGGTTGCAAACAATCTCTCAAAAAGAGAAAAAGGCTAAAAAAGGACCGACAGGATAGGGTGACAAGGTCACAAAGGAAAAGGAGACTGACATGGTAGACTAGGGTTAAGTAACCTATATGATAGGCCAAAAGGAAAAACATCCTCATTCGCATCCACACACCTAAGATATCAGAGTGTAGAGAAAAAGATTAGAGCAGTCAGAGAAGCCAACAATGATGGATAGAGTTCATAGGTTTGATCGAGTATGGCAATATCAGAGACCAGATGACATGGTGAGTCGATAAGTACCTCAGAGCCTCTTTGCACGTTTATGTATTTATTATTGTCATTAATACATTTTAGGCTAGGTAAATAAATGTTGGCATATGCACACTCCAATGAGACATTGTAGGTGATTGAAGGTTTTGTCATTGATGGCAACCTTACAATCCTATGGCACTGGCAAGGCATTACATCGGCAAGATAGTTCACTGGCATCAACAGATCACACTCTACACCAGCACTCAAACCACCGACACCGACATAGAGAAAGGAAGCATACCGGCATAGAGGTCGACAGGATTTTTGATATATTATATTTTGTTTATTATTGTAAAAACTTTGTAAGCCAACTTGGCAAGTTGTAAAATGACTCTTATATATAAGAGAGATCATTGTAGACATTTTGTCAGTGAGAAGAAGCGAAAAAATGAGAAGATATTAGGCAGACCTATTATGCAAAATATAGGTTAAAGGTTTTATGTAAAGAACAGAGCAGAAACCGGTACTGGATCAGGCATTATAGATGCTATTGTAAAGCAGTACAAGATATTGGATTTGTATAATCCACATTGTAAGTCAGTGAGACTTCCCATTGAGCAGTGAGCTCTAGGTAGTTGGCCTTCCTGCATGTGCAGGCCCCTTTTGTAAGTAATATTCTCATATTGGTCAGTAAGTGGATATTGTGGGTCACAAATCCCACCGAGGTTTTTCCCACACCGGGTTTCCTCATTGAATCCTTGTGTCATGGTGTGCTTTTCATGTGGATCATTTTAATTCTATTTATTGCATTATTTTTTGCATACCGTTATACTGTTATAATATGTTCTACATGTTTTAAGTTAAGAAATTCAATTCACCGGTTAGATACTGATTCACCCGCCCTCTCAATATCTGTGGGAATCCTAACAATTGGTATCAGATCTTGGTCCTCTATTTTTAGAATCCTAACAGCTTGAGGAAGATCTTGACACCGGCAAAGATAGAAAATCTGATGAAGCAACTTGAAGCAGCTCTCTCAGACTATGATATAGAAAAATTGAAAAATATCAAACTAGAAGATGATCTAAAAGCAGCTTAGGATATCATTCAAGCACTTCAAGAGAATCTTACTATTGCAAGAAATAAGAGAAGAGAACTTTGTGAAAAGATGCAAAATGAGAATGATGAAAAGGAATCACTTAATGATATGATAAGCAAGCTGAAACTGGAGAACATGACAACAAAGAATGAGATGTAGGATATGACTATGAGATTTTGTAAAGAAAGTGAAGATATGAAGAAGAATGAAGAAGAACTGACCAAAAGACTAAGTGATGCAGCAAATGAGAACACAAGACTTAGCTATGAAAATGATTTATTGAAGACAGATCTAAGGCACACTCAGAATGACTCCAATGAACTGATGAGGCATAAAGAAGTCTCAGAAAGAGAACTAGAAACTGCAAGTCAACATAAAGAAAAAATCAAGAAAAGCTCAGAGGAACTTGGTAACTTGCTGAAGAATTAAAAACCTAAAGGTGACACTTCTGGAATTGGCTTTGAAGTTGGTGAAAGCTCCGGTACTGCAAACACACAGGATCACAACAAACCAGTAAGGCAACCTAATGCTTATAAATTCAATGGAAAATGCTTTAACTATAATAAGTATGGTCATAGAGAAAATGAATGTAGATCTAGAAATTATTAGAATATCAACACACCCACCAGTCAATGTTCAAAATGCAACAAAGTTGGTCACAACTCTGAAAAATTGTAGAATGAATGTGAGATGTTATGTTTGTGGAAGATTTGGACATTTGTCTAATCAATGCAGAACACAAACCGACATATGTTATGGGAAAGCTATTCAGAAGAATAATGTAACTTGTTATGCATGTAACAAGATTGGGCATATTGCAAAATTCTATAGAAGTAAAGGATCACCGGCAGACAACAAAAGCTCTAGCTTGAAAGGTAAAGAAAAAGTTGAAGAGGTTAAGCAAGACTTCTCAAAACAATGGATTAGAAAAGCTGATCTAAATGTTGGGAATAATTCTCCACCGGTAGAACCAATCAATGCTTCACCGATAGGACAAAGTGATGCTTCATCGGTAGGATAGAGTGATGCTCCACCGACAGGAAGTTCTTCATCAAATTGAAGAAAGTTTCCTTGAGGGTTTGGCAATCTAATGACACATGTGCTATTATTCCCTCGGTTAGAGATGAGAAGTTGGAAATTACTTCATTACCGGTAGACAATGTTAAGTGAATACTTAACCGACATGCATTAAATGTGGTAGATGGAAAATAAACACTATAAATTTGTGGTTTTGGCTCCTTTTCAATTCACCGTGATTTCAAATATTCGTAGAGCACAAAATTTGCAGAGCTAAGGAATTCCAAGCACAGAGGTGAAGCACTTCAAGCAATCAATCCATCCAAGATAGAAAAAGGTATTTATCATCATGGCATCCACCTCTACACTTGAATATATAGAAAACCCTATTGTAGTCGAGGTTATAAAATGCCCTAGGCCTGTATTTCAACAAGTTCCCGAGGTAGCAAAGAAAGATGACAATATAGGTGCTTTCTCTCAAATACCAAAAGGAGTTGTTTATGCTGAAGACCCCATAATTTACATTCACTGTAACATAGAGGAACCGGGAGATGAAGAGATCAAAACAATGTATACATCTGTCATATGTGATAATTCCGAAAATGTGAAACCGAAACATAAAATCATTGAAACCCTAGGATTTATTGAAATCCTCTGCATTTCTAAATTTCCCAAGGATGTGATTAGGATAGTCTTAAGCAGGGCACATGGTGAATTTTTCTGGTTAGATGCAATTCACAAAATCACCAAGGAAGTTATGAAAGCTATCATAGGGTTACCGTCCACCGGTAAAAGACCAGACAAAACCAAGAAGGTCTCAAATGATCTAGTTACTAAGCTAACTGGTGCTACATCTTGTTGGGTCTCAAATCAACAGATTGGATAGATTCTAAGGAAATGCCAACTCCTATGATCAAACCCTCCAATTGACTTGGCCAACTTATAGAGTGAACCTATTTGGTTACTAACTCTCTCTCTTTAGGCTCTGCAGGACCTAGGCGGGTATACCTACTCACTAGTTGTTCCTTCAACTAATGCTTTTTATAGCAGATTTAGTTTCTTAATCTGATATCTTCCAGTTGCAGAATGGCATAGGTTCCTAGAATGGAGATATAGCAGATGAGTCAAAGATTGATGTTGTAGAAGCTATTCAATCTATGTTTCCTAATTACTTCTATTGCTTTAAAATAACATATGATGAATATGGTGATAAGTGTAATCTGAATTTGACCAGTGCCTTCCTTGCTGTTTGGGCTACAGAGTCATTATACTTTCTTCAGGACTTATCATGCGAGCCTATGAGACAGTTTTTTAATCCACCCTTTTATAGACCTGTCGGTTATTATTTCTTTTGAGATCAATTTGAATGCTTATATCATATGTTGATTGAATGAATTTAACCCTACCTTTAAGGGACCAATCAATGAAGTACTGCGAGGAACAATTACAATTCGCAAGCAAAACTTTTGTTTCAACCTTATAACGTGAAGCACAAATTTGATTTCAAGAATATGAATAACCTTATCACTTTAGATAATATCACAGACGATTGCCAAAACAAAGTGAAATAATCCACAACACATACGCAAAGAAAAACAACAGTTCATAGCATGTATTCCATCTAATTTTGTAAAACTTACAGGCTATCATACATCGCCATCTTCTTATTGTGTCTCTTTTTTTTTTTTTATATTACAAAAACCATTCTCATATATATATGGGAACGAAAGCTATTCATGAAAAGACACGTCTTTTCGAAATGCTAATCATTAGCTTAAACGTTTCTAACAAACTTAAGCAAAAAGAGATTAAGAATTCCTAAATGATGAATATAATCATCATCTTTAAAGGTTTTGATTTTAGCACTCTGTTTCTTCAATTCTTCTCCTTGCGACAGATATTTGAATATCATCTGGTTGACGGTAGGGGCCATGTCTTTACTTCGATCCATTTCTGACAAAGCCCAATCTTTGACGCTGATAAGCTCATTCCGCAAGTCCTCCAGGGATATTACATCTCCTTCTTTATAGACCGAGGGAATTCCAATAGGTCTCCCATCATCCAATTCCTTAAGATCTCTCCTTAGCGCATCTTCGAGTTTAACATGATTCTCCATGTACGCTATCCCTTCATTCTTCTCCTCTGGCATCATTGTATCGACACTATTCAGTACTTCATGCAATCGTGCTTTTAATCTCTCATGCTCTGTTAATGCCTTTATAGTTCCATTGTACACCTTCCAATATGGTTCAACATGCGAAAGCATGGTGTTGAATCGATGTCCAATAATATCATTGACCAATTTGTCCACCTTTTGTTGGATACTATTTGCCCATTTGGTAGCCTTATCTGCTTGATATTTCGAGTACAGGGCATCAGAAACATCATCCAAGCTACGTCCTGTGGGGTATGAGGTGTATTTGCTTATGGGAGTCCCTGTCTCAAGTTGCAATATCTTTGCTTGCAGCTTTTGATTCTTCTCTTTAGATTTTTCGTACAACCCCTTATAGGTGATGTTCTCTCTGACCAAAAATTCTGTTTGGTCTAGGTTTAATCTGGCAACATCCAAGTTTAATTTAGCAGTGACCCTAGGGTCTGTCTTTCCAACCTGATGAACCATGAGGTGTCCAAAGGTTTGTTCAATATCCACAATGATAGGCCTCTTCCCCTTTGGATATAATGCCCATTGTAGGAGAGCCTTCTTGTCAGGATCATATCTAGAGCCTAGGAATAATTTGTCTATCTACTGAGGCAACACCTGTTGATTCAAATCTTTCTTTTTCAGGAACCCGTCAAACAGAAGTGCTGAGCTTATATCCCAACCAGAAAAGATGATTACACCGGCCTCTTTTAGTAATCTTCTCCCTTTCTCAGGGGTCATATCTTTCATGAGGATATCGATTTCATCCTGCAATTTCTTCATCTGTTCTTCTTCTGGTCTTCCAGCCATGCTTCGTTTAACATGTGCCCCTTTGTACTGGTACAAAAATGAAAGGAATTCCCTTGAAGAAGCAAATCCATCATCAGCAACAAAATCTTCATGTTCAGTCATTCTTATATCGACTACATCCTTAATGTTAATCTCACCAGTGTCCACATTCATCTCTGCTTCAAAACCTGGAGGATAATCTTCCCTAGGGGAATCAGCAGGGATACTACTAGCAGTTGATTTTGGTGACATGTGAGCCAATGGTTGACTATCCTTCTCAGTGTTGATAAAATGAAGGAATTGCGGGGGCACTCTATGCATGATCTCTTCTTCATGTTGAAGTAGCCTTTTAGCTACTTCCAGAGGATCTTGGAGGTTCCCAAGTAAATCTCCATCTATCATCCCCCTTGCCCTTTTCCATTTATAGGCCTCCCAAGTCAATTCACTCTTTTCTCTCAAAACCCTGGCCTCCTCTCTTTCAAGATTTTTAATCAGGTCATCTGGCATTTTGGCCACATGTATTCCATCTTTGAGTTTTTGTGACGCTCTGGCAGCTCTTACATACCCTTCAGGATCGAAGTTCTCTCTAGGTTCACCTAGAGTCATGCCATAGTAGTCCAACTTATTCTGTAGTAAATGATAGCTTTTTGAACTTTTAACAACAAAGTCAGAAAAAACCAATAAACCTGGAATGATGGACTGCTTACCGAAATCTGTAAGGTGTTTGGCACTGACAATAGATAATTGTCTTACAATCTCTAGGCTAGCCAGCCTGTTTGGTACTGTAATTGGAAGCATGTGTGGTCTTCCTTCATACCCAAATACCCTGATTTCTGTGTGATTATCGTCGCAATACCAATCACCCCAATTGTGATCAATTTGTGACTCCGGAGAGAAGTCCTTTGGCCTGAGGAATCTCTTAATTTCAGGGGACAGAGTATAATCTCTGTGTTGCCCAAAGGCCACACTAAGAGGTTTCACAAAATATTCCTGAAAGTGCCAGTACTGGTTGTTCATGAACCTCTGGTCCCATGCAGAAACCCACAACTGAACTGGCTTCTTCAAACAATTCTTATCATAAGCTCTAATGCAGAAATCATCTGACCAGAAGTTGATCTCTTGTCCACAATAAAGAATAATATGCATTAATAAGGAATACAATGAAAAATGTATGTTCACGAGATCCCCTTTTAACTTCTCCAACCCATGATTTAAGGTATCTGCAACATAAGTGGCATAATCAAATGACCTAGGGTCTGTAAATCAGCACACAAAACCATAACCCCAATATCCATGAGTGGATGAGCCTCTAGGCCTAATACTTGGGCTGCAGCATAATATGTATACTTAAAATATGGATGGAAGTGGTTGACATCAAATGACACCTTGTCATCTTTGCTGAATGGAACAAATGCCCCACCCACTTTCGGCCGGTGAATAGGTAGTCTCCAACTCCTGTAGATGTTTTCCAAGCTAAAGAATTCTTGTGACAGTTTCTGCATATCGATTCTCTCCTCCACTTCCCAGTCTAAATCAAATACCATATCAATAGTTTGTTTGTTAATCACCACTAAGGGATTCCCTCTGTAATCGCATATGGTTTTGGTTCTCAGATTATAACAATCTACCAGAGCTTTCATTAATTCAACATCTACAAACACGTTTGGGACTACCAATTTCCCTAAGTTCTTCTTCCATAGATTACTTATGGGCTCAGGAGCATCCCTTATTTTGTAGCTAAATAGGAATAATTCATGTCCTCTGATTTCAGTCCAAATGTCTCCCAGATTTTCAAATCTATCCTCCAATCCTTCTTCTTCGCTTTTGATCTTTTTAGACCTTACACTAGATGTGGGACATTGGTCTAGCAAATCCTGAGTCAGAGCTCTCCCTTCCTTCTTTTGTCTTTTGGGCTTCTCTTCAGGGTTTAGTTCTTTTCCTTTCCTACTCTTTTTAGAAGAAGAAGAAGAAGGTTCCATGATTTCAGCAAATACGAGAGACAACACTTACTTGGAGAAATGCCCAGCTCTTCTGATTGTCGTTCACAAATTTCTGCAAGTTCTTCGCAATTTTCAGTCTTTTGGCATTAATCTGGCTCCTATGAAAATTCGATCAGTTCAACTGTAATCGTATGGGCAACTTGTGCACAGTTAATGTTCTGCATCTACAATGGCTACTCAAGTGTTTAAACTTAATTGCAGATGTGACATTCTTCACTTGGGTCTTTAACTCTTTCGCGGGAAGTACAGTTCGATCAAAATGATCGTAATTCAAGTTTTCGATGAAACCCTTGTCTTCGACCGAGTGTTTTAATCTTTCATCAAAAGCCCATTCTCCTCGATATTACCTTTTCGGTGAGTAGCCCATGTCGAGAAGCCATTTTCAAGACTCACCGAAATCGTCTTTTCATCGACAAACTTTCTTTCGATAAGTCATTTGCAAGTTTCATCGAAATCATATTTCGATGAGTTTCGTTCTTCGATGAAAGCTTGTGCAAGCTGTTCGAAAGTCTCATTCCTTCGATACTCCCTTTATCGATGAACCACTTCAGTTTTTGTTCGATACAATGCTGTCGATGAGATCTGCATTTTGATGAATGCTTTATTGTTTTCTTCGGCAATTGTTTCTCCTCGAAACCACTTTTTGCATGCTGCTTTTCACTTTTCGATGAAACTTGGGCATCGATGAGTGGCTTCCTTTATTTACCGAAAGTGATATTCCGCCGAAGACCTTTTGCATAGTGCTTTACACATCATGCTCTATTTCGATGAAAGCACTCTTTCGATGAAACTCCTTTTGAAATGCTCGATACAATTTCTTGGCCGAAAATCTTCTAGTCTTTCACGCTTATGGAATATATTTTTTTTTATATTTCAAATATAGTGTTCAACAGTGGCTCTGACTGAGGATGGAGGCATATTGTGTATGTCTTCAAGAATTCAGAATCTCTGGTTAGCGCAGATACATGATGGTATTTACAATGGAAATGGATCCTAGTCTACTGTACATATGATATAGTATGTTTAAGAAAAGAAGTTTTTCAAGAATTGTCCATGTACTGGCAATTCTTGGACCTCCCCTGTTGTGTTTTGGAGAAAATAGGAATCCTCTCCCTTTTTATCTATGACCACATATGGGCCGATCCATAAGGCTTCAAATTTACCATACTTGCCTTTGTCCTGACTCCTGGCATTCCACATTAAAACCCAATCGCCTACACAAAATTTTCTATCTGATGTCCTCTTGTCATACAACTTCTTCATCTAATTTTGAATCCTGATATTCTGCCTCTGAGCCTCTGCTCTGACTTCATCAAGTTCTACTAATTGCATTATCCTTTCTTGTGATGGGTCTTCAAGATCTATCCCCTCTTGAGTCATGAATCTATGTACAGGCAAGAGATTATCCAAAGGCAGTCTGGCCCTTTTGCCATAAACCAACTCAAATGGAGACCTTCCTGTAGATTTCTTCACAGTTATTCTATCGGCCCATAATGCAAGATTCAACTTTGAATCCCATGCTTTCTTGTTCTGTCCCAGCATCTTTTTAATGATCTTTAGGATATTCTTGTTGCTTGATTCAGCTTGCCCATTCCCTTGAGGGTGGTAAGGGGAAGAATGTGATATCTTGATGCCATATTCTCCACAAAAAGTATTGAATTCCTCCGACCTAAAGGACATACCATTGTCTGAGATGATCTTTGCAGGAACACCGAATCTAGTAATAATGTTTTCCATTAAAAATTTTATCACCACTTTGCTAGTGGCCTGTCTAGTGGGTATTGCCTCCACCCATTTGGTAAAATAATCTGTAGCGACTAATATCCATCTCTGTCCTCCACTAGATTTTTCTGATATTTCTCCTATGAAATCTATCCCCCATTGTTGAAATGGTTCCTCAGCCAACATTGGTCTCAATGGGAGTGACCCTTGATATTTCATTTTGCTTGAAAACTTTTGACAAGCTTCACACTTTCTGACATATTTATAAGAGTCATTGAAAACACATGGCCAAAAATATCCAGCTCTCAATATCTTATGTGCAGTAGTCTTAGCCAAAAAATGACCACCACAAACCCCATCATGCATCTCATGAAGAACTTTCTCTGCTTGGTGGTTATCTAGGCATAACAATAATATCTCATCTCTATTTTTCCAATATAAGTCCCCATTGACAATCACATATCTTGCAGATTTTAACTTCAAAGCTCTCTTCTGAATATCAGTCATATCATCCGGGCATTTCAAGTGCTTAAGGTAGTATATGATATCAGTGTACCATGCCGTATTCTCAATACTGAAGTTAGCTTCTTCCCACTCAACTTGATTCACACAAGACTCCTCAATTTCAGCTCCTGTCATGAGTTTGGCCAACCCTTGTCCTTTGATGACCTGTGAGATTTTTAGCTCAATGTTGAATTCTTGTATTTGGTTGATCCATTTACACCTTTTACCCGTGACCTCAGTCTGTCTGAAGATATCTTTTACTGCTGCATTGGGAACATAAGCTATAACTTCAGCCCCTACCAAGTATGGTCTAAACTGTTTTACTGATTTGACCAAAGCGTAAGCTTGCTTTTCATTCAATTCATACTTTACTTCCGAAGGGCTCAAAGACTTGCTAAAATATGCAATGGGCTGCTCATACCCTTCTGGATTTTTCTGCAACAATACTGCCGCTATTGTGTGATAGGAGGCGAATGAGAATATTATAAAAGGTCTGCCAAAATCTGGGGAAATTAGTACTGGTGCCTCAGAAATTGCCCTTTTTATCGCCACAAAGGAATAAATTGCTTCCTCAGTCCAATCTATTTGGGCCTCTTTCTTTAACATCCTTACTATAGGTTTTACTATGTCTGCAAAATTCAAAATAAACCTTCTTACAAAATTAATTTGTCCTAAGAACGATTGAATGGCCTTGATAGTTCGGGGGATCGGAACCTCATTGATAGCAGCTACCCTTTCAGGGTTAATTCTCACCCCTTCCTTGGATACTATGTGTCCAAGTAACTTTCCCTCTTCAACACCAAAGTGGCATTTCTTAGGATTCAAGGAAATCCCATATTCTAAAGCCCTTTTAAATATCTTTTCAAGGTGCTCACAATGATCATTAGCTTTCTTTGAGTATGCAGTTAAGTCATCTTGGTATACTACCATGATTACATCAATCAGTTCCGCAAAAGCCACATCCATTGCCCTTTGAAATGTAGCATCGACATTAGTCAATCCGAACGACATTCATGCATAGACATAAGTGCCCCATGGAGTCGTAAAGGCTGTCTTATATTTTTCAGCTTCTTTAACCTTAACCTGATTATAACCTGAAAATCCATCCATCATAGACAATAACTCACACCCTATCACCTTCTGCAGCATGTTATCCATATTTGGCAATGGATAATTGTCCTTTAGTGATGATATGTTTAAATTCCTAAAGTCCACACATAATCTAATATCCCCATTTTTCTTCCTGACCGGTACCAAGTTAGAGACCCATGTGGAATATCTGCAGGGTTCAATAATTCCCGCGTCTTTCATCTTTATGATCTCCTCCCTCATTTTTGGTAACAATGTTGGATTAACAGGTCTCTGCTTTTGTCTGAATGGTTTAGCTTCTGGTTTAAGTGGTATCTCATGTTGGAAAAGATCTTCCCTGTAAGCTTTGAGATCTTCATAAGACCATGCAAACACATGTTTGTACCTTTTTAGCAACATTATCAGTTGTTGCCTCATGGTAGGAGTTAATTTTTTTCCAATAAAAACATTTCTGGGGGCTTCTTCGCTTCCTAGATTGATTTGTTCAACATCACTCTCTTTAACAGTTGATCCTTTAGTCTCAATCACATCTTGAGCATTAAAAGTTCTTTCTAATGCTACTAGGCCTCTTGGTAATTTATTTGACTTCAGTTGTATAATTTCATGTCCAAATAAAGTTTCCTTACCTTCAGTTTTTTCCACAAAGTCATTAAAATTTATAGCTTGAGTCTGATAATGATCAACACACTGTAAGAAGTTTAGCAGATCTACATCATCTTGAAACACTTGCCAATTATACAAGTTGTCAGGAACAGATGGTCTTACTTTCATCTCTACTTCAGATATCCCGGTTAATGTTATATCATTGTCTTTTAATGCAATATTTGCTAAAAAATCTGCCATGATGTTCTTCGACCTGTCTATCCAATTTATCTGAAAAGCATCAAAAAGCTTCATAGTATCCCAAACAGCATTCCTGTATTGTTTCAGTCTTAGGTGTCTTGAGGCATATTTTTCTTTTACCTGTGAAACTATCAATTCTGAATCACCAAAGACACTTAGCAATTTGATTCCATGTTTGACTGCTATGTTAAGACCAGTGAGTAGAGCTTCATATTCGGCAATGTTATTAGTGCATTCAAATAACAACTTGAAAGAATATTTATAAGTTTCCCCTGTGGGTGAGATAAATAGGATTCCAGCCCCACTTCCTTCCTTGCTACAAGACCCATCAAAGAAAATTTTCCATATTTGATCATCCTTTTCAGTTAGACACGACTCAATGGGGATCCACTCTTTAAATTTAGGTTTTGTTAACTGTACTCAGAAGTTGTCCATATCAGTTTGTAAAAAACATATTTGATTCACTGTTTCTTCCATGTCTTCTATGATATATGTGGACCGGGGTTCTCTGTCAATTTTTACTTCCTGTCCATTGATTGGAATCGTAGCATATGACAAATCCAGCTGCACATATCCACCAATCATATTTGACCACTGCCTAGACAACAACATTCCATAGTTTGGAGGAACATCTACCACTGTAATATCTGTTTTATACGATGCTTCTGGACAGGCTGCTAGTCTGAACTCTACATCTTTCATAACACCAACCACTGGGATTGATCTGTTGTCCATGGCATAGCATTTCCCAAAGGTAGTATCAACCTCCAATCCAAGTTCTTTCATTACCCGAACAGGCATGACATTTATAGCTGCTCCTGAATCGATCATACAATTCCTTATTTTCTTGTTGTTTATCACCAAAGTGAGATAAAATGGGTCTACCTATGTTGGGTTTTTGGTTATAGTGGACCCTAAATATATAACTGGGGCCATTTGTTCATTACTGTCACCTGTTGGAACTTCTTGTTTCTGTTCATTTACCTTCTCTTCTTGGATACCTGAAATCATCTCCAAAGTTTTTTCTCTGTACTCAGGAAACCTCATTATTTCCATCAATGGAACAAAAACTTTTAATTGTGTTAATGCAGTTGAAATATCAAATGAAGTAAAGTGTTGTGCTGAAGGAAGTTTTACTATTTCTTCCTTTTGAACATCATGACCCTTCTTATTATTCTTTGGTACAACCTCCTTAGTCTTAGTTCCTTTGTTTATTCGCTTGAGTGTCTCATCAGTTTCTTTCATAAAAAGACTAGTAGGTTTACCTTGCTCTGGATTCACCATCCTATTCCTTAGATCATAAGTCCTTTTTGCTTGTGCAACAGCATAAGCTATAATTCTTCTTTTCTCTTCTTCAGTAGGGGTTCTGAGCTTCACACTTTCATTTTTGCTGGTGGTCACAGGTAACACAGAGCATTGATCAATGTTCATGGAATCTGATCTTCCTTCTTGAGCAAAGGATATCATGTTAACAGTTGGGTCACCCATATGTTCTTCATAACCATCCTCTTCCTCCTGCAATCCTTTTGCTACTGCGCACACAGAAGGAGCGTGTGGCATATTGCAAGCATAACACCACATGTCATCATCTTGAGTATAGTTCACTGTTCTTTTCAAAGGATCTGGAATTTGCTGATTATCTCTATGGTTCCTATCTACTGGTTTTCCATCCTTCCATGTAGTGTTATAGGGCATGTCATGCAATCTGGGCCTCTTGGGATGGTATTATTGCTGTTTCTCTGTTTTGTTTACCCTTACAGATAAATCTTTTAGGGCATTTAAAACTTTGTCAAGCTTATCTTCATCTCTATTAACCTTGGGTGCTTTAGGATTGTACAACCTTGCATCTTCTCTTTTTCCCACTTTACCAGCAGCCTTCCTATTATTTTCTATAACAATGGCATCTTTCATAACATCCCGGAGGTCTCTAGGATTTCTGGTTCTCAGCTCATAGTTTGTTTTACTATCATAAGCATTGATGTAATATAGAATGGTCACCTCAGGTACCGGTTTCATCCTATTGGGGATTTTGTTTAGAACCCTGTTAAATCTTTTGTTAAAATCTATCACTGATTCATTTTGCTCCTTTTTTATGCTAATGATTTCATGCAAAGCAAACTCAGGGCTGTTATGGTCTCCATATTGCTCAAGGAACAAGTCTTTGAATTCTGCAAGATTTCTAATGGATGCATCAGGCAACGTCCTAAACCAATCTCTTGCATCTTCTATTAATGACTGCATAAACAACCTGATCTTAACATCTTCATATGGTAAACCAAAATCCTCGATTACTGCATCAAAGGATTTACAATGAGCCTCACCTGAAACTGCATTACTTCCTATGAATCTTGGTATTGCTGTCCTGATTTCATTTGGGATAGGATATGGGTATACCATCATTCCTGAAAAATCAAACTGCTTCATTTGTTCCATATTTATTAGTCCATGCCCCCCATGAGGATTCCCAAAGTTTTGGTTCATATTACCATATAAGGGCATCTGATTTTGATAAGGAAGAGGGTATTGATTCTGGTGCTGATATTGAAACTGATTAGGGGGTGGATGTTGGTTATAAAATTGACCAGGAGGTGGGTACTGATTACAAGCAGTGAAGTTTGTATGTGAATTTGGCTGGACTGGTGGTGCACTTGATTGCACATGATCATCCCTTCTGTTACCAAACAAGGGGTTCTCATAAGCCTTAAAATCATTACTCTTTGTCTTACCCACTCCCTGAGCATATTTTTTCTTGTAGCTGTTTACATCTTTATTAAAGTCATCTTCACCAACATTTATGCCTAATTTAGCACACAGTTCCAAACATTCCTGAGTCCTTCCTGAATCTCTCATCTCAGCAGCTGCCTCCATCATTTGTCTAGTTAAATCTGTAAATCTATCTGCAGGATCCGCCATACCTGATCCTGATGAAAGCGGTGTGTTTTGTCTGGACCGTGCTTCGTGATTTTCGAAACCAGGGGGAATTTGGCATCGCCCCTTCTGAGCTTTATATGCTGCAACCAAATCCTCATTCACTGGGCTTGAAGTAGTTGCTCTATCTTGTTCTCTTAAAGGTGAATGTTGGTTGCTTTCATATTTATACTGACTGTACCATTCTCTCATGGATTCATTCATGGATTCTTTGTTTTTGTTCTTCCAGTGAGAGAAATCTAACTGGGATAAAGATTGTCCTTTCGTGACTGATCTCGTTCCGTGCATTGATATTTTTAATTCAGAGTCGCCACCTCTTTCCTAGAGGACATAAATTATTTCTTTCTTCTGAGTTCTATCCCACAATAGAGTCTTAATGATTTTCCCCAGCAGAGTCGCCAATCTGTTGGGTCTCAAATCAACAGATTGGATAGATTCTAAGGAAATGCCAACTCCTATGATCAAACCCTCCAATTGACTTGGCCAACTTATAGAGTGAACCTATTTGGTTACTAACTCTCTCTCTTTAGGCTCTGCAGGACCTAGGCGGGTATACCTACTCACTAGTTGTTCCTTCAACTAATGCTTTTTATAGCAGATTTAGTTTCTTAATCTGATATCTCCCAGTTGCAGAATGGCATAGGTTCCTAGAATGGAGATTTAGCAGATGAGTCAAAGATTGATGTTGTAGAAGCTATTCGATCTATGTTTCCTAATTACTTCTATTGCTTTAAAATAACATATGATGAATATGGTGATAAGTGTAATCTGAATTTGACCAGTGCCTTCCTTGCTGTTTGGGCTACAGAGTCATTATACTTTCTTCAGGACTTATCATGCGAGCCTGTGAGACAGTTTTTTAATCCACCCTTTTATAGACCTGTCGGTTATTATTTCTTTTGAGATCAATTTGAATGCTTATATCATATGTTGATTGAATGAATTTAACCCTACCTTTAAGGGACCAATCAATGAAGTACTGCGAGGAACAATTACAATTCGCAAGCAAAACTTTTGTTTCAACCTTATAACGTGAAGCACAAATTTGATTTCAAGAATATGAATAACCTTATCACTTTAGATAATATCACAGACGATTGCCAAAACAAAGTGAAATAATCCACAACACATACGCAAAGAAAAACAACAGTTCATAGCATGTATTCCATCGAAGATTGTAAAACTTACAGGCTATCAGACATCGCCATCTTCTTATTGTGTCTCTTTTTTTTTTTTATATATTACAAAAACCATTCTCATATATATATGGGAATGAAAGCTATTCATGAAAAGACATGTCTTTTCGAAATGCTAATCATTAGTTTAAACGTTTCTAACAAACTTAAGCAAAAAGAGATTAAGAATTCCTAAATGATGAATATAATCATCATCTTTAAAGGTTTTGATTTTAGCACTCTGTTTCTTCAATTCTTCTCCTTGTGATAGATATTTGAATATCATCTGGTTGACGGTAGGGGCCATGTCTTTACTTCGATCCATTTCTGACAAAGCCCAATCTTTGACGCTGATAAGCTCATTCCGCAAGTCCTCCAGGGATATTACATCTCCTTCTTTATAGACCAAGGGCATTCCAAAAGGTCTCCCATATTCCAATTCCTTAAGATCTCTCCTTAGTGCATCTTCGAGTTTAACATGATTCTCCATGTATGCTATCCCTTCAGTCTTCTCCTCTGGCGTCATTGTATCGACACTATTCAGTACTTCATGCAATCGTGCTTTTAATCTCTCATGCTCTGTTAATGCCTTTATAGTTCCATTGTACACCTTCCAATATGGTTCAACATGCGAAAGCATGGTGTTGAATCGATGTCCAATAATATCATTGACCAATTTGTCCATCTTTTGTTGGATACTATTTGCCCGTTTGGTAGCCTTATCTGCTTGATATTTCGAGTACATCATCCAAGCTACGTCCTGTGGGGTATGAGGTGTATTTGCTTATGGGAGTCCCTTTCTCAAGTTGCAATATCTTTGCTTGCAGCTTTTGATTCTCCTCTTTAGATTTTTCCTACAACCCCTTATAGGTGATGTTCTCTCTGACCAAAAATTCTGTTTGGTCCAGGTTTAATCTGGCAACATCCAAGTTTAATTTAGCAGTGACCCTAGGGTCCGTCTTTCCAACCTGATGAACCATGAGGTGTCCAAAGGTTTGTTCAATATCCACAATGATAGGCCTCTTCCCCTTTGGATATAATGCCCATTGTAGGAGAGCCTTCTTGTCAGGATCATATCCAGAGCCTAGGAATAATTTGTCTATCTCCTGAGGCAACACCTGTTGATTCAAATCTTGCTTTTTCAGGAACCCGTCAAATAGAAGTGCTGAGTTTATATCCCAACTAGAAAAGATGATTACACCGACCTCTTTTAGTAATCTTCTCCCTTTCTCAGGGGTCATATCTTTCATGAGGATATCGATTTCATCCTGCAATTTCTTCATCTATTCTTCTTCTGGTCTTCCAGCCATGCTTCGTTTAACATGTGCCCCTTTGTACTGGTACAAAAATGAAAGGAATTCCCTTGAAGAAGCGAATCCATCATCAGCAACAAAATCTTCATGTTCAGTCATTCTTATATTGACTACATCCTTAATGTTAATCTCACCAGTGTCCACATTCATCTCTGCTTCAAAACCAGGAGGATAATCTTCCCTAGGGGAATCAGCAGGGATACTACTAGCAGTTGATTTTGGTGACATGTGAGCCAATGGTTGACTATCCTTCTTAGTGTTGATAAAATGAAGGAATTGTGGGGGCACTCTATGCATGATCTCTTCTTCATGTTGAAGTAGCCTTTTAGCTACTTCCAGAGGATCTTGGAGGTTCCCAAGTAAATCTCCATCTATCATCCCCCTTGCCCTTTTCCATTTGTAGGCCTCCCAAGTCAATTCACTCTTTTCTCTCAAAACCCTGGCCTCCTCTCTTTCAAGATTTTTAATCAGGTCATCTAGCATTTTGGCCACATGTATTCCAGCTTTGAGTTTTTGTGACACTCTGGCAGCTCTTACATACCCTTCAGGATCAAAGTTCTCTCTAGGTTCACCCAGAGTCATGCCATAGTAGTCCAACTTATTCTGTAGTAAATGATAGCTTTTTGAACTTTTAACAACAAAGTCAGAAAAAACCAATAAACCTGGAACGATGGACTGTTTACCGAAATCTATAAGGTGTTTGGCACTGACAATAGATAATTGTCTTACAATCTCCAGGCTAGCCACCCTGTTTGGTACTATAATTGGAAGCATGTGTGGTCTTCTTTCATACCCAAATACCCTGATTTCTATGTGATTATCGTGGCAATACCAATCACCCCAATTGTGATCAATTTGTGACTCCGGAGAGAAGTCCTTTGGCCTGAGGAATCTCTTAATTTCAGGGGACAGAGTATAATCTTTGTGTTGCCCAAAGGCCGCACTAAGAGGTTTCACAAAATATTCCTGAAAGTGCCAGTACTGGTTGTTCATGAACCTCTGGTCCCATGCAGAAACCCACAACTGAACTGGCTTCTTCAAACCATTCTTATCATAAGCTCTAATGCAGAAATCATCTGACCAGAAGTTGATCTCTTGTCCACAATAAAGAATAATATGCATTAATAAGGAATACAATGAAAAATGTATGTTCACGAGATCCCCTTTTAACTTCTCCAACCCATGATTTAAGGTATCTGCAACATAAGTGGCATAATCAAATGACCTATGGTCTATAAATCAGCACACAAAACCATAACCCCAATATCCATGAGTGGATGAGCCTCTAGGCCTAATACTTGGGCTGCAGCATAATATGTATACTTAAAATATGGATGGAAGTGGTTGATATCAAATGGCACCTTGTCACCTTTGCTGAACGGAATAAATGCCCCACCCACTTTCGGCCGGTGAATAGGTAGTCTCCAAGTTCTGTAGATGTTTTCCAAGCTAAAGAATTCTTGTGACAGTTTCTGCATATCGATTCTCTCCTCCACTTCCCAGTCTAAATCAAATACCATATCAATAGTTTGTTTGTTAATCACCACTAAGGGATTCCCTCTGTAATCGCATATGGTTTTGGTTCTCGGATTATAACAATCTACCAGAGCTTTCATTAATTCAACATCTACAAACACGTTTGGGACTACCAATTTCCCTAAGTTCTTCTTCCATAGATTACTTATGGGCTCAGGAGCATCCCTTATTTTGTAGCTAAATAGGAATAATTCATGTCCTTTGATTTCAGTCCAAATGTCTCCCAGATTTTTAAATCTATCCTCCAATCCTTCTTCTTCGCTTTTGATCTTTTTAGACCTTACACTAGATGTGGGACATTGGTCTAGCAAATCCTGAGTCAGAGCTCTCCCTTCCTTCTTTTGTCTTTTGGGCTTCTCTTCAGGGTTTAGTTCTTTTCCTTTCCTACTCTTTTTAGAAGAAGAAGAAGAAGGTTCCATGATTTCAGCAAATACGAGAGACAACACTTACTTGGAGAAATGCCCAGCTCTTCTGATTGTCGTTCACAAATTTCTGCAAGTTCTTCGCAATTTTCAGTCTTTTGGCATTAATTTGGCTCCTATGAAAATTTGATCAGTTCAGCTGTAATCGTATGGGCAACTTGTGCACAGTTAATGTTCTGCGTCTACAACAGCTACTCAAGTGTTTAAACTTAATTGCAGATGTGACATTCTTCACTTGGGTCTTTAACTCTTTAGCGGGAAGTACAGTTCGATCAAAATGATCGTAATTCAAGTTTTCGATGAAACCCTTGTCTTCGACCGAGTGTTTTAATCTTTTATCGAAAGCCCATTCTCCTCGATATTACCTTTTCGGTGAGTAGCCCATGTCGAGAAGCCATTTTCAAGACTCACCGAAATCGTCTTTTCATCGACAAACTTTCTTTCGATAAGTCATTTGCAAGTTTCATCGAAATCATATTTCGATGAGTTTCGTTCTTCGGTGAAAGCTTGTGCAAGCTCTTCGAAAGTCTCATTCCTTCGATACTCCCTTTATCAATGAAACACTTCAGTTTTTGTTTGATACAATTCTCTCGATGAGATTTGCATTTCGATGAATGCTTTATGATTTTCTTTGGCAATTGTTTCTCCTCGAAACCACTTTTTGCATGCTGCTTTTCACTTTTCGATGAAACTTGGGCATCGATGAGTGGCTTCCTTTATTTGCCGAAAGTGATATTCTGCCGAAGACCTTTTGCATAGTGCTTTACACGTCATGCTCTATTTCGATGAAAGCACTCTTTTGATGAAACTCCTTTTGAAATGCTCGATACAATTTCTTGGCCGAAAATCTTCTTGTCTTTCACGCTTATGGAATATTTTTTTTTTTATATTTCAAATATAGTGTTCAACACATCTGATAAAAGGTCCTTAAGAGTCAATGATGTAACCGACACCAATGTAAGGTTTATTAGCAAATAGACTCAACTCAGTTTCAAGTTTATGCATTAAGAGTGCTTATGACATGATTACAGACAATGTGAAAATTGACATATGTGATGGTTAAAAGATGAGTTAATTGACAACTTAGGCAAGATTAAGAAGGATAAGAAAGAAACTTTTAGGTTTGGAAATCTACTAGTATGTTTGATGCTACACATAACCAAAGAGGTTCCCGATATAGGCTATAAAGTACTTGGATTTGATATACCAGTAGGAAAACAATTGACAAAACTATTCAACAACATGGGTGAAAACAAAAAAAAGAATATCCATGAATACTTTCAAACACTTAAGGCCAAAATAAAGAAGAGAATCAGATTATCACATAAGATTATTGACAAATATAAGGATGATATATGTTTTGTAATAAAAAAGGATGAGATCTGGATGGAAGCAGTCATCCCAAGAACAATCTGAGTAATAGAGATGGGCTATGAGACAGATGATCATATAATTGAGAGTTATGCTAAAGCACTTCTCGAAGCTCCAAACGAACCAAAGGAAGAAGTATTTGGTAGTGCTGAGACTATAGAAAAACAAATACAATCTAAGAAAAGAGTGAAAAAGGTTGAGGCAGTTGTGAGAAAAGGCTCTAGATAGGCAAAAGCTATTAAAGAAGATGTATTAAAGCAAACCGGTATCACTGAGGATGAGTTAGGAACTCTATAGCCTGAGACTCACCTATCACCGGTAGGTACTTCTTCAGAGAGTGACATGCCTGTAGCTTTCAAAAGAGTTGTAAGGAAAAGAGATCCCTCACTGGCAACCATACCCTCACCTAGGAGGACAAGACAAAAACAACAAGCAGTGAGATCTCTGGTTAAAATGACTACATCAAAGAAGAAACTGACACCCAAGAAGAAGAAGAGAACAAAACAAAATTTGGCCCCTCTTGACATACTGTTGAATGAAATTACAGAGGAAGGGAAACTAAAGAATATAGAGAAATTGTATGACACTCTGACTGCAGATGAAAAAGAACAAGTAGAAAATAGTGTTATATTGCATATGGACATGTATAAGAAATTTTTGATGGAAGTTGTAGATGAAGTACCAGATGAACTGTTCAAAAGACTGGAAGCAAGGAGACAAGCAGTAGTAGAACTTGACAAGAAAATCAAGATAGAAAAGCTACTTGTTGTGTACCCAGTGAACTCACCTAAAGAAATTGATGATTTAATTGCTGAAGCCAACTAGTCAGTATTCTCTACTACACACCAGCACATTGCATTAATGGTTGGAAGAGTCAATGAGGTGATTGAAGAAATAGAAAATGCATGGGACATATTTCTTGTTGAGAAAGAAAAATAGGAAGAATACAAGAATCCCAAACCAATAAAGGTCTATCAAAAGGAGAGAGACAAAGGAAAAGGAAAGGTTGGTGGACCTCCGAGTATCAAAGTAAAAGACAACTTACCCCCACCTCCTTTTACATCACCGGTAACAACAACAACTACAGAAGATCAACCGGCAATTGAAAGTATGGTTGTAGAGGATGTCAATCCTAATCCTGAAGTCTTATATACAGTGGATGTTGATACACAAAAGATCAACATTGTGGTAGACAAAGATACAAATGGTAAGACTGAAATGGCTAGTGAGCCACCGGTAGCTAAGAAAAGTGATAACGCAGAAGAGAAATCGTTAGATGAAAAAGAGCAACAACAACAAGAATAGGCTCCGGAACAGGTACAGGAACAAAGTCATGAGGAAACAATACAACTGACAATAGGAGAAGTACACAAACCATTGCTTAAGGAAATGCAAACACAAATAGACCTACCAGAGGTCACAACAAGCTTGGTTACTTCCTCCACCGATGAAATTATGAATGTTGGTTCCTCCTCAGCAGGCCACAAATCAACAAATGTAACTGAATTACTTTTGGATTCAATCAAAAGGATAACAGATTGTAGTTCACGGGCTTATAAAGCTATAGATGACACAATCCCAATTTTGAAGGTAATTGCTCCTAACTGTAACATAGACAATAAAGATTCTTTAGGACAACTTGATACTTTGTGTAAATACATCACTGAGAACACAGTGACTATTAAGAAAATAAAGGAAGAGACATTGAAGGACAAGGTAGAAATTGAAAAGCAATTTTTTTTTGAAGATCAGATAAAGAAGTGTACTAGGGAATTTGACACACTTCTACCGGAACTATGTAACTTGTTAAAGGAATACAAAACTCTATACAAAGACACCTGCAAGACAAACTTTTTGATAGTAGACATAGATAAGAAAATGAGAAAGGTACAGGATGAAATCAATAAACTTGCTGATAATTTTGTTAACTCACCTGATACATTATCAATTTTTGAGCAAATGATAACAAATTTTGAGGAAGAGTGATTTAAATTAGAAAGAGAAAAGGAGAGAATAGTGAATAAGGCAAAGCATTTAAGATTAAAACTGAGTCCAAGATTGGACTATCTAGCATCATTGCGGAAGGAAATATCAGAGGCACTGATACAGGGATAGAAAACACTGGCAGAGCATATGTAGCACCTCACCGGTACAGTTAAAAGAACAGAGACAACAATAAGAGACAGTAAGAAGTTTATGGAGAGTATAAACTTGATTTTGGTGGATCTATTTCAAATTGTAACTACCCAGTTACAAGGTTGAGGCTACAACTCTATTGACACCTTGACAACCTTTGTCATTGATGCCAAAGGGGGAGTAGTGGTATGAGAAAATTCAATATCATAGGAATCATATGCTCAGGGGGAGCACACATTTTTGGTAACATTTTTGGACTTCACATTTTTTGATACACTTTTGAAATTTCTCATGAGTGTTGCCATCAATGCCAAAGGGGGAGATTGTTGGCATATGCACACTCCAATGAGACATTGTAGGTGATTGAAGGTTTTGTCATTGATGGAAACCTTACAATCCTATGGCACCGACAAGGCATTACACCAGCAAGGCATTACACCGGCAAGATAGTTCACTGGCATCAACAGATCACACTCTACACTGGCACTTAGACCATTGGCACCGACACAGAGAAAGGAAGCATACCGGCATAGAGGCCGACAGGATTTTTGATATATTATATTTTGTTTATTATTGTAAAAACTTTGTAAGCTGACTTGAAAATTTGTAAAATGACTCTTATATATAAGAGAGATCATTGTAGACATTTTGTAAGCGAGAAGACGCAAAAAAATGAGAAGATATTAGGCAAACCTATTATGCGAAATATAGGTTAAAGGTTTTATGTAAAGAACAGAGCAGAAACCAGTACTGGATTAGGCATTATAGATGCCATTGTAAAGAAGTACAAGATATTGGATTTGTATAATCCACATTGTAAGTCAGTGAGACTTCCCATTGAGCAGTTAGCTCTAGGCAGTTGGCCTTCTTGCATGTGCAGGCCCCTTTTTTAAGTAATATTCTCTTATTGTCTAGTAAGTGGATATTGTGGGTCACAAATCCCACTGAGGTTTTTCCCACACCGGGTTTCCTCATTAAATCCTTGTGTCATGGTGTGCTTTTCATGTGGATCCTTTTAATTCTGTTTATTGTATTATTTCTTGCATACCGGTATACTGTTATAATATGTTCTACATGTTTTAAGTTAAGAAATTCAATTCACCGGTTAGATACCGATTCACCCCCCCTCTCAGCATCTGTGGGAATCCTAACAACAAAAACACAGAATCAATATAAGGTCATTTGAATGTGTCTAGGTCAGTGCCAAATGTGTCTGCATAGGATAGTTTCGTCTATGTTTGGTATGGTCGTGTATATGTGTGTAATCACGTCTAGGTATAGATTGTGATGCGTCTATGCTGAAAAGGCACGTCTATGTCAAGGGAACATGTTTGTGAAAGACAAGCATGTCTGTGTAGACTAGAACCGCATCTATGAAGTACAGGTGCATCTAGGACAAGAAACCATGTATAAGTTGGTTAAAACCATGTTTGCATTGCAGAAACGCATCTATGTATAAGTAGGATAGAATTGACAGTTCTGTGATGAACATATGCTATCGATTGGATAAGTTGCTGAGAGGATACACTCAAGCATGGCCTCTAAATAGGATCAAGTGCAACGTGATGAACATATAAACTAGGATAGAAGTAGCACTATGTGATAAACATGAGTACCATGATGACTAACATGATTGATTTGATTGGTTGTAGGAGTACTTGCCCTAGATTGAGTCATGGGAGAGATTCCCTATGACACAAAGGTTACAACCAGAGTTGACCTTTGAGGAATGGGCAACTATCAAGGCCATGGGATTGAGATACATCATGCACCTCCTTGAAATTTGGGCAAACACAGGATTACTGACTGCTCTAGTAGAGAGATGGCACTATGAGACTTGATCATTTCATTTGCCAACTAGCAAGATGTAAGTCACCTTAGAAGATGTTTATCAAATACTGTGGATATTGATCCATGAGGAGCTAGTGAATTACGACAAAGAGGGAGACATGGATGCATTGAGATGGGCCTTTTCTGATCCAGAGCTGGAGATGAGATCAGGACATGTCATTCGGGAGGTTATGTTGTCTACTAGATGCAAACTACTAATAGTGCTTGGATGAGTGATTAGTGGGTACCTTTGTCTAGATAGGGTGACATGGGGTATGATTGTTGGCTGGGGGAGGACTGTATAGACATTATTGATAGATAACACTAGGTATGCATGGGGTCTATGTGTGTTAGCACACTTGTATCAAGAGATTCATCAGTTCATGTATCTCTATGGCTTTGGGATAGGTTATGGGGTTCCTATGCTATAGGTATGGTCATATGAGCACATTGCAGTGACTAGGCCAGTGCACTTCAGAGGGAGAGGTCATGGATAGTATTATGCACATTTGTACAGTATGATCACTTCCTAGCACAGATTGGGAAGGTAGACTATTGGAGATGGGAGATCGATGACATAGATAGTGTCATATGGAGACCCTACCTTAACTGCAAAGAGTGGGAGGAGGATGCTACAAATCTACCTTATGTCTTCAGGAGAAGTTATCCGATTGAGTCGACACCATATATACTAGATAGACATCTGATTGACATGGTATGTAGGCAATTTGGGTGGCAACAAAGGATGCTTCAAGATTTGGAGAGTTTGCACTGACAGTGTGGGAGCAAGCTCATTGGGGGTCAATTTTGTCTTATGATGTTGCTATTACACAGTTTGAGTAGTTAGTTCCTATGCCTTAGGACCTATAGATATATGTGATTGATGCAGTCATAGATGCAAAGTATGTAGCCTACTTCGTGGCACATCCAATACCTAGACTGATAGACCCAGATGAGCCTCTGGTAGCCAATAATGATGATGATGAGGATGGTGAGGATAGGTTTAGGGGGAGACAAAGGAGAGGATAATTGAGGAGGAGGGTGAGGGGTAGGGGTGGAAAGAGAGATGCTAGAGAGAGAGTTGAGGGAGGATAGGATCCATAGGGAGGTAGGCTACCGAGACCACCGAGGGGGATAGGAGGACAACTCCTATAAGTTGGGGGATAGGTACATGGATAAATACTAGGGAGGGGGGCATAGGTTGGGGGATAGGCTGGGCAAGAGGCACCTGAGCAGGCTAGACATGAGGAGGGTACCTAGGGTGCAGACAATGAGGAGGATGAGCTGCTATAGCTGCAGAAGATTGCATCGAGACATTCTGATGAGATCAAGGATCTCGAGAGAGACGTGAGTCAGTTGAGGTGATAGATGGTAGAGATACAGAGGGACAAAGATCAGACCATTCAAAGATATATAGTCACAGAGGAGGCACTGAGGGCAGGGAGAGCAATAGATGAGGAGGATCATGCAACAAACTATACATACGTCCTTCGAGTGGGGGAGGAGATTGGGTATTAGAGAGACCTATACTATGCAACAGTTCCTCTAGAGCTCAGGGCATGGAGTTACAAGAGAGACTCTTAGACAATTACCACCAGGAGATACAGGAGGGAGGCATCCAATGGCGGGGTCATGGGTCTACCCACACGACTAGAAGGAGGGGACAGACAGGGTGATCTTAGAGCAAGGACTTTGAGAGCTCAAATTCCTTTGAGGCTAGTCGGCTCTGAGGGAGGGAGTTCATCATAGGTCTCTTGGATCTCATTTTGTATCAGTTTTTTGTATGATGATGTAGACACCTTTGGGTGATTTTATAGCCATATAATATTTTGACATTATTGTATCATGACACTTATTATTTTTATATATATATATGAGACGATCCATCCTTGTGGCTACTATATGCATGTTTTCTTATGTGATGCTTTTATATGTTGATGCAGTTTATGTATGCATGTTTTTATAATGATTCTATTATGCTTATGATATGGATGCAAATATGTACATGATGAGATGCAATATTTTTTGTTCTTTTGTTTTATATCCATGCATGATGCAAATGTGAATGTACTATATGTAGATGGATGTATGATGATTAACATGCTATGATTATTTACATGATGAGAATGAAAATGTATATATGATATGCTAATCAATGGTGTGTGCAAGATATGTTGTGAATACGATTTATATATGTATGCATATATTGAAAATTACTAACATGTGATGATGCAGGTGAATACTATATGAAATGCATATATTTTTGGCATATCATTATAATCAGTCATGTGATAGAGGACTACACAGACTTAGGAAGGGATGATGGAGGACAATCATGAAAGGGGGATGGAAGATAGAAGATATGGAAGTGAAAGAGATTCTTGTGCTTTATCATCATTGAGCTTTACTATGGCAAATAGGTTTTGACCATCTAGGTATAAGTTCGACCTAGAAAATCATTGTACCCATTTGCATGGAGATTAGATAGTCACAAACAAGCAATGTCCCGGTTCACACTAGACTCATAGTGTTCTCATATCCTTGGACAAGTCATAGCATTACTAAGAGATAATCCACAGACAACAAAACAATAGTAGGTGAATCATATCCCATCCTCGCCTTTCTAGTCAAAGACATCCTAGAAAAGATAAAAGACATGTCACCAAAAGATAAAATCAAAAGAAAACCAAGCCTTGACACCAACACACAATGAAATCGTCAAGTTATTTGCGTTTCTTGCCACATATGTTAACATTTTTGATTTGGTCACAACGTTGTCATCTTGATAAAGGATATATCATGCTGAAAACCATGTTGCTGCCAAAGTCTATTGAAAGATTTGATTTGTTAAAAGCCCACTGTAGCTTGTGTCTCTTTTGAAACTAACTAGATCCATGAAACTGATACTTTATTGCAGAGAATAATGGAACTTTATTGTGGATTGGTGATGCAAGTGATCTTTTATTGTGGATTGTGTGCGAAAAGGAGGAATGAAAAGACGATGCTCCTGAAAACATGAGATGCTCATGGTACCACAACCTTCCTTCCTTCCTATAGTTGTGCTACTGGTGAATCAAATGCTATAGTTAGCTCCTGGTGCCAAAGAAGCCTATGCTTTTACTACTGCTGCATGCTTCGCTTTAGGGCCTGGCAACCGCCTATGTTCCTATCTTTGGGTCAACTGGGTCTGGGACAGGGATTGGATATGAAACTAGTTTGGATGCTGGCATACTTCATACACTGATCCCCTAGTATGGCTATCAAAATGGTCATCACTACCATGAGTTCAACTATAGGAACAGTCTAGGGAATGGAAAGCAAAGGGAAGGTGTATGAAAGGGAACTAATCTTAAGTAGATCAATAACCGGTCATGATGGGATTGGGTAAGTTTATTATGGAGTGGTAAAATGTGAAACGTGAGTGTGTGCACAATAAAGTGGAGAGGGGATGAATCCTAAAGGAGGGAGGAGAAATGTCTCTACACATGGCATTGGTAACCCAGTTTTCACCATGGTACTTTCCCAGGGCGCCATTGAAGTGGTTTTCACCATTGGATGGTTTTTATTGCAATTTTTTTTTGACATTTTTTAATTTATTTTTGTATTTTTGAATTAAGATATTCTGAAGAGCTATGTGTAAAACCTGTGAAGGTGCATGATGTTGATAGGATCCTACAAAGTTTCTCCATCTATTGTTGAGAGCTGGTATGCACCTAATCCATAAACTGCTTTGATGACATAAGAACCAATCCAATTGGGCTCAAATTTTCCTTTCTTTTCTTAGTCCTACTGATTGTTAGGATTCTCTCAATACTAAGTAGCCCATGTCAAATGTAAGAGGCTTTACCTTATGATTGCAGCTGTGACTCATTCTCTGTTGATAAGCCTTAAGATGATTAAAATTAGTTTGTCTTTGCTCATCCAATAGTTCTAGTTCCTATAAGCGGGAGACCCTGTAGTCTTCATCATTTATAATATCGCGTAAAGAGACTCATAAGGATGGTAACTTGACCTCAATAGGCAAGATAGATTCGAAAAAATAGAAAAGTGAATAAGGAGTGGCTATGGTAGGTGTGCAAACACTTGTGTGATAAGGCTAAAGTGCGAGATTGAGTTGGATGTGCCAATTTTAGCCAGCATCATTGACTGTCTTCTCAAGGATTCTAATAATGGTTTTGTTAGACGCCTCAGCTTGAACATTACCTTGGGGGTAGTATGGAGTGGAGAAGCAGTATTTAATATGGAAGCAAACACAAATTTTGCGAGCATCTTGATTTTTGAAGGAACATCCATTATCTGTGATGATGGAAAGAGGGACACCATAATGACAGATGATGTAATTGAGAATGAATGTCACAATCTATTTTCCAGTGACTTGGGTGAGAGGAAAGACTTTGATCCATTTCGTGAAATATTCCATGGAGGTGATAATGAATTTATGGCCATTGGAAGGAGGGTGAATCTTGCCTATGAGATCGAGTCCCCACTGATAAAAGGGCCATGGAGTCACGATCGGATGAAGTTCCTGAGTTGATGAATGAATGAGGTCTCCATGAATCTGTAATTGCTTACATTTCTTGACAAACTAATATGAGTCTTTTTCCATAGTGGGCTAGTAGTATCTAATCTTGATAAGTTTTTTGGCTAAGGTCACACCACTAGAGTGGGCACCACATATACCTTCATGAACCTCATGTAATACAATCTGAACTTTGTCACTTTCTAAAGATCTAAGAAGAGTGCAATCTAAACCTCGATTGTAAAGGGTATCAACTAAAATGACATAGCGAGAAGATTGACAGATGAAGGTACGATGCTGATTGTTGGAGAGGTCAGGTGGAAGGGTATTGCTATGACGGTATGTGAAAATGGCACCGTACCAAGGGGAATCAGGACCAACGACACATCATCTCAGTAGGAGTGATCTCATATGAGGGAACCAAAAGATTATCCACCAAGAACTCGTAGCAAGTTTCATTCTATGATAGATCGATCAATGAAGCAATAGTAGCCATGGCATCTGTAGCTCAATTATTATCCCTTGGAATCTACTCAAAGATTATCTCATTGAAGTATTATTTGAAGTCACCTACCATTTTCTTATAAGAATAATTTTTCTGTTGGCATTATGTGAACCAGTATGAGGATATGATGACATGGTATGTTGTCATTGATGTCAATATGCTGAAGAAGAGAGAACCGGTATGCTACCAAGAACTGGTATATGTACCAAAGTGAAGAAGTGTGTTTGTTCAAGGTAAACCGACATGTTGATATGGAAACCGATACATGGAAGCTTTGTATGACTACCGGTTGGTATTCTTAACTTCAGGGTTTCCCGTTGAAGTGCTTCAAGCCTATGTGACTCAATTGGTGACTTTGTGTGATGAGTTATCATTGTAGTGAAGAACAGATTGTGTCTCCATGTTAGCCTTGTGCGCGTGAAGGATCTTGCATGAAGGAGATTGTTCCTATCTACCTTGGGAATGTGCGAAGTCTCTAAATAGTGAAAACGCATGATGGGTTATCAGCCGCCATGAAAGCGGTGGAAAACGAGCGATGGAGAACGTCTTGAGGTAGGTTCAAGATTGTTGCATTTAATGCAATGTGGTCAATGGTCAGGATTGAACTATTTGAATTACTTAACCTAATAGGTTTAGGGTTTATGCTACTGACCTATCTATTTCCTATAAGGTCGATGTTGTGTTTCTTTCTGAAGTTGTTGGCAAAAGTTGTGTGTGTGTATCCAAGTGAAGAGATACGTGATTCTTGCTAGACCAGAGGAGAGAAGTGATATCTATAGAGTGTGAGTCCAGAAGGTGAATAGGAGCTAAAGTGGATCTACATTGGCATTGAGTGCTGTTACCAGATCATTGTAATACCTGTTGATCTCTAACCACTTCAACAGCTGGGAAATCCCTTAACAGGGTAGCTTTGACTGGCTTACTGTAAATCCTTTGACAAGCTGACTCAAAATCATTGAGTTCTTGAAATACTCTAACAAGGTAACCTTTAAAAGGGTATTCTATCCATCCCTTAATTGGGTGATCCCTAACAGGATTGGTTCCTAACAGAACCTATTGTATCAGTCTTTAACCGGACAAGGCTCCTAACAGAGCAGACTTCTAAAGAGTTCAAAAATAACTTATGGGTATTCATCGCCACTGTGGTTTTTCCCAGTTGGGTTTCCACGTGAAAAATCTATGTGTCATGTGTGGTGTTATTCATGTGATGGTTTAAGTGACTTGTGTCTGAAGGTAAATTATGTTGATCTAGTTGTTTATATATTTTGATGATAGATTACCTGTTCATGCACTAGGGTGAAATGGAAATGAAGTATTAGATTGTATGAAAAGATAAGTGTCAACCGGTTTATTCTTGTCTCAGTTATTCTAGCTTTTGCCAGTTGTACTATGTTTAAGACCGGTGTTACTGTTTGTCTGCCAAAGCACAATGTCTGCTGACAAACTAGTTTTAGGAATATGTTTTTTCCTGTACTGATTCACCCCCCCTCTCAGTACTAGTTTGGTACTATCCGTTCATCATTGATTTATCATTTTCATCTTTTGTCTGGTAGTCATCATTTTCTTGACAAATCACTAGTTGAGAGTCCCCAAAAACATGGAGTTCCTGGATCTTCCATTGAACTAGAATTCGTAGATGTAATGCACGCCAAAATACCCTAGATAAAATAAGCTAACTAACATCTAATGGAATAATTTTTTTTTGGTTAAAAACTAATGTAAACTTAAATACCATTTATGCAATGTGAATAATCAACCATCAACTTATTATTAACATGATCATAACATTAAACCATAATCATTAAATCAACACGCAAGTGGAATTAACATACACATTGCTCTACTACCCTAGGGTATCTCAATATCATTACTTACTTTCCTCTAACCCAAGCATTAACATCCATTCATGATTTCCTAATCTTAAAGCCATTACTTTTTCATCATGCCCATATGCAAATGATTTACTATCTCCATTAAGATAATATGCAACTACATGTTTATTGATGCATTCTATCCTAGCATTAATCTCCTACTCAATGGTGTACAGTTCTTGATACATTGTTTAATTATCTACATATATGCAATGCACTTAATATTTCCTTTCATATTAAATGATCTTAAATACTTTACTTTATTATGATATGCAATCCTTGAATTCCTTAAACTACATGATATCGATGAAAGATCAATCCCATAACTAAGGTTCATTATGAGCTCCAATTCCAAATTTTCCTACAAATTCCTTAACCATCGATATCCCTAAGTTTATTACGCAACCAACATGCTTATCTTTCACTAGATGTATAACATGGAATACATTCCTTTTAACACATACATTTCATTTATGAGATTCTTACATCCTAATATGATTCTTAATCCTTAATGCATCCTATATGCTTAATGCGAGGTCCTAATGCCATTACAAATTAACCATTGATATGCTATGCAAGTATACCTAACATTTCAATGCACTAACATGAGTAAAAACATATTTAAGAATGATATTATTTCTATCATGATCATTAATTATGTTCATTCTACCACCTAAGTTCATTATCACATTAGCATCTACTACAAGGCTCATTCTCCCACATCTTTACAAATATCACTTAATACAAACATGAACAAGATCTATCCAATATGAAAATATTGCAAGAATAGAATCTACATGAACCACTTCCTCTTTCAAATATTATTATATAACATCAATTATAAATGTCACAATTACATTACATTCATAGGCCTCAATCCAAGACATCATCTAGACTAGATACACCATTACAAATGCATGAACTACATAAAAGAGCATAGCTCATCCATCTCCTAAATCCTTTATGATCATTACAAGAATACAATCATCTCTTAAAAATGATATCCAATGCATAAATCTGCTGCAATAGCATCCATAATCCATTATGATGATATATCTACTTCCACACAAGAAAGAACACCAACAACGGGAAAAACCCAATGGTAAGAAGAACCAACCACCCAACCATGTGGAACCAAAGGAACCACCCCCCATTCCAGGAGATGACACAAGGTACCAACACACACTCTACATCTAGGTTGACACTTAATACCCAAAAGAGAAGATTAAAACAACACTCTCAAGCATGGAGAAAATACAACCAACATAAACAATCATAATAAGAAACTCCCAAAGGATTAACAAATCATCAAGCATAATATTAATTGAACAAGGGGACACATGTAGGAGTGGAGTGTCATCACATGCTATCCTCCAAACATTTCCAAATGACACTACGACATAACATCATCTGATAGACATGTGGAGCCATTTTCCCTATGAGAGAACCAAGGGAGTATGACTTACCACTGTAGTGGCCTTCCAATGCCCATCGTTAAACATCCTCCCTAGGATAAAATGATGGGGTCCAAACTATTAATTATCTTGATGATATGAATTTACCAAACCCATAATTTTATTATTAATGTTATCACTTGTTTAATAATAAGGAAAAACATCCATGTGCCTTGGTAGTCTAGATGGAAGGCTTATCAACTTAACCATGTATCTCTTGTGACCCCAGTCATAACATGAAATCCAACTCCTCCTACATGTACCCAAACAAGAACAACACAAGAGGCTCTAGAAACATAAATAAATATGAGATCATACATAAATCTGAAAACATAAACAACTCATTTGCATCCAACAATCTCATCACGCAAGCATGAAACATGTGAAAGGATACACCATGAAAATTGTAACCAATGAACCTATTGGACAAATAAACATATCAAGGACATAAGAAATTCCATAAAATCTGAAATGAATCATGAAATAATCTCAGCAAGGCCTATCCACTTCCTGGCGCAAAATCACATGAATCTCAATCTCTCTTTTGGCGCATCACAACTCAATTGGCATAAAAAGAATATAAAAATCACAAATAAGTCATATGAGGATATCAAAAATCATAAATAAACATTAGATAACATCATAAATGCCCTAAAAAAGACTTTGGTACGGCCCCAAATCCAACTGACATCAAACAGACCTCAAACTAGACAAAACCCTAAAAATACACAGATTGGCACATACATTCATTGAAGTGGAACAAATGACCGATATTTTAGCGAATATGAATATTATTTTGGTGCATATGTTGATTATTTTAGCGCATATGCAAGTTATTTTAGCGCATTTGAATCAAAGTGTAAATTTTAAAGAAAACTGCTAAAGTGCGGGATCAAAACTGCTAGAAACATAATGAGCCAAATATGATGTATTTATACTCATTGGAATCAAAATGAAAATAAATTTAAGAAGGTATGAACATAATAAAATAGTAAAATTCACCTAAGGAACTCCAATTGAAAACATAATGCAGACTTTGGAGGAAGAACATCTCCAACACAGTACAAACACAGATAATACTCAACAACCTTGAATATAAAACATAGCAAGGATAATCTATGAATAAAATAAATTTAAGAAGACATTCCACATATAAAACAACAATAATACACAAGAGGATGGGTGAAAATGAGAAGGGGAAAAGTCCCGTGAGTCTCCCTTACGACAGAGCCAAACTGGGAGTTCACAAAGACACTCCTCTTTCCCAGATTTCACAATCTCTATAAAAAAATCATCTACGAGGATAAAATATCCTTAATAAATAATATAAATTTAATAATATAATGAATAGAAAGACATATAAAAAAGTTTCAAGACATTCCTCATGTTGTACATTCACGACAATGCACAGGAAGCATTATTTCTAAAACTATAAACCGAGAAAAAGAAACTAGAATCCCATGGCTTCCCATTCCAAATCTAACAAGACTAAAGAGAATGAATAAACTGGATCTTTTTTCCCCAAACAATTCAAACACGGAGCAAACAAGTTTCAGAACTTTGAAAGCAAAACAAGAAACCAATGGAGAGGCCTCCAACATGCAACCCGTGTGATAGTTTGTAGTTGAAGGAGAGCCCACAAGCTTTGCAATCCAATGAGAATCCAAAGCCGAAGAATGGAACCCGTGAACAGTCACAAGGAATCCATTAAAAAGAAGTCAATAAACAAGAAACCCTAGAAAACCAACAAATAGGATAATTCCATTTTGGAATATTTTTCCCATATCCTATGGTTTCCCTAAAATAAAATCCTCCAATAGGAGAATAGGGTAGCTAGGAAATATTAAGATATATTATAAGTAGGTGGAATAAATATATTTTAATATCCCATGATATAGGAATTATTATTTAATACATTATGAACTATAGTTATTTTTAATTAAATACTCATCAATAGAAGAAATAATTAAATAAATCAACCATTAAATAATTTATTACTTCCAATCTTAAATATCAATTAACATTTAGAGTAAAATCACCCACCTTAGCGGATCTATTGAGAGAGAGTGCAGGGGTTTCAACTTCAAATAAAAAAAATATTTCAATTGCAACGCTTTAGGAAATGAAAAGTTTCAAATGCAACGCTTCAGAAAAGAAAATTTTTGGTAGTACCATTTGAAAATAGAGCATGTGAGATCAGAATTTACAGGAGTTTACAAAAACCAGGACGCTCCTTGCACATACCTTTCGGCATTGCTATTCCACAGTTGGAGACTAAGTGTGATTTCTAGGTCAATATATATCTTATTTACCGCAAATCTCATTTCAGAGAATTTCAGGATTGGAGAACATTATATTTAACGATGGTTGGATCCAATTGTATCAAAACAACTGACTGAGATTGGTCTTGTTATGGATCATTTCATACAATCGAGCAATTCATAAATAATATAGTGATCAGACATGGCTAGAGAATATTTGGGTTCATGGGCGGATGTGGGCTGGGAAGACCCGCCACATGTTCCGCAGTGGGTCTACATGAACGGCAGATGAAAGGACATGGCGATACAGGTAAACCGGAGTGGAAATAACAATGTTTTTCAGCCAGCTTCAAAATACTTTCAAGGCTTCTTTGGGAACAGACGCAGTGTGGCATGGAGGTAGAATAACAATGGAAGGAGATTCACTCAAGGGTGTTTTAATGTTGGTGCGAATCAAGGGAATTCTAAGAAGCAATTCAAGGGATTTTTGAGGAAATGGTCTTTGGATCTAGGCAATCAACGAACATTTTCTAGGGTTCTTGGCTTGGAAAATAAGGAGACTGCGGCTAGGGTTTCTATTTCTTCACAATAGGTGGGAAATAAGGTAAATGTGAGCCTCAAGGAAGCTAGTCCGGAAAAGGTAAGTAAGATACCTTCTGATCCTATTATGTCGAGGGTTTCTTCATCACAGGTTTGGGCTCCTATCCCTTGTATCGATCTTTTAGGTTCCTATGTCGATAAGAAAGCGAATTGTTTGCATACGAATGCTATTTCTGGGGAAATTTGGGGTGATCAAATTAGTTTGTTAAAGCTTTATCATAAATTGCAAAAAAGATGGGGGGATATGCATTATTTTCAATTATTGTCTGCGAATGCTTTTATTATTGTCTTTGATTCTCCTTCTTTCAGAGATGAGGTATTAAGAACTTCACATCATTGGTTTGGAAAACATTTAATTTCAATTGCGGCTTGGAAACCTTTTTGTTGTTCCTTCTTGGTCTAGTTCAAAACTTATTCCTTTTTGGTTTGGTTTACCTAAAATTCCTTTTGAATTTATGGATCCTGATGTTTTTGAGAAAATTGGAAATACTATTGGAACTTTTTTAACATCTAAAATGGACTTTGTGGAGGGGGAGGTTCTGGTAAAAATTTGTGTTCTTATTAACCCTAACAATGTTTGCCCCCATACTTGTAATATCAAGTCTCATGATGGTATTTGGCACCTGTCAATTGAGAAATTAGATATGAAGCTTCTTAAGTCTCCTTTACTTTTGGATGCTCCTTTACTTATGGATTTTAAGAAAAACCAGTAGGTTGTTGGCTCTGTCCCTAAATCCCTTAATAAAGATAGTTTGTCAGCGGGACCTTTGATTGAAGGATGTGGAAATGTCTCTTCGCATAAATTGGTAGAAACAGGTCACATTAATCTTAAAAATAATCCATTGTCTCATAGTTTTGGGAAACCAAATGATCACACTTTGGGTTCGGTCTCACTTTTGTCTTTACTAAAGACATTTTCTAATAACGGGGGTATAGTGGATGGTAATTTCTTGCTGAATGGAGTAGATCATCTATTGATGATAGATTGCCCTAAGATGCAAAATAATCACACAAAGGGTAAGGATGACAATTTGTCTTCATGCACTCAAAAGGAGGTTTTGGAATCTTCAAAGAATGTGAACTTAGATAAAAATGCAGTGGTTGATATGGAAACTATTAAATAGGTACCTGCCATAGGTTTTCCTAATGATGCTTCTTTAGTTTAGGAAATTAAGAATTTGGTGTCTAATAATTCCCCTCTGAATGTTGAAATTAATATGGCTAATGAATCTTCCTCAGGGAATAGTAATCTGTTAGAGGTTGTCCCTGTTATTATGCTAGATGAGAATCTGGTTCAATAAGTACATGATATTTTTAACAATCATGCACATCAAATGGATGAGGGTATTACTGATAGAGTTGTTTGTTCAATTGAGAATGATTTGGGGGGTATAAACTCGACCCTTCCAATTTTTGCATCTGCTAATCCTTTTGCGGTTTTGGCTACAACGGAGTTGGGTTTTGAAGATAATCCATTTACCCTGGCTTCTCCAAAGTCATGCAAGAGTTTACCAATTGTCCAAACAACTCCAGTTTTTTCACCATCGGTGGTTTCTCCTAGGAGAGGTAGGCCTCCAAATAATCTTAAGACTCAATAGGAAATTGATGCTGGAATTCAAAAGACTTTGTCTCTTTCTCCTACTGGTGCACATGGGAGGCATTAAGTCTCTCTTGGTAGGCCTAAGAAAACATGCCCAACTACTGTAAGTATAAAAAGAAAGAGGAGTAAAAGATTTGTGACTAGTCCTCCTATGACAAGATCAGGGGCTGTGAAACGTAATTTGCAAGGTTGCTTTGGGGAAAGCAAAAATTCTTTGATTAATGGGAAGAGGGGGGCTTCGGCCTCCCCTTGAGAACAATGAGAATTATTTCTTGGAATGTTAGGGGCTTAAATGCCCCTAACAAGAGATGCTTAATTAAGTCCCAGATGGACTTAATTAAGTGCGATATTTTTATGTTGCAAGAAACAAAGTTGTCAATGGAGTCTATTGATTTGGTTTTTTCATCTTGGAGAAGGTGGAATTTTCTTTCTTCTCTGGCTTGTGGTGCTTCAAGAGGTTTGGCACTGCTTTGGAATAATTATAATATTGAGGTATAGTTAGTGGCATCTACTACAAATTGGATGTTGGCTTTAGTTATAAGCAAGATTTCGAAGGTTAAATTTTGGCTTTTTAACATTTATGCTCCGTCAAGAATTCAAGGGAAGAGTAAGTTATGGGGTGAATTAAAGAGGATTTCTTCTCCCTTAAAACATGGTTCCTTTATTATCTTTGGGGGTGATTTTAATGCTATCATTGATTTAGATGAGAAAAGAGGAGGTGTTTTCCCTAATAAAAGGATTATGGATGACTTTGGGGATTTCATTTCTGATATGAGCCTTTTTGATTTTAAGTCTCGGAATGGGGTTTTCACATGGACAAACATGAGAAGGGATTTTTCTCAGATTGCTGAGAGATTAGATCGGTTTTTGTTATCTAAGAATTGGATTGATTCAGATTTTGAATTCTTTTCCTCTATTCTACCGGTCTCAAGTTCTGATCATTTTCCAATTTCCCTTTTAGTTATTGAGGATAGGGCTTCTTTTAAGTCTCCATTTAAATTTGAGCCCATGTGGTTTAGGGATTCTTCCTTTTTGCCTCTGCTTATGAAATGGTGGAATTCTACTCCTTTTTGTTCTGGGTCTCGTATGTTTCAGATTGCTAAGAAGTGAAGTTATTTGAAATTGAATATTAAGGAATGGAATATCTCGCATTTTAAGAACTTTTTTTAGGAGAAACAAAGGATTCAAGATATGATCGAGTATTTTAATACTCATGTGCTTCAACATGGTATGGTGCCACAAGTTTTTGATGAATTGAAGTCACTAAAATTACAACTTGAGGAGGTGTTAGCTAGAGAAGAAATCTATTGGAGATAGAAATCTAGAGAGTTATGGCTTTCAGATGGTGACAGGAACACAAAATTTTTTCATTCTTCAACTAAGATTAAAAGATGCAAGAAAAGGATATCTTGTATTCAGTGTTAGAATGGGAATTTATTGACAGAGCCAGAGGACATTGCTTCAAAGGCAGTTAGGTTTTTTAAGTCATTATTATCTTCGGAAAATGGAAATCTTAGCAATGATATTATATCTAATATTCCTCCTTTAGTATCTTTGGAAGACAACGATATGTTGATGTCTCCCTTTTCCTTAGAAGAAGTTAAGAGTGTTGTCTTTGCCATGAATTTGGATAAAGCTCCGGGACCTGATGGTTTTACTCCTTAATTTTTTCAGAAATGTTGGGATTTTGTGGGAAATGATGTTTTATTGGCTCTCAAGGAAGCTAGGAGAAATAGGTCTATTTTAATTAATACTACAATGATTTCAATTATTTCTAAAAAAGAGGATACTAAGACTTTTTCTGACTTCCACCCCATTGCTTTATGTAACACTTTGTATAAGATATTTACAAAGGCAATTTCCCTTAGGTTAGCAGAAATTCTACCTAGGATCATTTCATTGGAGCAAGGTGGTTTTGTTCCTGGAAGGGAGATGACAGAGGGTGCAATTGTAGCACATGAGGTGTTGCATTCTATTTCCATGCAAAGAACTCCAGCCATGATATTTATACTAGACATGATGAAGGCTTATGATAGAGTAGAGTGGGGGGCTTTATGTGTTGTTCTTGAGAAGTTAGGTTTTTCCAAGTCCTGAGTCAAATGGATTCGTGCATGTATTTCTTCTGCAAGATTCTCGATTTTAATTAATGGTTCTCCTTGTGGTTTTTTCACTTCCTCTAGGGGTTTGAGACAGGGAGATCCCCCTTCTCCATTTTTGTTTATTCTCCTAGCCGAAACCTTTAGTTGGGCTATTAGAGCTGCTAAAGTGGGGGGGCTTTGGAAAGGTATAAGGATTCAAAATATTCCCCAAAGTATTTCTCATTGTCTCTTTGCAGATGATACTCTATTTTTTGGACATGCTTCATTAGTTGAGGCAAAAGTGATTAAAGGAATAATACAAAATTATGCATCATTTTCTGGTCAGAAAGTGAATGGTGATAAATCAAAGATTTTTTTCCTTAATACATCACAACTGGTTCAGCATAGGTTGCAATCCTTTTGGGGATTTGAGACTGGAAATCTTCCATGTACTTACCTTGGGATTCCTTTCTTTGTTAAATAGGATAAGATTGGTTTTTGGGATAAGATTATTTCGGTCATTTCTAAAAGAATTCTCTCATGCAATCATAGATGGTTAACTTTGGTGGGTAAAATTGTTCTCATCAAGTCTATTTTGAAAGCCGTTCCCATAAATCTCATGTCTATTTTGATGTCTCCAAAAGAAGCTATTGTTAATTTATAGGATACTCTTAGAGATTTTCTTTGGAACAATAATAAAGATGGCAAGAAGAAACTCCCTTTAGTTGCATGGGATAAGGTATGTTTGCCTAAGGAACTTGGGGGAACAGGAATTCAGAGTCTAGAGAATCAGAATTTAGCCTTAGGTGCTAAGTTGGTTTGGAAATTATATGACAAGCCTAGCTCCTTATGGGCACAAATTATGTTTCCAAATATTTAAATAATGGACCGAGAGAGTACATTTTTAAAGTCTCAAATTTGCCTTCAGGTTCTGCTATATGGAATTTCCTTTGTAAATGTAGATCAGTTAGTTTGCCTTATCTCTCATGGATTGTTCATAATTGTAGAAAGGTCAGATTCTGGGATGAAGTATGGAATGGACACACACCTTTGGTGAATATTAGGGATTGGTGTCCTCTGATCACTATTCTTTCCTCCCTTTGGGGTGTTTTTGTAGCAGATTATTTTGAAATTGTGACTAGTGGACCCCTTAAGCTAGCTAGATGGAAGTTGATTGATTTCTTAGATGTTGATCAAAGCATGAAATTAGATTTTGAGAATATTTTGGGGGATAGAATTGTATTTCTTTCTGATTCTAAGGATGAACTTATTTGGACAAAGAATATTTCTAGTAAGTACACTATTAAAGATGGTTACAACTCTCTTATGGTTGCTAAAGATTTATCTTCTTGGCCTTATAAGTTGTTTTGGCATTTGGCTTGTCTTCCTAAAGCTAGAGCCTTTGCTTGGTTGGCAGTTCAGGATAGAGTCTTAATAGGTATGAGACTAGACAGGTTGGTATTACTGTTGTTTTCCCTTGTGTCCTTTGTAACAAAAATTTGGAATCTTCTTCACACTTGTTCCTACATTGTGATTATGCTTATGAATGTTGGCAGTGGTTGTTTGAGAAGTTAAATATATCCTTTGTTATTGGTAAGGATCTCATTTCCCATTTTAGATCTTGGCCCTTTATGTTTGCCTCATCTTTTTATGCATGCCTTTGGATCATATCTCCATCTATTGTGATTTGGAATGTTTGGCTAGAGAGAAACAACAAGATATTTTAAAAAACAAGGTCTCCTATGTCTGAGGTTATATTAAAAATTGAGTCTTCAATCTCTGAGGTTTCTTTGTTGTTTATTTATAAGATTTTGGAAAATCTTACTTCTTTTTCGCACTAGGATAGTAGAGTTACTAGAGTTTGGAAGTTGCTGTCAGTTTTACCCTCTCATGGTTCAATTTTAAAAAAGAATGATGCAATAGGTAAGAGATGATCTGCTAGATGGAAACCTCCTCCGCAGGGACAGTTTAAACTGAATTTTGATGGGGCCTCTCGTGGTAACCCTGGGCCGGCTGGGGTAGGCATGGTAATTTATGATCACAATGCAAATTTTATTCAGGCTAAGTGTCATGCTATTGGTTTTAAAACTAGCAATTATGTGGAATTTCATGCTTTGTCTTTTGGATTGGATATGGCAATCTCTTTGGGAATTAAGTACTTAATAATTGAAGGTGATTCTATGGTGATTATTCAATGTGTTATGAAAAAGAAATCAAATTGTTGGAATTTGCAGTATATACTTGATCCCATTTTACAAAAGTTAGAATTGTTTGAATCTTTCTTGGTATCCCATTGCTACAGAGAAGTTAATAAGATTGCAGATTATTTGGCAAATTTAGCCATTGATAGCAATGCTAATTAGTGAGAGGTGGGTTTTGAGGAAATTCCTTCTAAGGTATGGGAAGGTTTGTAACAATAGTCATATGATTTTCTTGAGTAATGTTGATGTAAAATTTTATGATGATAATTATTCACGCTTTCCCCTTTCATTTTAAGTATTCACGTTCGTTGTCTAGAGGAGAGTTCGAGCTCATGGTATTTGATACAATAGTGGTTTTCCAAAGGTTTTTTGATACTTTCTTTTTTGGCAGGAAGGTTTTTGGCTCATGGGATTTGGCACAGGGATTTGGAAAATTTTGTCTTCTTCCATTGATAGCAGCTGTGGAGTCTACATTTGAAAATTATCCGATGGTTTTTTTTTGGCAAATTGTCATATGGGCTCTATGCAAAACTGATATTATATGTGTTGTGACTGCATTTTGTATGTGATTTTGGGCAAGGTGTATAAAATGATCCGTTAGATACTATAGGTTTATTTTATGAGCTGTGACAGGAGGTTTTCTTCCCAGGGTTCTTTCCTCTGGTATGCTCTTTGAATCCTGTGTAAAAAACAAAAAATATTAATAAAAAAGTTTAGTGGAATAATCCACTTTTATTGAAAAAAATAATAATCAATGATTAATTAAATAATACTTACAAAATTATTAATTAAATAAATACTCGAAGTCTAAAAATCACAAATCAAATAATCAAAAGCTCAAATAGCTCAAATCAAATAATTAAAAATAAAAATAAATAATACTAACTATCAAATCTTGCAACAAATAGACAAATAATCCAACACCACATAGATAACCACGTGACAATTAAATCAACCACACATGAATAATCCTCATACCAAAAGAGTCAATCAATACTAACATACTCACAAAACTGAAAGAGCCAAGCTGACAACTGACATGACCAATTGCACCTAGTGACAACTTAAATCTAGAGTATGTGAAGGGAACCCATGTCAACTCTGAAACCACATATTACCATTGGGATTAAAGACATGCTCCACTAGTACATTTGGGGCTAATTTCCGACGGTCGATTGTCAGAATTGCGACTACTTTTTGTCGGAGTGCCGACAAAAGTAGTCGTCAAAAACTCATCATCGGACTTGTCAACAATGCCTTTGACCATCGAAAATACGACAATCCCATGGACTCTGCCGACAACAGGCATGATTGCTCTTCCGGTCAAAAAATTCATCAGACGTACATCATCCTCGTCGGATGTTTGTTTAGACTGCGTCGAAAACTTGACAGAAGTCTAAAACTTTGCACCGATGGGGACGTTGTTTGTCCGATAGTTGTGTCGTCAGTCCATTAATATGTATCGACGACCGTCCAACAAGAAAGTGTCGTCAGACATACAAAATCCTCGTCGGATGTTTATATAGTTTGAGTCGTAATTTTGATGACTCCAGAAAATTTGCACCGATGATTCCATCATCGGTGGAAAGATTAGTCTCCATCGTAATTCCGACGAACATTTATTTAAAAAAAAAATACACACACACACACACACACACATATATATATTATCTAGACGTAAAGAAAATGTCATTGATATGTACAACGAATGATATTCTATCCCCATCAACTATCAATAGGGGGCATAGGTTTGAATCTAATATGAGGTGTGCTGGTTTCAAGCTAATATGATTAGGCGTACCATGGCTGAGATGGTACAACTCCTAAGAGGACTATATGATCCACTGAGTACTGGTAAACCTATTAAAAATGGTGCTGATAGGGAATTAGCTAACCCAAATATAAGAGCCTTTAAAGCCAATCAGGGAGATGAAATGACTTTATCTACCTTATCTAAGTTAGTTGTTCTTGGGAGCTACCAAAACTTATCTACTATATATATACATGAAATGAATTTATCTACTATATATGCACATATTTCTTATAAGTATATCCCAAATTGATAATCTCATATAAAGTGTCATCCTATGTCAATATAAAGTGTCATATTATAAGTACAACACCAAGAGAATGGATGCAACTCATCATTCTTTCTTCTTGAAAACTCACATCTTCTTGTTTCACCTTCCTTCACTAGGCTTCACCAAGATACCCAAATAGAACTATCAACCTCACCAACTTGTTCCAATAATTCCTAGGGTCTCTACATACCCTATTCCACTTTACACATGTTAATTTTAAGCAATCAGATGTTGATCTTAAATAATCAGGTTATAACAAAACAATAACAACAATGAAAACACAAGACAAGACACACCAATACCCTGAGAAACCTCCCTCTTGGAGGTGAAAAACCCAAACAAAGTAGAATATGTATTATCTCAAATGTAGGCAATTACAAGGCAAGTGAACTTATCTCAGACTGATGTCCAATCAGAAGGTTAGCAGATCTGAATTTCTCTTTATATAACAATGAAGATCGTAGCCCTTATCAAAAGCAGATGACTAAGGAAGATCAACATCAAATTTGCACAAGGTGAGTCTTCGTTAATTTCATAACATGATCTTGATAACATCACCTAACAGCCAGCCATAATAACTTCACATAGTAGATGAGAAGCAAGTTCACACAAGAGAGAGAGAGAGAGAGAGATCGCCAATATTGGAGAGCAGATTGCATGTGATAATGAAGATGACTTCATTTGTTGTTGGTTTTATATCCAACCTTTGGCGCCAATACCCTAAGTTGACTTGCTTATTAATTTAATAATAATATTATGTATATCGTCCAAATAGGTCTTGACCTATTAACATGTTATTGCGTGTTTTCCTTTTACCACACACTACATGAGTTTGGGCCCAACCCAATTACATAATCGCTTAAAATACATATTTGATTTTACTGCCCAAATTGGGCCTACCCTATCTACAAGTTACATTATACATAGGTCTTGTCCTATCCGTAGCAAGATATAATTACAAGTTACATGTATTTGATCCCAGCCCTAAGTTACATAATTTGCCTTCACGTTACATGCGTTTGGGTCCAACCCAAAATAGTTCAAATTGTATGAGAGATAATACATGTGTATTTTAAGTGTCATTGACAACATTAAAATGCAATAGATAGGTATATGAGCTAGCTACTATTTCAACACTTCCTATATGCATGAATTTTCACTGTAGACATAAGTTGAGAAATGTCTAGCATTTCCTTGCTCTCTACTTGATGCAAGTTGTCTGGAACTCAATTAATATGAAACTTAAATTTTATTACCTTATATTTGTATTCTTTTCTTATAGTTGTAACTTCAACATGCGCAATAGGATCCATATACTTCAAACAATGTTGATAGCTTGCAACAACTTTAATATTACAACAACAACAACAAAGGCCGACCATGGACACAATGAAGGCAATTATTTTAGATTTCTGCCTTGAAGAGCTTCTTGATACACTGAAAAGACAAATGCAACAATAATTTTTCATACTTTGACTCCACAACACTTTCTTCCATACATTATATGGCCCTACTTTTCATGATTTTCGACATGATTATTGTCTTCACACTCATATAGCTTGTTATCTTTTCCTGTCTCTGTTGTTGTACACAATGATGAACTTGACATTCAAAATGAGTAGGGCAAGGACCTCTATCCAACTATTCTCTTGTTCACTTAAACTCTATTCACTGTACACTTCACTTTGCAATGTTTTCCTATACGTATCACAGTCTTTTGTCTTCATGACACTTATATAAACCTTTCTCCATATGCTCTCCAAAGTCTTTGCAAGTTCCTGATTTGTTTCACTCATCCATTGCTAACTTAGGTTTGTAGGGCAATTGAAACACTCTCATGACTATTTAGTACATCCTTATGACTGTCCTTTAAAAATTATTATGTGTGTAACAACATTTGTAGTAATAAGATTAATGAGAGATTTTGTTTCTGGGAAGAAGAGGTCCAAATTGCATCAGGAACCTCGTGCTACAACAGTTAGTAATGCCCAACATCTTCCCTATAATAGATGCTTATATTTAATGCATGATGCTCTATGAGACATCAAATTCTCTCTAGCATAAGCTTGCAAAGCTCTGTATTTGAACTTTGGGCAGTAAGAATTCAATAAGGAGGATTTTGTGTATTAGCACTGCAATTCATATGTATGTAAGGTAATGCATGTTTAGGATCAAGCAGAATTAGGTGAACTACTTGTGAGGTGTTTTTGTGACAATTTACAAGTTGTGCCTCATCTATTTATTGCAAATGAGACAAATAGCTCCGTTGTATCATCTAGAGATTGGCACACAAGGAACAAATTGTATTTAATTCATTCATATTGCCATTATTAAGATGTGGAAGTGAATGTTTGTTTACGAGATCTGACTTTCAGAGGTGTTTGAGATATTTATTTTCCTCCCCAATCAACCCATTAAGAAATTCCAGGGGACTTTGAAGTACTTGAGCATGAGACTCATGTTTGCAGATTGAAGAAGGGCCTTCATGGTCTAAAACATGTACCTTATTTTAATTTGGATGCAAGATTATGGGTTCTTGAAGAAGTGGGAAAAACTACCAAGAAGTGGCATTTTCATAATTGTTAAGCATAAAGTAATCATGAAACACGCATGGAGTAAACACATTGAAAACACATCAGACATGAAGAAAATATACATAAGATATGAAGCATACACATGACAAAAGCATACATGAGAGAGGCATACATGTAAAATGCACATGGAATAAACACGCTGGAAACACATTAGACATGAAGCAAATACACATAAGATATGAAGCATACTGTGATGTCCCTTCTCGCCTAGCTTAAATAATGAATATTTTTCCATTAGAGAATAAGATGATAAAATTAATATGAGGAGCAAAAAGCTTAAGTGGAATTCAATTCCATTTAATTATATAAGAAACCTTATTAAACTATATAGCTTTATCCTTCTTATCACTTAAGCCCATGGAGGAGGATAAGGCTATAAAGTCTGCTACTATACATTTCGCAGGAGTAACATATGACTGGTGGCACCATGGATTAGTGTCACAAGATCATACCATTATACACTCTTATGAAGAATTTGTTAATAATATAATTGCTCGCTTTGACTGGAAAGATGTAGAAGTCTATTACATGGATTTGTCTCAGCTTAAACAAGTTGGACATGTGGAATCACATATTAACGAGTTCCAAAATATTTTTGTCATGGTTCCAGATATATTAGAAAAGAGAGTCACTATGCTGTTTGTGGAAGGTTTGAGTGACAAATTAAGGGGATTGGTCAAGGCACATAAGCCTAACACCTTGCATGATGACATTGAGTTAGTAGTTGACCTTGAGACCACACCTTTTCAGCCACAGAAGAAAGGTTTCAACCCTTGGAAATCAAATAAAAAGGGCTTTAATAAGCCAAAGAGCGCACCACCAAAAATTGATCAAGAGTCCAAGAATGAACTAAGAAGGAAGAAGTTATACTTTAATTGTAAGGAACCTTGGAAGCCTTGACACCATTACCTTGGGAATGGCAAAGTTCATTTGATTGAGGTTATGTCTAATAATGGAGAACAAGAAGAACAAGAGGCTTGTGTTGGAGGTGATAGAGATTGTGAGGATCAACAACTGCGGGTAGAATTGAAGGATACTACAACCAAAGAAATTCCACTCAGCACCATAGCCACATTATCTAGAGTTCCCAGAAGTTGCCCATTTTGATTGAGAGGTGTTCTTAAGGGGCAACAGATGGTTTGTCTAGTGGATAGTGGAGCCATGCATAATTTTATTGATGAAGGATTAGTGGTGAAGTGTGGGCTATAGGTTGAAGACTCTCCTAAGGGTACCAATTGTGACAATCACAAGTTTATCAATGATACTGCCTATCAAACAAGTTGTATTTGGAAACCCCACTAGGGGTGTATATGTAATGGTAATGAAATATCCTAAGAGTAGCCCTTACACCAGTATGCACAAACCTTGGTGTCACAATGGTGTTGGTGTGACCTTGGGCCAATGGTGGTTGATTGTTAAAATTAGGACAATGATCTCAAACACAATTTGTGGTGTTTATAACTCTAATGTCCCAATCTACTTGTATATATTTTCACAAAACAATTAACAACCCTACCATAGCTATTAATAAGATTTCCCCATAAAATTCATGCAAAACGTATCATCATTGATAGGATAATTGAATTGCATTTAGGAAGAGACCTCAATGAGTGGAGTTTCATGCTGAAAAGAGTACTTGCAACTAAGATATTGAAATCAACGAGACATTATGCATTCAAAAATCCATAAGGAAGATCTAATATTTATGAATGAAATTGCAAATCAATCTAAGTTACATGTTTGATATCTTACTTATATCATGGCAACATAAAATGTATATATGCACTCAACATACCTCTTTGCTTGTTTATTTGAGAATGTTGCTAGGAATTAATAGGTGAATGATACATTGATCTACACATGAATCACTTGTACTTTCCCGATACTTTCATCCCTTGGTCAAGGCCGCGTACCCCCTTACACTTGAATATTGTTTCCACCCTCATGATTACTTGAAGTCCATGCTCAAATCACACTAAATGACAATAGTTAGTACAAAATAGTGACCATAGCCAAGGAAGCCCAAATTTACTCATACTCAACATAATAAGAAATAACTAAATCATCTGGACCATTATTCATAACATAACCTCTTTTTCACATCATGGAAGGCCAAAATTACAAGGATCACACTTCTTCGAAGGAGCCATTGTTCAGAGCCACCAAAATATCAACAAGATTAGAAGCTATTAGGCTCATACAATTTTAGGACATATAAAGAGTTGAATTAAAAGCGAGATCATGAAGCATACAATAGAGAGGTATTCATGGAATAGACATCTGAAAACATCTCATTCATGAAGTAACAAAATGCTAAAGAAAATGACAAGTAATAAAAAAACTTACAAGGATGAGGCATATTCATAACTTTTACAGTCCCGCCTTGGATATCAACACTAGAAGCAACTCATATTGTTCGTGTACATACAAGACAATATGGGAGTTCATTATACCCAACAACTTGTGGTGTTGTTGTTCATGTTGGCTCTGTTGGACCCTGCAATTAAGATTCAATATACATTATTCAATCAGATTAACTGTGCAACATAATGAAATATTGAAAAGTGTGTTATCTTGTTGAGCTTCACTTGGTTTCAAGAATAGTTTAATATTCTCTACTTAACAGAGCCAACCACGTGAAGGTGGAAGCTCATTTGGCCCCTACCCCCCCCAACATCACTCTAAATTCCCCATTAACATCTTATAACATTCATTCATTCTTTCTTTCTACTATTAATAAAATATAACATTCATTAATTAATATCACACAATGTTCATTAACACATAACATTGATTAACATTAATTAACACGCAACATTCATCAATAACAATTAACACATATCATCCATAACCATTAATTAGCACATAATTACATTCACTAACACATAAAAATCAGTCATTATCAAATAAGGTAGATTACAATCATTTATTTTTTTGTTTTTTGTTTGAAGCTATGAAAAGACTAAGTGGAACATCGGTTTCTTCATCATTTCCCCCCTCTACAATTGTTCCGCCCTCTGCTCGTGATCTCGATGTATGCCTAGTCCTATACTAAGGAAGAGGACACTGAAGTGAAGGGGGGTCCTCTGCAATAACAAAGAAATGGGTTAAATTCAAAACATTTTTTATTATTGCTACAAGTATTTCATTAATTTAGAGAACATAATTGTTGCGCTCTTTACCTGATGGGGCCACATCATTTTATCTAGCCTCAACCTCAACATGCTGAACACCCTCTAGATCATTTGGATTTGAAATACTAAAGGTTACATTAATGGTGAACACGAATTGCAATTATATTTGTTTAAAGGAATAACATTGGTCCTCTTTACCTGAGTGGGGAACATCACGTTCCTGATGTCATGTACCCAGATCATGCTCCACTTGGTCACCATCGACTACATGCTCTAAAATATTAACAAAAAATGTTACATTAATTACTACTCTAATTACAAATTAAGATGTTTAATTGTATTAATAACTACATAAATAAATTTGAATAGCAAATGAATACCTCCACTGCTAGGATCCACATCCAAACCTTCATGTGCAGGTGGTGTTTCATGATTATTAGGCTACATTCCAATGTCATGCACATTGTTATCATTGCTTGCTTATTTAAAACAAATATAGTCACTTTATGTTGGAACTCAACATCAATTAGATTATTGGTAAAGTATTCAATTTGAAACAATTTCCATTTAGCATATTTACCTGTGTGATGGATGCACTCGAATATTGTGTATGCCCACTCAATTCTCGTAGCCAATCAACCACGTCTGAATAGCCTTGCTGGTAGGCAATTCTCTTGTCATCTTCTATGGGCGCTCTATTGAATTCAGAGCCCTGCATTTTTGCTTGGTATCATGAATTTTTCTTGCATTGTTTGATGAAAAATAAATCGTTTGCAATTTATTAATATTTTGATGCAATATTTCATTTACATGAGATACTTACAATTCGTACAGAAAGTTTCATATAACCACCAGAGCCGAGTTTGTGTTGCTCATTCTTTTCTTGTCTTGCCTTGGTTGCCTTTGACGTGTCACTTAGTGTATAAAAAGTTTGAAATATGTTAGATTATATAAATATAAAGAGTAATTAATTAGTACATAATTACATTCTTAATAGTATCTTGTACCTTTTTCTGGCATCTGGTGGTGTATTTCCATTTTTCCTTTCAATTCTCTCCTTGGCATCCAAAATTAGGTCCTTCCACTCCCTCTCTGGAATTATGGGGGGACGCTCGTACTTTAGGTTCCTCTCTAAATGGGTCCTGTATTGGTCCCTCACATACTTTAGATATGTGCTAGCTTTTTCAAGGAGCTTGGTTTTGTCAAAGGTGTCATTTCCAAACCACTCAACCATTTGGTTTGTCAATTCATCTTTTAACCTTTTTTCTTGGTCATTCCACCTTTTAAAGAAAAAATAAACCTGTTAGATTCAGAAATGAACTGAAGCTACATGTATTACAGTTCAAGAAATGGATCAAAGGAAAATTATTCTAGCAATGATATGAAATCAAAATAGTGGATTAGGGTTAGTTCACATATGTTGTACCACCTTTTACATATGGTGGGCCCAAATATCTGCAATGTAATGTCACTAAGATGTTTATAGAAAATATCATTGCCTACAAAAAATTTATGGGATCATTAGTCCAAAATGAGTGATCATAAAGTAAATTACAATTAGACTATATATAATAATAATTTTAAAGTACCTGGAACCTTTTGTATCTTTAAGGGAATCATTTCTTCATCGCTCACCACCAATGTGGACTACAACAGTCCCGTACTAGCAATACGAGAAGATCCAAGAAATGATGGTATGTTATCAGTAGTAGTCGCCTATGGCGCATCCTCATGTGCATCTCCTCCTGCAAAAAATGAATCCACTATGAAATGCCCCCAAGAAAGAACACTTGAAGGGAAATAAACACATAGCAGAAGATAGAGCAAAAGAGGGATCTACCAACAGTGGGCGGGCCAATATGAAATGCAGTAGAGGATGTCTGCATGCTACGTGATGCCGACATTGCAGTCGACAATATAGGTGAGGCTAACCTCTGATGAGGCAGTGACGACATTTACACAGGAACATTGACAACACCTGAAGAATAATACATTAAATACATCAAACATTAAATATATGAAAAGTGGAATAATTGTAAACAAGGATGAACCTTTATTTTGAAGATTGATAGTATCAAGTATGATGTGTTTTGGGTACTCAAAGTGATAAGCCAAGCAAGCGATAATACAAGAAAATAGTCATCATCTGAAGAACCTACAACACCTTGATCATGGCAACGACTTTCATGAGGGTGGATAAATTGCTATAAAAACAACATGTACATATTTTAGTTAATGACATAAAAGAGAATAAAATATAAACCATTATTGATCTTTTGTTATAATTAAAGCTTTCGTTACTACTTACTTGCAAGTTTTCTGTTGTCTGAATCAATACTTACACCCTCTCTCATATCTCATCAAACATAGGATGCATGGCTGCCAAAGCAACAATCTCTTTAGTAATTTTTCTAAGAGGCTTTTTTATGAATTCCATAGGGTGTGTGGAATTTTCAGGATCATCATCACTTAATCCTATTGATTCCACATCCCTAGAGAGGTGCTCAGGTACTGCAGCTCCCTTTCCCTTTCCCCGAACATCCGTTTGTGTCAAGAATATCATTAACAATTACAAAATTAGTCTAAATCACTAAAAAAAAGAACATAATAATGTAACAATTTGCTTCTATCTAATTTATACAATTACAATGAGGTTTACCTGCTCGGTAGAAGTGTCGCAACCTACATCCCTGTCTGCAATATGTGATGGATCCATGTTGCCCTGTGACAAAGAAAAAATATAAAAAACGTTAGCGAAATTAAACCAATAGACTTAGCAAAAAAACTTCATAATAAAATGGTATATTGGATTCATTAATTGGAGGTTGGTTAATTTAAATGGTATATAGTACATACCACCCCCATGATATTAACTTTGTTTGTATCTATACGATTCAAACTGTAATCGATTAGAAGCTCTTCACCTGCACTTATTGATTTTATCACACATACAAATACATGACTTCCCTCACACGCCTCAAATATGCAATTGGGTTGTTTATTAGTTGATCCAAGTCACATACTATTTATAAAACCTACAATATTCCCTGTTGCTTTTGGCCGACCATCAATGTATACAACCCCTCGTTTACTTTGATCATTATCTTTCTGTTGTATATAATTTGTTGACAGTTCATACCTACGCATGCTTTTTTTATATTTAACAATTTGCATTCAATTATTGTAGTTGTAACAAGGTCCAACAAACTCCATCAATTCAACAACTTTGTTGTAATAAACCTTTATGTTGTCGATGGAAAATAAGTCGAAACCATGTAACGACGAAGGTGCTATGTGATATATCCTATCGTTAACACAAAAATTGGTGTTTATTGGAGGAAGTTCCTTGGGCACCCATTGTTTTTGTAGATGTTTGTACCTCAGTGGCACCTCAATGTTTCCTTTGGTCTCATCATCATAAGAACATGACCCCCCTTGAGCAAGGAAAATTTCATGCATTTATTGAATTTTCTTCTAATCTTTTGACCTCTTGTTGATCTCCCTATTGTAGGCCTACTACATGTCTCACTTTCATTTTCAATTCCTACATTTCCATCACTCGACGAAGATAGATCTGACAAGTACCTATTTGGGGGTACCTGCACTCCATGAAATGAGAGAGTTAAATGGTAAGGAGAGAGAAATTTTGCAAATGAGGGTAATGTTGATGAAGAAGTTGCCCCTAAAGTTTATTTTGGGATTAAAATTGGAATAAGTCCAATTGGGGCCTCAAGTGTTGATAACTGTATTAGATTTTCTACTAATGTCAAGGTTTGAAAAACTGAGGAAGTTTGTTTTCCAATTAATTTTAAAAAAATAAACTGTTTCTATAGGGTGTATTGACTAGTTATACTTGTCCATCCATGAGACTATGCAAGATCCTCATCAAAGGGGTTCAAGGTCCTGCACATGTAATTCAATTATCTTATGTTAGCTAAAAATTACACAATACACAACATGAACAACATGAACTTTGTAGACAAAAAGAGTATTAAATAATAAAAAGATGTTATCATCAAAATCATTGTAAATTTTTTAATTCCTTACCTTTACTTTATGTAGACTATGTAGGATCCTCAACTAAATGGTTGATGATGTTTGTAGTCAACGACCTGTTCCCACCAAGGGTGACAACATCACACAGGGACTATACATGAAATCAACACCATCAATTGAGCATCATAAGCATTACTACATTTGTAAGTTGATAAACAATAAATACATACGTATCATAAGCATCATAAGCATCACATGATGTATCATCATATATGTAATTGAGCATCACAATTAGCATCACATATGTGTCATCATAAACATGTAATCCATCACATATGTATCATAAATCACCATCCATCACATAGGTAATAAACAATCCAGATTCTATAAATAAACACAAAGTTCAAAAAATGTCACATGCATCATCATAAACATGTAATCCATCACATTTGTATTTGTAAAGCGGAAAAATCGAACCCTAGTCGTTCTCCCCTCCCCAACTCCAAGGAGAGAGAAGGGAGAGTCTCTAGGGTTGATGGTTTTCACTTAGGAGAGACTTTACATTCAAAAGAGGGGTTGAAACCCACAAGATCCAATCCCACGCAATGCAAGATTGGATTCTATATGAGTTTCAAGGGTTAAGATATCAAGGATACCCTCTTTTGTAAAGAAATGTAGATAGAAAGATTGAACTAGGAATGCATGTAAAGTGGGAAATATTCGCTTATAAATAGAGATAGGGTTATGATATGAAGCTGCGGACCTGGAATTAGTAGTAAAATGTTGAGACGGTGCTGTTTTGCAAATTTGAGTGAAAGTTGACGGGACGATGGCGCCCGGCATGCACACGGTCCTCCGAAAAATCCGCGAAACGAAGGTGGATCTGTTCGTCTCTGCACAAGGATTCCAGATCTTCAATTACAGCCGCGTACCTACAACCTACACACAGAAAAGAGAGGACAATTGGGGGGTTAGGGATGAGGGGTTTGCCTTTAGGTCAAACCCCAATTTTGGAATTAACCAAGAAATGAGAATGCTGTAAATGTAAATGTTTGTAATGTAAACAAGTACTGATACCTTGTTGTAAGAATGTTTGTATTCTTACATGCGAAGGTGTAATGTATGTAGTATGTAATGTGTTGTAAGTGATCTCCTCTTCAATGGTTGAATCCTTGTCTTGAATGCAACACTTAGCCTTGAATGGAGACTTAGCATGATCAATTGCTTGAAGGAATTCTTGAATGCTTGAATGTTTGAATGCTTGAATATTGCTTTCGCGCCTTGCTCACCTACGTCCTCCTCCCTTTTTGAGAGAGGAAATGTAGTTTATATACTTGTCAATTAGGGCTGATAGACTGATTTTCCCGACCTTAGGCCAACCAGGAAATGTTATTTTCCAATTTGCAAACATAAAGACCCGAGACCCAAAAGAGACCGGGCCCAAAAATAGGGCCAGGGACCAGGGCGCTGGGCGCCATGGTCCTGGGGGACCAGGGCACTGGGCACCCTAGTCCTAAAGGACCAGGGTGCTGGGCGCCATGGTCCCACCTCCAGGGACAGTGGGGTGCAAGGAGGATCAGGCCAGGGTGCTGAGAAATGCAGTTTTTGATGTCATGAACAAGTTTCAGGGTCTCCATTCAGGTTCCGTGTTGCATCGCCATCGTGAAAACCCAAATGCAGTCGAAATTGTAAGTGTCACAATTTTAGGATGCTACATTTAGCCCCCACTTTAGCGGGAGTATAAGCGTATGCCAATACTTCCGGTAAAGTACAAGGAAACAACATTGAAAAACTTTCACCACGTCAAGGAGGCAAGATACACCAAGCCCCCAGTGGACTAAGGATCTTACGACTTCGATTGACAAAGTAAAAGGGAAGATCATGAGGGAGAACCATGATTGTCAGTAGTAAGGTTCCCTCACTATGAGTCATGCAAGAAAGATATCAAAAATTTTCCAGGCAAAGCTAAATTTGTCAAGAAATTTTCAAGTATCTTGAAAAGATATGAACGGGATGTATGCCCCCCTACGTTAAAGCGATCGCACATGCCTCACCGGGGGTGATTGCTTTAAGGTAGTGATACATATAAGAATGAGAAGGGAAAGGAGCACGTTATCACAAGGATTTAGCCCCCAAGTGCGAGATAAGCCCAAGGATAATAGACACAAAACACAAAGCACAAGGTGACTTTGCTTTCCTCGGTGTCAGTATGCTGTATGATAATTCATGTATATCATATGTATGTATGCATAATTGTTCTTCATTCCCCAATCAAGGAAGGTCACCTAGAAGAAGGGAACACATGTGTCTTTTGAGTCAACATGAGAGAGACCAAAAGAGATCTCAATGTTTTGCATCGTCCTCAAGTAGACAACACTAAGGACAACAAATAGAAGAATGAGAATAACACATAGAAGAAGTAACAAAAGAGAGGAGGAGAGAATCTGCTATGCTAATGAACTAGTCTAGCACGTCATCTACCCCCCGATCTTACTGATCAGTATTTCGAGAAAGTAGGAAACACGCTAGAGGAGGAACATCCAACACAGCAGATGGAGCTATCACAAGATCCAAACAAGGGCTATGTTCATATCCCAAGCCGCGGTGTTCTTGTCTAGGAGCTAGGATAAGTGCTTTAGAAAATTCGTTAGATAAATGGTTATCAACATCAACATATTCATATTCACTATCAGAATGAACAGGAGTAACATTTTCATCATGAATAACATTTTCATCTATATCATCATCAAGATTTATAAAAATAGGATCTTTAACTCGCACAGGATCAAGACCATCATGCATCTTATGTTTAGGAGATTTTGGCTCAATTTCTAGCTGAGGAGAAAATGGAATAATACTAGCTGAAGGTGTCTTTGGGGATTGCAAGGTTTGAGAAGCAACTGCCTGAGCTCTAAGAGGACGCTTTCATCGGCGTTCACGTGCAGAATGATTCTGTCTAGTTTTAGTAGGAAGTTGCGAAGATTGAGGAGGAGGAATGTTCTCATCCTTTTCACTTGGGTGTTTAGGTTGTGGTCTCTTAGGTTGAACAATAGGAGAAGAGAAAGGTCTCTTCTCTCCATAAGAGGAAGGAGGAGGAACTGCTCCATATAAGGGAGGAATATTCGGTTTAGGAAGGAGACCAAGTCCATCATGACGAGGAGGGATAGGTCTACTTTTAGGAAGTTTATTAGATATAGGCATAGTCACATCCATAGGAATGGGTTGGGAATCTTCTTGAGTAAAGACATTAGTTTTATCTTTCAAAGGAAGAAATTCCTTCTCAAGAACAATAGGAATGTCAAGTTTGGGTGTTCTAGGTTCACTTAGAGAAAGGATCATATCTTTTTTCCACTTTTGATAAGATTTGAAAAGATGATCACTTCGCGGAGGAAGAGATTGGAATTGTTTAGGCCAAAAGTAATCAATAGGAACACTAGAAGTTCTTTCAGCTGGTTTAAAGAGACTATGATTGACAGTAACAACTTCACCATTATGGGGAAATTTCAAACACTTGTGAATAGGAGAAGCAATAGCTTTCATGGAAGATAGCCAAGGATAGCCTAGCTTCACACGAAATTGTTCGGATGATGGAATAATAGCAAAGTCCACATCAAGGGATTTGTTATGGACCTCAATAGGTAATGTAATAGAACCAATTGTAGGAGAAGAAAATGCATCAAATAGTTTCACAACCACATTTGTTTCATCATAGATTACTTGATTCAATTGCAAAGTAAAAAGAAATTCTTCAGTAATGACATTAACCATACAAGAAGGATCAATAAGCACTCCATGGCAAGGTGTATTCTTGACTTTTGCAACTATATATAAAGGACCATCAGAAGCCCTGATAGTTTCACTAGAATCAAAGGTGATGGAAGGTTCTTTAGGGATTTTCTGCTGCTCCACAAAGTTAATCACATTAGGAGTCATAGACACAAGATCATCAGGTGAGACAGAGGAATCAGTAGTATCAATCGCATTAGAGGTATGAGAAGGCAATGGATCAGTAAAAATCTGAAGATTTTGGTTAGGAGGAGCTACAGATGTGTTGCCTTTATCATTCAATCCAGAAACAGAGATAGTATTATTATCAATCAAATCTTGAATTTTACTCTTTAAAGCAAAACATTTTTCAGTATCATGCCCAGGTTGATGATGAAATTGACAAAAAGATTTGTTATCAAAATAGGGTGAATTAATCTTCGCAGGATCTATTTGCCTTATAGGAGGAAGAGTAAGCACATTTTGTTCCAATAACTTATTCATAATACTATGCAATGATTCATTCAAAGGAGTGAACTTTCTTTCTTTCCTGAAAAACTTAGAAATAGGAGGCACACCTGATGCTGCATTCACATGGTTGTTGATGATGTTTTCATTGAATTTAATGGACTCTCTGTTCGGTTTAAACTTCCCAAATGGTTGTTGACTACTATCACCCTTATCACTCGGAGCCATAGGATTGGCTTGTTCCATTTGGCTCACAGTCAGTTGATAATTGTGAAGAGTTGCGCACAACTGTTGGAAAGAAGTAAACTCAGAAAACAGGAGTTTTTCTCTAATATCTTTTTGTAAATTAGAAATAAAGATTCTTTGAATATCATTGTCAGGCACTGGAAAAGAAATTTGAGCATACAAATGCTTATATCTACCAATGAAATCAGTCACTTTTTCTTTAACACCTTGTTTACAATGCATTAAATCAATCAAAGTAACTTTAGGACTTATATTGTTTTGAAATTGTTGAATGAAAGCATTTGCAAGTTGTTCGAAAGAAGTAATAGAATAGGAAGGCAACGAGCAATACCATTGTAGGGCTTTATCTCTTAATGTTCTAGTAAACAGTTTTGCAAGCAACCTTTGGTCATAAGCAAAATCGGTACATATCGTTTGAAAGGTCTTAACATGTGTTAGAGGATCACCCTTACCATTATAAAGCTCCAAATGTGGAATTTCAACATGTTTAGGGGGGATAGCTCGAACAATGTCAAGAGAAAGTGGGCTCGCGAAATCAAATGTGGGCACACTAAACTTAGATTGATTCATAGAGGCAATTTGTTGCTGTAAAGAAGAGACAGTTTGTGCAAGATTGTTAATGGTCGCTTCAGTCGAAGAGTTCATATTAGACGTGTTAGATTGTGATGGAGGTGTTATGTTATTGAAAGAAGGTAGAGAATAAGGTGGTGGGACACTATGATAGTTAGTCATAGGAGATGATTGGACAGGAGGAACACTACAAGGAGGAATGGAATGACTAAATGAATTGCCCCCTTGCATCATGTTCATTTGTGGTGATATAAAAGGAACACTCATTGAAGGAATGAATGAAGAAGTTGGATTGAATGAAGGAAGAGGGTTGATTGAAGAAGAAGGATTGCCCCCATGACTGGTGATCATAGGAGGAATATCTTGTATTGAAGTAGTCATTATGTTTGATGTAAAAGTAGGTATACTAGCAATAGAAGTTGTCAAAGGAATAGAATGATTAACTTGAGTAGGAGGTTGTGTATAACCTAAGGTTTCGGCACAAATTTTCATAGGCATCACATTCGAATCCACAATGTGTGCAATACCATGCAAAATATCAATTCCATTCTTATCACTTTGAACCATGCGTTTTAGACCCTCAATTAATGAAAGAGCTTGACTATCAGGTTATTCTTGAGACATCCATTGTCGAAAATCATCAAATTGGTTATCCAATTTTGAAAGTTGTTCTACAGAAACCTCATGGAGAGCTTCTTCATCATTAAGAGGATTAGAGGAATTACCCATGTCCTCGTTAAAAAGGCCATTCAAATTAGGTTCCATCTCCTCGGTAATTACACCTTGGAAAGACTTAATTCTAAGGCTTCGTCTAACGGGAATAGTGTAAGTAGGGCTTATTGTTGTAAAACTCATGCACTAAAGAGAGAGAAGATTTTGAATTTTAGAGGTAGCAAATTTCAATAAAATCAGCCAATCTCCTAGATTTAAGCTGTTAAATGCAATCAGGACAATCTCCCGAAATTTTGGAAAAAATGTCCGGGATCGTGGCGCTCGGAGTGCACACGGTCCTCGCAACTTTTTTTGAAATTTTCAGGGATGAAAGTAATGATGATTTTAAAGCTAATCTGAAAAAATTGAGTGATTTTACGATTCGTAGATAGGCCAAAATAAAGTTGCAATCTCAAAATTGAACCCTACCAAGATTGTTGAAAAATGTAAAATTTGAATTTTGAAAAAGAGAGGGAAACTGAAATTTTGAATTTTATGATTTTAGAGGGAATGCTGAAAGCAATGCAAGTTTTGAAATTTAAAAGTTGACTCGATTTCATGCAAAATTCAAATTTGAAAGTGGAAATCAAAGTTGTTGCAATTAAACACTTAATTTCAAAAGTCACAAACTACAAAAATTTGAATAAAACACTGAAATTTCGAATGAATGCTAACACACTTTTCAGATTTAGGACTGTAAGAAACACAATTTTGATAAAAAATTCAATTTCAACAATTTTTGAATGATTAGAAGCCTCAATCCAAGCAATCGCTAGACCAACTTTGACTTTAATTTTGAAGGTGTTAGAATTGATAAAATCAGCCAAATTTCTGGATTTTAGCAGAAAAATACAGTAAGATCTAGCTCCCGAAATTTTGAAAAAAATGTCGGGGACGATGGCGCTCGGGGTGCACACGGTCCTCGCAACTTTTTTCCAAATTTTCAGGGATGAAAGATATTGTGATTTTATTGCGGAATCCAAAGTTACAGCCGATTTGGAGGTGTTTTGATCAGTCAAATTATCAGTCAAAGGTTGAATCAAGAAGGTTTTAAAAATTAGGGTTTTGACACTGAACCACTTAATTTTTAGAATTAAAGAACAAATATGAATTGGTAATTTGCAATAGAAGGGTAGATCTGAAACAAGCATTAACAATTAAACCTTTCACAAGCTCAATTACTAAAAAGAAAATTTTAGGGTTTTTTATGCAATCAACCTCTAAAATTTGCAAAAGATCAAACATGGAAATATAATTAGGAAAGCAAATTTTTCAGATCTAACCATGAATAATCAGAATGAGGATGTTCACGTCAGGTTCACCAAAATGTAAAGCGGAAAAATCGAACCCTAGTCGTTCTCCCCTCCCCAACTCTGAGGAGAGAGAAGGGAGAGTCTCTAGGGTTGATGGTTTTCACTTAGGAGAGACTTTACATTCAAAAGAGGGGTTGAAACCCACAAGATCCAATCCCACGCAATGCAAGATTGGATTCTATATGAGTTTCAAGGGTTAAGATATCAAGGATACCCTCTTTTGTAAAGAAATGTAGATAGAAATATTGAACTAGGAATGCATGTAAAGTGGGAAATATTCGCTTATAAACAGAGATAGGGTTATGATATGAAGCTGCGGACCTGGAATTAGCAGTAAAATGTCGAGACGGTGTTGTTTTGCAAATTTGAGCGAAAGTTGACGGGACGATGGCGCCCGGCGTGCACACGGTCCTCTGGAAAATCCGTGAAACGAAGGTGGATCTGTTCGTCTCTGCACAAGGATTCCAGATCTTCAATTACAGTCGCATACCTGCAACCTACACACAGAAAAGAGAGGATGATTGGGGGGTTAGGGATGAGGGGTTTGCCTTTAGGTCAAACCCTAGTTTTGGAATTAACCAAGAAATGAGAATGCTATAAATGTAAATGTTTGTAATGTAAACAAGTACTGATACCTTGTTGTAAGAATGTTTGTATTCTTACATGCGAAGGTGTAATGTATGTAGTATGTAATGTGTTGTAAGTGATCTCCTCTTCAATGGTTGAATCCTTGTCTTGAATGCAACACTTAGCCTTGAATGGAGACTTAGAATGATCAATTGCTTGAAGGAATGCTTGAATGCTTGAATGTTTGAATGCTTGAATATTTCTTTCGCGCCTTGCTCACCTATGTCCTCCTCCCTTTTTGAGAGAGGAAATGTAGTTTATATACTTGTCAATTAGGGCTGATAGACTGATTTTCCCAACCTTAGGCCGACCAGGAAATGTTATTTTCCAATTTGCAAACATAAAGACCCAAGACCCAAAAGAGACCGGGCCCAAAAATAGGGCCAGGGACCAGGGCGCTGGGCGCCATGGTCCTGGGGGACCAGGGCGCTGGGCGCCCTAGTCCTGAAGGACCAGGGCACTAGGCGCCATGGTCCCACCTCCAGGGACAGCGGGGTGCAAGGAGGATCAGGCCAGGGTGCTGAGAAATGCAGTTTTTGATGTGATGAACAAGTTTCGGGGTCTCCATTCAGGTTCCGTGTTGCATCGCCATCGTGAAAACCCAAATGCAGTCGAAATTGCAAGTGTCACAATTTTAGGATGCTACAGTATTTTAAATCAACATCCATCACATAGCTAATAAACAATCCAAATTCCATAAATAAACAAAAAGTTTAAAAAATGACACATAAATAGTCACTCTCCCTATCTCCATCTCCATATTAAAAGGTGCATCATAAATTAATTATGTAATGGCATTAGAATTCAAAACATAATGAATTAATTATGTAAAAAAATTTCTATCAAGAAATCAATATTAAATAGATAATATACTAATCGCATACCTCATACATTTCATTCATCATCATGAACATCAAGGTCATCATCATCATCATCATCATCATCATCATCATCATCATCATCATCATCATCACCATCATCATCACCATCATCACCATCACCATCCCCATCACCATCACCATCACCATCACCATCACCCTCACCATCACCACCATCACCATCACCATCACCATCACCATCACCATCACCATCACCATCACCATCACCATCACCATCATCATCATCATCATCATCATCATCATCATCATCATCATCATCATCATCATCATCATCTTCTTCTTCTTCTTCTTCTTCTTCTTCTTCTTCTTCTTCTTCTTCTTCTTCATCATCATCATCATTCAGAAACTGTTGATCGTGATCATCATCTACTTCATCTTCTAATTCTTCGGTATCTTCTTCTTCCATCACATTATACTTTATCGGCCTTCCTCTTGGATCATGTCTAACAACAAATGACCAACCCAGTTTATGTGGAACCTTTGAGTAAAATACTTTCTCACATTGGCTTGGAAGAACATAGGGCTCATCCCCAACTAGTTCAAATGACCTTGTATTAACCATTATAAAACCATTACCATGTTCAATAACAGTTCTATCAGGATCATTTTTATTCAATCGTAGCCTGTACCATTTGACGACGAACAAAACTAATTTGAAGGAATTAAAGTCACACTCAAGTATATCATCCAAAATGCCATAGTATCGATTTTGAGACTATTGAGGATGTATGTCATTTCTCGATGAAATATTTGTCACCTCAAAGACTGCAGTGATGCCAGAATCACAAGTTTTCTTCGTGTCATCCAACTTTTTTATGCAAAATTTATGACCATTGCAGCACATAGCATTGTGGTGTTTGACCTGCGATATGTCAAACATGTAAAATTTATTACATTGTTAGTTGATAAACATATGGGTGATTAATAAATTTATACGTACCTGTTTATCTCTTTAACCATATGCTAAATCAATTTTCCTTTGCATAACATTGGAATATCCATTACGATGAGCTTCTTTAACCAATGAAGCCACACCTTCCCATGTTAACGTGCATCCAGAATGTTGACAACGTTCAATCCATACCGTCATCCAATCAAGATTGTTTGCAATATACAAATGTAGTGCATCCCACTCTCGACCAACTGTACAAAAAATAAATAGACATCTTACAACCGAATTATTTTAAAGATTAAGAATTAATTAACTACAATAACATCTTATAATTACCTCTCACTTTCCTCAATCTACCTTTCCCTGTCAAGTACTCGCCTTCAAATTTGTTAATGGGGTTGGGATCTCAAATGCGATCAACGTAGATCTTTGTTGCAAACTTACGAAGAAATTCAGAAATGTACACCATATTCTGGTATACCATATATCCCTTCACCATAGAACCCTTAGGATGTGCTCTTTGTCGAACCAAAGCCTTCAAAAATTTCAAGTGCCTCTCAACCATCCACATTGACCTAGTGTGTATAGGTCCACACAATTCAATCTCCTCAACTTGGTGTATGAGGTAGTGTTCTTGTGCATTGAAAAAAGTTGGAGGTAGACACTTTTGCATTTCACACATTAAATGAGGAATTTTTCTCTTCCAATATTTTATATCTTCTTTATGGATTTCTTTACATGACAACCACCTACAAGATATTCAAGATGCAAAAAAATATATTACATAACAAGTAAAACAAATCACAAATATAATTTCTATACAATGAACTGAACAAATATCACTACTTACCTCATGTATTTTCCAAGATCATATATGACTTGCTTGACATTATTGTCAAATTCGTCTAGGAGAGATAGAGGTAGAACGTACTGCAACAATTATAAAATTATCTTTTCATTTTTTTCTAACATAATACAATGAAAAGTACACATACACGTAGTACTTAAATACATAGTAAAAATACAAGAACATGAATTACCTTAATGAAGGTATGACAATCATGTGTTTTCATCCCTGGCCCAAATTCAGTTTTCTTTGATATGAGATTGTTTATGTTCGTAGAAAATCCTGTGGGAAATCGAATTTTTTCGTATGACTTCTTTTATAGAATTGCTTTGCTGGTCTGTTAATAACCAAGGAAGCTCACTTATATTAATCTGGTCTCCACGGCTATTTGATTGAATGACATTTATCATTGCATGATTGGAATCCTAAATGTCACTACATATTTTAACAATTTTTTCTTTGTCACGCCTTCCATCCAATATTTTCTATAATGTCTATGTTATATTCTTTCCAATATGCATAGTATCAAACAAATGCACAATTTGTAACTTCTCATAGTAGGGAAACCTACTAAATTGTTAGGGATAACTTTTTAGTCCCTTAGGAAGGTGGTCATTTATGCCTTCACGACCTTCATGATCATCAATCACATCATTAGTAAACAAAACAAAATAGAAAAGATGTTTTATGACAAACTATTAGATGGAATGGCATTACCTTGATGATTAATTCTATTATATTCCAACTTCCACAGGTGAGGTGTCATTCTTCATGGTTTTGATGTATTCTCTTCTTTCCCATTGAAAATTTGTTCTTCAGTGTTTTGATACTTATGATTTTTGTGGAGAAAGTGCCTATACTCATCAAACACCCGCTTTCCTAAACTTTTTGAATGACGAGATTTCATCTTTGGACCACAAAAAGGACATGCAAATTTTCCCTTTGTTTGAAGACCTACAAGGTAGTGTATAATTGGATTAAATATGATAATTTTTTGAATTATAATGTTCATGCAAAACTTAAACACTATAACATACCACAAAAATGTGTTATCCCTGGGGCATCGTGTATTGTCCATAGAAGCATCGCATAGAATTGAAATTATCTTTGTCCTATTGGTCTAGAAATTTCATACATAGTCACACCATTCCATAACTCCAGCAACTCATTGATAAGAGGCTCGATATATAAATTTATATCTTTAACTTGGTACTTACCTAATCCAATGAACAAAAACATTAAATAATTATTATGACCATTTTACTGCAATATTTATAATTAAATGCAGATGACTATATATAAATGATAAAATACTTTGAACAATCATTGCCAACATTATGTGCTCCCTCTTTATTGACATCCATGGAGGAATGTTATTGTTGATAACAAAAACAGGCCACACTGAGTAAATAGATCTCATCTCTCCAAATGGATTGACACCGTCCGTTAACAATGAAAGCCTGAGATTACAAGGTTCTTCTTTAAAGTGTGGCCACTTTTCCTCTATGTCCATAAATGTTGAACCATATGTAGGCATTCGAATAATGTCATCGCAACTTCTATTGCGTGCATGGTAATCCATAAATTGTGCCAAGCTAGTGCACTTGAATAATCGTTGCATATGTGGAATAATGGGAATATAGCGAAGAACCTTGCGAGGAACCCTTTTTGTTATTTGATCTATTCGATATCTACTGATATGACATTCAGTTCAAAATTCATGTTGTTTGTGATATATAATATGATCATTGGGACAAGCATCTATTTCTTGATACTCCATTCTAATATCTTTTATAATGGCAGATAATTCTTGGTATGAGCGAGGTAGAATATTTGATGGTGGTAACAAAAACTCACCTATCAATCTACAACAAAAAAATATAATTTGTTAATATAAAGAATATTAATGGTACAACATGATTCACCATTTATTATGACATATATGATAGACCTTAAAATACGTGAGATTTTTATGTTGGATAAACCATTCATAACCTTCAAGTTCACCAACAACAATACAATAGAGAGAAGAGTTGTCTGCGAGCCTTCGTAAAGGGCCTCAGATGCCTTCTCAAGTAGAGGGACATCATGAACAACATCAAGGTCATCTTCATCATCGTGATCAACTGCATGAGTACTAAATGTGTCATGGATCAATGTATTTGTACCATCATCTTCAATTATGTTTTGTGGCTCATGATCGTCATCTTCCATGGGATCATTATCTTCAGCTTTGATATTCACACCTCCATGTTCATCTACTTTGAAAACCATATTCTTTGGGTTGTGTTGATCCATATCATGTGCTTTGGGGTGCTCGACCTATATTAAATTGATAAACATAAATAAACCATGACCATGATCTCATCATCAAGTGATTTATTATGTATATAAATTGTTAAAACGATATAATGAAAAACTTACCAATGGATGATAATCATGTCCACCTTCAATGTGACCATGCAGCCTACAATGTTTCTTAGCTGTTTTGATTAGAAGTCTTCTAGTCTTTAACCCCTTACAAATTTTGCAGGGACAATAATATTTTCCATCACCTTTTCTTTTCAATTTAGACCACAATCTAGCAATTGTCTCCTTATTTTGTTGTTTGTTGATATTGTCTAACATGGTCTTTCTTCACAGGCAAGAAAATCGGGCTATCAAACTAGTTATATAGAAGTTGAAATATTAGTTATGAAATCATGTTTCAGTATAATATACCAAATTAAATTACTTGAAAATATAAATTATCATCATTGAACCAAAACCATTTAACTCTTCTTTTTCATCTCAAAACATATCTAATGGCTTTGTGGTATGTAATCCGTGTATCATATCTTAAGTTGACTAATGTCTAATTGGGGTAATCCATGAGTGTCTAATGTGAATTCAGTATCTTAAACATTGGAGAGACCTTATCTGACTTGCCTAATCAATGTGGTTGTTGTCCTAATATGAAATACTGAGTTCTACCCTTGCCTCTGCATCAAACTTCTCACATCATGTTTCTTAAAAAAAACACACTAATATGAATTAAGCCAACACCATGAGGATAGGGTCAAGTATCATGGGAACTAATCATAATACATGAAGATAGGGTTCAAACATAAGTGTTGGCTCTCAACAATGCCACACTTCCAAAATTGTCAGTCTCAAGACTTCTCCTATTGGGTCAACACTCATTGATGACCACAAGGCCAAATCAATGTATGTAGGCTTTGAAATCCTTACTCTAGGCTTGGAGGACACTACACAAGGTCTATGAACACTCACTTGGTATTACAATAGAAAGAGCCTTCCTCTAGAACTTTGTTTGCAACGCACACATCAATATTGGTAATAATTATTATGATGGATGGTCTATTAGGACGGTAAATAAAATGCTTATTATTTTTCCACCCTTTGAAACTACAACAAGGTATTTGACTTGGCAGGGTCCCCATACATCACTTCAACAACAAACATTAGGCAATTCAATCTTTTGCCTTGCCAATGCATTTTGTTTTTGTCTTTCACTGGTTTTCTCAATCCGATACAAAGGGATATCAGACCTTTTGTGGCATCATCAGACGCACCTTCCAATATGTAGTCCTTTCATATTTTAGGTGCCTACACACTATGTTGTTGTTAAGTATTGATGTAGTCTTAAGACATCTCATGACTCCATTACATGTCCACACTTGGGTTTACAAACACAACTCTGTCAAAACAAAAACAATATCACTAGTAAAACTATGACTGTGACAATCAATACCCTTAGGACAATCATAGAAATTTAATCTATTTCATTTGATTTTGATCCAAAAACCCTTCTGAAGGTTGCATAGGTTCTCCTCACCCCTCTCTGTCATCAACCACTTTAAAATACCAATCGCTTGGTCTTCCCACCAAATTCTTCACTCTTACTGCCTTTTACTGTCTGATACATAAGAGATATCAGATTGTCCTCATGCCCAAACACGTACCAAATCTAATTTGGAGCCCTGCACACAATATAATATGATACATAACATGAACAAAGGCCTTCCCACACATTTGGGTGAATTAATATGCATGAGAGACCAAACTATATATTATTTACTCCTCTCAGTAAACACTAGATGGGGTTTTGACATTTTTTGGAAAAACTATGATATCTTCTTTAAAACACTATGAAATCTCATCTCTATTATGCTTTGATGGATGTCGCATCCTATTACAAACCTCACATTTTGACACTGGCAGAAAGGATTTTAGCAAATGTTGTGGAATATGGCTTTTAAATCTACCAATTGTCATTCCATCTTGTGCATATGGCTTTTACATGTAGAAGAAATAAATTTGATAATTAGGCCATATGGTGGATGATAAGTGAAGGATTTTTCATACTAAAGGTGTGGCACTAGTGGTTTTGGTACATGAAGGTGACTAGAGGTTGTTAGCTATTGCCCCCTTTCTTACCATTGAGCTACTGCCCCCTTTCTTACTATTCCATTGTTGGCTTGAGTGTAGATTATTTTCAACACCCATTATAAGGCACATTATAGGTTCTTGGGGCTCCTAACCTAACCTAGCTTTGATAACATTTTGAGCTACTACTGATGGACTACTTAGGTCACCAAGATATGACCTTCTATTTGTTGTTATAATGCAATCTATGACTAAGTATTAGAGGATCTTACTAACCTGGGTATCATTCTTTTATGTGTCTCTAACATGACTCCTAGTAACTATATAAGGATCTTACTAGTCCTAGATCTATGCAAACATTTTAGTCATCTTGTGACAATCAAAGAGGGCAATAGTAATAATTCTTCATGATGGAAGTCCATTAAAGGTAGTAGTCTACATAGTGAAAAAGCCTAATCATGTTTAGAACAATAGGCAACCATCAGAAGTTATAGAGATGCCTGCTTAGGTTTCTCATTCAGATGAGTTTATAATGTATATACTAATACTGAAATCAATAGACAATCAAAACTTCATGTCATCACTGCAAAGTGCAACTCTTTAAGTTTTGGCCTCAATGCTCATCAGAGCACAACAGTCAAGAGAAATGCCACACTACAAAAGAGATGTACATTGTAAACATGATTTTGCATTACCAACAATGATTAGAAATCTGGCTAGGGGCATGACATTCAGTTAAGGTTGCCTCAGGCTTGCTACTGTTCAAGCAATGTGTCCAATAGAACTAGGGTAAATCTTGAGGATACTTTCAACTTGGATCTTGAATGATATCCGATTTCTTTACAAATTCATTTAGGTTTGCTTAAGAATTCTTTTGTTTGGTTGTGTAGCTGTAAGTTTTGGTTTTGGCTTCCTCCCAAAGAGAAAATGAGTCTAAGAAAATAGGAACTTATAATTCTCAAAAAAATCAATAGCAAAAAAACGTGTATGTTTGCATATCAAACTAGGTATCTCTTGAAAACAAAAGAAAACTCAAATAAGCTAATTCTAGTAAATCCTAGTTAAAGAAAATAACTACTTCAAGAAAAAACTCAAAGAAGTCATTGATATCAGCAACCACATGACCCACCTAATCACGATGAGAAGGGGAGCTTGATTTTGGCATGGCAACCCATGTTAAACTCCATGCATATCAATTCTTTCAAGGGAAACAATGGACTAGTGAAAAAGTGAATTGTGTTACAGGTTGCTTCATCAAACAAAAAACAATTGTTCTATAGTTAGAATGCAATGAATTCTACTCAAACATTAGGTATATCATGGCAGGAAACCTAAAGCAATTAATGATATGAACATCAAAGCTCCTCTAGGACTACAACCAATTTGACAAGTGTTTCATAGCATGCATGCATCAATGTTGTCACCACAAGTTGGACCCTACTTGGTCAATGGTTATGTTCATATGGTGGGTCTTCCCAGTCAATGGCTCCATTCATATTTCAAGTCATAATTTGGCTACTACACAAACCTGCCCAAATTCTAAATTAGACGATTGAATATAACTATAGTACCTATAAATAGTAATGATCTCCATCACCTTAGAGTCCATTTTAGGGCCTATTCTCTTAATTCTTATTAATTAACCAACTTCATTTTGAACACTAATCCACAACAAATTATGTTGTGCAATGCCACCGTAAGCAAAAACAGCCTTAGAACCCAATATCATTTGACTCTATATTATCCAGGGCACAATAACACATATCACTATAGGTATAAATATTAATAAACATCACTGTTGAGCTTACCCCTACCTCATATAACCCTATGTTGGCTAGGCCCCACCATAATTAGAAGATCCTAATTACTACTATCCTAAACCTTGCATTGACTGTCACAATTTGACAGTGAGTTGAGTTAGTCCATTAGCAAGATTGGGAAAGAGTTTGGTATTGAGTTTGGTGTTGGTGGAAGGTTTAAGGAGGTACACTATGACATGAAATGACTCATCTTATCCCTCATGTGAATGTGCTCCTCTTGAAGCACTATGGCATGGATGACCCTTCCTTCCATTTCCTACACCCTATTTTCTAACCCACACCTCATAACCTTTACCTCACTTCCTATCATTATTACCTTCCATCTACCTTTCATATCCCCTCTCTTAACCTCCTTCACTTTCCTACATCCTATCCTAAACCTTAAACTCATACACATTTACTTTTACTTTACCTACCTAACCCCATTCCATCATTCACATCCTTTTATCTCCCCCCCTTCACTTTCCTACCTTCCAAACCCCTAACATATCCTAACTTACTCTTTCACCATTACATCCTTCATCACTTACTTCCCTATCTTATCCTAACCCACACCTCATAACCTTATACCTCTCAACTTCCATTTTATACCACCTTCCTATCACGGTACACTTATCCTCCCTTCCAAAACACTGACAAAAAATGGCACTCGATCACTCCATAGTGATCTGATGGTCCTGCAACAAGGAGTTTCTATCACAACCATATATACCAGCATCCATACCCAAGGTAAGCTACTCAGCTAGTGCCTACGTTCAGGCCACTTCCAACAGATGTCAGATACAAGAGTGGCACAATCTGTGTTCTTCCCTATTTGATCACGCAGGTTTAGGTCATCCTGGTCCTTAATTAGGGTCTTCCCTAAGAGGTTATGCCTATAAAGAGGATAATTTATCATTTCAATTGATCAACCATCCAAATCAATCTTATTTTTCTCTTTTTCTACCGGATTGAATATGAGCTAAGGAAAAAAAATTATGAGCAGGAAAATTCATTATAATAAAGATAAAACTTGATCATCAACCAACACAAATGCAACCTCTTATGTATATTTCAAACAATTTCATCACTACATAAAGAAAATTTGATATGTTGTCACAAACACAAAGATTTTTTCTTCAAGAAAACATTACTTGAATGAATTGATTGATTACCCTACCTTTTTTCTTCAACTGGATCTTGGCGGTGCCGCAATCCAGAACTGTTTCCCTCATTGTAATGCCCAATTTTTTTGTGAATATCGCAAAGGTCGACGGGATGAAGAGGCGGGATTATTGTTTATCAAATGACTTTGTTTTTTTTAAGTAATGCTCGTGGTCATCAGAATTTCAACGAACACAGGCACTTTTAAAAAAAAACACAAATCTCATTGCCAATTCCTTCTCCGTCAAAACAAAATGTTGAATTATCGTCGAAATTCTGACGAATGCAGGCATTTTTTCAAAAAAAAAAAAAAATTGGTCACAATATGCCTTCTTCGTCGAAAACCTTCATTAGAATTTTAGGCCAAATGTGTTAGTGTTCACACTTCTGAAGCCAGGAGAAACTCGCACCTGGAATCCCAGGAGGAATAGGTGTCCGGTACCTGCAAGTCTTGCAACCACAAAGCAACAATGCACTTATATATATATATATATATATATATATATATATATATATATATATATATATATATATATATATATATATATATATATATATATATATATATATATATATATATATATATATATAGCAAGAAAGTGGTATAATTTCGCAATGGCACATCCCACTCACAATGAGTGATGTGACATTGATTCCACCATGAAGACAATCAAACAATAGGCCAAACATAACATATAAACATCTCATTAGATATATCCATGAAATAAGGTTAGTACATCAATGGTAACATCAAATACATAATCAATGCAAAATGATCCATAATATCATCTAGCACATAATCAATGTAATTCCATCAATGTAAATAGAAAATATAATCATCAAGTACATGAACACATAAGGAAATACATAAAATATATATAACTATCAAATCTTATGATTAATAATGATAACACCATCATTCATGAAATCATCAAAGTAGCGTAAGTCCACATAATCATAAAGCAACTAAAACACATGCCACAACCTAATCATAATCCATTGCATCATCATCAAGAGTTTAAATAGGTCTAGATATGTTTATCAAGCATGAAATAAAATTCTATTTGAGGAGGGGCACTACATCCTCCCCCCCTTGGACTCGACTTACTCCTGGAAGTCGCAAGGGTTAAGATGACAACAAGCATTAATTAATCAAAAACTTCCATAAACATAGACAAATTACAATATTTCCTGTAGGACATTTACCAATAGTACGACTATTCTTCCTCATTTAATGTTTCATCAATCCATAAATAATTTAATTCAATCCTTTCCTAACCCAAGATGAGATCACGACCACAAAATTTTCAACCCCATGCCTCAATCATTCAAAATTAATATATTAGACTAGTGATAACAAGTTACAAAATTCTTACTAATTACCATAAGTATGCTAAATCATTAAATTATTTTCAAGGAGACTTCATTTAATCCACACTTCGCAAAATAAAACTTATAATTTCTACCACTGAATAAGAAAAAAATCAAAATAATTTCATATCATTTATAAATGATAACACTTATTCAAGATCTAGTTGTATACATCTAAGAAGATAGATATACATTTTACACATAATTACATTCCTATCTTATTGAAGAAGTCATGACATAAGCCTAAATGACAAAAAAATCCTCAAAAGAAAGCCTCTTTTGATCAAATGCTATCAAAACATCACATAACAACCAAAATTAGGTAGTGCATTTTTTCAGAAATAACAAGATTTACGACATTCAAGTATCCTAGTCTCCACCATGCTTCCACTATGCTACTCTAATACAAACATTGGGTGTAACAAATCAATTCCTTCAAAGCATCCTTTATCTATTATTTATACATGATAGACTCATGACAACTTTTAAAGGTATAAAATTATTAGCCTTTTGTTAATTATTTCCTAAATTACAGACTTTGCAGTTCCATGTGCATTTCTATCTATTATAGATCTAGAAAATTACCAATACATTTCATCTTATTAACACCTTTCATTTACTCAACTAATATCAACATTATCTAATTGTTTGCTTAGTCTAGTGCAATTCTTTGCGATGTCCTCCCTCGCATGCACTATTAGAGCTTCAGAAGGAACATGATAGAGACAATACTTGACACAAAATGAGGGCCCACAATACTTCCACGTTTGGAATGACCACCATAAACAACAAAAGAAAAATTGAAAGGAAAAAATCATCAAGTCCAACCATTAAATTATGAAAAAGAAGAAAATTTGTCGGTGAAATCCAACCAAGAATAAAGTATGACAAATGCCTCAAGAAGGAGTAAATAAAGAAAGAAGAAATCAGTGGTCAGCCCCAAAACATACAAATCCCAAGAACAATTTATATTCAACAATACTTCACACTAGCCCCAAAATAACTCAAGGAGAAATAAATAACTCATCCAGTCCACCTCACGAGGTGACCAATATTGGTCACACTAAGGGAGTAACCGCTGCACACACCCAATGGTATAATGCCCCTTGAATGAGTTAGAGAGTGCACACCATAATTTTAAGACCTTTATTTATATATTCCATATTTTCTTAATCTTCTTTAATTTAATGCAAGCTTTTACTAAAGTCCAGATAAGTATCCTTTTGAAGAATGACAATTGCAAGGAACAGATAAGGTGAATAATACACCTATACTCATACCATAACTATTGTTCACAATATCCTATTCTACAAAACAATCATATTTACCAAGTTATAATAGAAATAGATGTCATAATCTTCCATTAATTACTTGAAGTAACACCATAAATTACACCATTTCTCTCAATGTACAACTAATAGCACATAGATGGTTAGAATTTCCTTCATAAAATCATTAAGCAACTTAGTCAAACATATATCTAGATAGGCAAACAAGTCTTTTTACTTAAGAAATAGTTTAACATTAGTTTCCAATCACATCCACTCATTTGACTAATAGGAATTTCCTAATACATCATTATCCATTTGTAGATATTACAGAAATCACTATTCTACTTGCAAAAACTTAATTTCCTAATGTCAGACTATCACATAGATACATACATCATTCTATTCAAAATCATCTCCTACCATTTCTTACTTATAAGCATTCATGAACTAAGTACTTCCAACATTTCAAGAGGTCAGTACATCTTCATACAAGTTATTATCAATTCACACTACTAGTATCTATTAAAAGAAACACTTTCTTAAAATTCAAATAAAGGACATAGCATTTGTACCTAGTCTACCTATTGTTCAAGAAAAACATTTCTTGGAGCCACATCAATCCTACTCAAGGCTTAAGAATCTAACCTCACCAAACCAAATTAGGACAAAATGATATCATTTCCTACACATGCAATGCACCACTCTTTACTTCATTTGATATGTATACTATAACATGGTATTTTAACCTGCGAGTCGATAAATAATTTTGCATCTATATGAAGAGGTATTTATCTAACCAATCCTTCTTCTTTCAAATGAAATATAAATAATGGATGCAATCGCAAACTCCTAACTTCAAATGTAAAGTTATTCCATCTAACTACTCTTTTAATAAATGCAAAATTCATATCCATCAATGTCTATTCAATCCTTCTATTTACTATTGATAACTCCTAGGTGCATGAATCTTCTACCCAAATAGAGACAAAAGGAAGGAAGGATATAATCAATAAATTCACACAAAGATTATGCATGAACAATTAAATTTCTTGGACAAGCTTTATGCATCTACTGTATTCTTTCCTAAGGTATGCGATTTTAACTTCTCATGATATTTTCTAATATTATAAATGCAACTAGAGATCCCAATCATCATTAAAGGCTATGGTTTAATCAAACAATATTTTCTTACATGCAACATCATACATATTTGAACACTTGACAATTCCATATTACACTAGCTATTATTCCTTATATTTACATAGGAAAATGGGATTATAGAGAAGACACTCCTAGCTACCATTTTCTTACTTATATACGCATCTCCTACAAGTTCTTTAATTTCACATCCTTATCTATACTAATTTTTTTTTATATCCCAAAAACACTTCTTACCATTCATGTGAAAAATCCACATAACAAGCTAGTCTTAGAAGCATAACATTAATTAAAAGAATACACACAATATTTCCTCTTTCTATAGCATAATCATGTATATATAGGAGTAGCAACCTTTAATATTCAGGGTGGCGCTAAGAATTATGAAACAATGAGATTCAATAAAATCACATATCCATCTTTATCATCTAGGGAATGCATAAAGAATGAATACACGTCTTGCACAAAATTATGAATTGCAGAGGAGATTAGGGAGAAACACAAAGTATGGACAATTAAGATTATCGAAGCTCTATTGACATTTTACAACATAAATCTAAAAGGGTAACTTAACTCAAGAGGACAATACAACATACAACACAAAACCACGAGAAACATCCTTAACCAGAGATCACAGTGTGTCAACATGGGCTCTGATACTAGATGTAATGCCCGCCAAAATACCCTAGAGAAAATAAGCTAACTAACATCTAATGGAACAAATTTTTTTTTGGTTAATTACTAATGTAAACTTAAATATCATTTATGCAATGTGAATAATCAACATCAACTTATTAATAACATGACCATAACATTAAACCATAATCATTAAATCAATACGCAAGCGGAATAAATATACACATTGCTCTACTACCCTAGGGTATCTCAACGTACTTACTTAGTTTCCTCTAACCTAAGCATTAACATCTATTCATCATTCCTAATCTTAAAACCATTACTATTTCATCATTCCCATATGCAAATCATTTACTATCTCCATTAAGATGATATGCAACTACATGTTTATTGATGCATTCTATCCTACAATTAATCTCCTACTCAATGGTGTATAATTCTTGATACATTCTTTAATTATCTACATATATGCAATGCACTTAATATTTCCTTTCATATTACATGATCCTAAATGCTTTCCTTTCTTATGATATGCAATCCTTTAATTCCTTAAACTACAAGATATCGATGCAAGATCAATCCCATAACTAAGGTTCATTATGAGCTCCAATTCCAAATGTTCCTACAAATTCCTTAACCATCCATATCCCTAAGTTTATTACACAACCAACATGCTTATCTTTCACTACATGCATAACATGGAATACATTCTTTTTAACACATACATTTCATTTATGAGATTCTTACATCCTAATATGATTATTAATCCTTAATGCATCCTATACGCTTAATGCATGGTCCTAATGCCATTACCAATTAACCATTGATATTCTATGCAAGTATACCTAATATTTTGATGCATTAACATGAGTGAAAACCACATTTAAGAATGATATTGTTTCTGTCATGATCATTACTTATGTTCATTCTACCATCTAAGTTCATTATCACATTAGCATCTACTACAAGGCTCATTCTCTCACATCTTTCCAAATAACACTTAATACAAACATGAACAAGATCTATCCAATATGAAAACACTATAAGAATAGAAATCTATATGAATCACTTCCTCTTTCAAATATTATTACATAACATTAGTTATAAATGTCACAATTACATTACATTCATAGGCCTCAATTCAGGACATCATCTAGACTACATAAACCATTACAAATGCATGAATTACATAATAAAAGCATAGCTAATCCATCTCCTAAATCATTTATGATCATTACAAGAATAAATTCATCTCTTAAACATGATATCCAATACATAAATCTACTACAATAGCATCCATAATCCATCATGATGACAAATCCACTTCCACGCAAGAAAGAACACCAACAAGGGGAAAAACTCAATGATAAAAAGAACCAACCACCCAACCATGTGGAACCAAAGGAACCACCCCCCATGCTAGGAGATGACACAAGGTACCAATACACACTCTACATCTAGGTTGACACTTAATACCCAAAAGATAAGATCACAACAACACTCTCAAGCATGGAGCAAATACAACCAACATAAACAATCATAATAAGAAACTCCCAAAGGATTAACAAATCATGAAGAATAATATTAATTGAACAAGGGGAAATATATAGGAGTGGAGTGTCATCACATGCTATTCTCCAAATATTTCCAAATGACACTACGACATAACATCACCCGATAGACATGTGGAGCCATTTTCCATATGAGAGAACCAAGGGAGTATGACTTACCACCGTAGTGGTCTTCCCATGCCCATCCTTAAACATCCTCCCTAGGATAAAATGATGGGGTCCAAACTATTAATTATCTTTATTAATGAATTTCCCAAACCCATAATTTTATTACTAATTTTATCACTTGTTTAATAATAAGGAAAAACTTCCATGTGCCCTGGCAATCTAGATGGAAGGCTTACCAACTTAATTGACTATCTCTCATGACTCTGGTCATCAAATGAAATCCCACTCCTACATGGAACCAAAAAAGATAAAAACAAGAGGCTCTATAAACATAAACAAATCTGAGATCATACATAAATCTAAGAACATAAACAACTCATTTGCATCCAACAATCTCATCACATAAGCATGAAACATGTGAAAGGCTACATCATGAAAATTGAAACCAATGAGCCTCTTGGCCAAATAAAAATATCAAGGCCATAAGAAATTCCATCAAATCTGAAATGAATCTTCAAATAATCTCAGCAAGGCCTATCCACTTGCTGGCGTAAAATCACAAGAATCTCAATCTCTCTCTTGGTGCATCAACAAAAGAGGGTGTTTAAACAACTCAATTGATGTAAAAAGAAAATAAAAATTGCAAATAAATAATATGAGGAAATAAAAAATCATAAATCAACATTAGACAACATCATAATTGCCCTAAAAAAGCCTCTGCTACGGCCCCAGATCCAACTGACATCAAACAAACCTCAAACTGGACAAAACCCTAAATATACATAGATTGGCACATGCATTCATTGAAGTGGTGCAAATGACTGATATTTTAGCGCATAGGAATATTATTTTGGCACATATTTTGATTATTTTAGTGCACATGCAAGTTATTTTAGCGCTTTTGAATCAGAGTGTAAATTTTGCAGAAAACTACTAAAGTATGAGATCAAAACTGCTCGAAACATAGTGAGACAAATATGACATATTTATACTCATTGGAATCAGAACGAAATGAAATTTAAGAAGGTATGAACAACATAAAATAATAAAATTCACCAAAGGAACTCCAATTGAAAACATAATGCAGACTTTGGAGGAAGAACATCTCCAGCACAGTCAAACCTAAGACAATACTGAACAACTTTGAATATAAAAAATAGAAAGGATAATCTATGAGTAAAATACATTTAAGAAGACATTCTACATATCAAATAACAACCATACATGAGATGATGGATGAAAACGAGAAGGGGGAAAGTCTCGTGAGTCTCCCTTATAATAGAGCTAGACTAGGAGCTCACAAAGACTGTCCTCTTTCCCAGATTTCACAATCTCTATAAAAACTCATCTACAAGGATAAAATGTACTTAATAAATAATAGAAAGATAATAATATAATGCATACAAAGACATATACAAAATTTTCAATACATTCCTCATGTTGTACATTCACAACAATGCACAAGAAGCATTATTTCCAAAACTATAAACCAAGCAAAAGAAACTAGAATCCCTTGACTTCCCATTCTAAATCTAACAAGAATAAAGAGAATGAAAAAAACAAATCCTTTTTCTCCAAAACAATTCAAACATGGAGCAAACAAGTTTCAGAACTTTGAAAGTAAAACAAGAAACCAATGGAGAGGCCTCCAACCTGCAACTCGTGTGATGGTTTGTGGTTGAAGGAGTGCCCACAAGCTTTGCGATCCAAATCCAAACCCAAATCTCTTCCAAACCTAGTCCAAGCAATCCACCGAGAATCCAAAGCAGAAGAATGGAACCCATGAACAGCTATAGGGAATCCATTAAAAAGAAAACAATAAACAAGAATCCCTAGAAAACCAGCCAATAGGATAATTCCATTTTGGAATATTTTTCCCATATCCTATGGTTTCCCTAAAATTAAATACTCCAATAGGAGAATAGGGTAGGTAGGAAATATTAACCTATATTATAAGTGTGTATGTGTAGGATCATGGTGTGCCAAAATAGGCCCTTAAGTGGCAATGAAATTTCAAAAAATCAGAGTTATGCAACTTGACATGAAAATTTGAATAAGTTGTGAACATTATTTTTAAAATATGTAAGAAGAGAATCTATAGAAAATTGAATGTAGTTTCTAAGCTACTAGTTCTTTTTTGAAAAAAAAAATCCTATTTGATGAAAATTTCAAATTTCAATGTAGTGGTACTAAAATTTCAGGAAAACGGATAAGAAGTAGACATATGTCTGACCACCCTAATCACAATCAAATCATAGTATTTTTTTATAATATTTATAATATAAGTATTAGACTCATGTCCAGATGTGACACACATTTTTTTATAAAGTAAATAATTATTTATAAAAATTTAATTACTGCTTTTCAGAAATTCAAAAACTCCTACGTCTGATCACTTTAACTTGGTCAAAACCTTGTGAATTTTTTTTAAAATTTTTTTACCCTATAGTAGACGAAGCATAGGATGTGATGCATGTTACGGATTCAAAAAATGTTATACCATTTGAAATTTATGAGTGTTTTTCAATCAATCTATCAATCATGACTATTGTCAGAATTCAATTAGAAAATAAATAATAATTATTTATTAAAGTCAAAATAAGACAAGCCTTATATTGTTGGAAATTTGAGAACGTCCTTAAAAAACACTTTGTTTGATCAATTTTGGCTACAAAAAAAGTCGTCAGCCTCCAGTGTAAAGTCTGGAAAATCAAGGAATACTGAAAAACATGTTTTTTCAGTTGACTTTCTAGGCTTGTCACTTCCAAGCCAAATCCCAAAGCATTCCCGAGCCAAAATTTGAAATTTGAAAATTGTACAACAAAAATCGGATATCCGATTTTAATAAGTAAATTCACTAACAAAATTTGCACATAATTAATCTATTGTTTATTAATATATTAATATGTAATATTTAAATATATTAATTTATAAATAAATTAGTATATGATATTAGTGAGAGGGAAAGGGAGAGGGGGGAGTGGGGGGAGAGAGAGAGAGAGAGAGAGAGAGAGAGAGAGAGAGAGAGAGAGAGAGAGAGAGAGAGAGAGAGAGAGAGATTAGGGGAGAGAGACAGGGGATATAGAGAGATAAAGAGATGGGGAGGGTGAAGGGAGAGAGAGATGGGGATAGGTAAGGGAGAGAGATTGAGAGATTAGGGGAGAGGGAGAGAGAGATTATGGGTCCTATGGTGTCCTAAGGGGTCATATTGTGTCCTATGACCCCTTAGGACACCATATAACCCTTTAAGACACCAAATTGTGTTGTTATAGGTCATATTGTATTCTAAGGGGTCATATTGTGTCATATGAACCTTGTAAGACAACATATGACCCCTTAGGACACAATATGACCCTTTACGACTCTATACGGTGTTGTTATGGGTCATATGACCCCTTATGACACCATATGGTGTTGTTAGGGGTCATATGGTGTCCTAAGGGGTCATATTGTGTCCTATGACCCCTTAGGACACCATATGACCCCTTAAAACACCATATTGGGTCATTATGGGTCCTATGGTGTCCTAATAGGTCATATTGTGTCCTACGATCCCTTAGGACACCATATGACCCCTTAAGACACCAAATTGGGTCGTTATGTGTCATATTCTATCCTAAGGGGTAATGGGATACCATATGACCCCTAAGGACAACATATGACCCCTTATGCCACCATATTGGGTTGTTATGGGTCCTATGGTGTCCTAAGGGGTCATATTAGTCCTACGACACTTTAGGACACCATATGACCCCTTAAGACACCAAATTGTGTCGTTATGGGTCATATTGTGTCTTAAGGGTCATGGGACACCATATGACCCCTAAGGCCAACATACGACCTCTTATGACACCATATTGGGTTGTTATGGGTCTTATGGTGTCCATAGGGGTCATATTATGTCCTACAACCCCTTAGGACACCATATGACCCCTTAAGACACCAAGTTGTGTCGTTAGGGGTCATATGGTATCCAAAGGGGTCATAGGACACAAAATAAACCCTAAGGACAACATACGACCTCTTATGACCCAATATTGGGTCGTAATGGGTCCTATGGTGTCCATAGGGGTCATATTGTGTCCTACAACCCCTTAGGACCTATATGACCCCTTAAGACAACAAATTGTGTCGTTAGGGGTCATATGGTGTCCTAAGGGGTCATAGGACACAATATGACCCCTAAGGACAACATACAACCCCTTATGACACCATATTGGGTCGTTATGGGTCCTATGGTGTCCTAAGGGGTCATATTGTGTCCTACGACCCCTTAGGACACTATATGACCCCTAACGACACAAGTTGGTGTCTTGAGGAATCATATGGTGTCCTAAGGGTTCATATTATGTCCTATGACCCCTTATGACACCATATGACCCCTTAAGACACCAAATTGTGTTGTTATGGATCATATGGTGTCCTAAGGGGTCATGGGACACCATATGACCCCTTAAGACACCAAAGTATGTCGGTAGGAGTCATATGGTGTCCTAAGGGGTCGTAGGATACCATATGACCCCTAATGACAACATACAACCTCTTATGAAACCATATTGGGTCAATATGGGTCCTATGGTGTCCATAGGGGTCATATTGTGTCCTACAACCCCCTAGGACACCATATGACCCCTTAAGACACCAAATTGTGTCGTTAGGGGTCATATGGTGTCCTAAGGGGTTGTAGGACACAATATGACCCCTAAGGACAACATACAACCCCTTATGACACCATATTGGGTCGTTATGGGTCCTATGGTGTCCTAAGGGTTCATATTGTGTCCTACGACCCCTTAGGACTCTATATGAGCCCTAATAACATAATTCACTATCTTAAGGGGTCACATGGTGTCCTAAGGGGTCGTATTGTGTCCTATGACCCCTTAGGACACCATATGACCCCTTAAGACACCAGATTGTGTCGTTATGGGTCATATGCTATCCTAAGGGGTCATGGGACACCATACGACCCCTAAGGACAACATAAGACCCCTTATGACACCATATGATGTTGTTAAGGGTCATATGGTGTCCTAAGGGGTCATATTGTGTCCTACAACCCCTTAGGACAACATATGACCCCTTAAGACACCAAATTGTGTCGTTATGGGTCATATTATGTCCTAAGGGGTCATGGAACACCATTCGACCCCTAAGGACAAAATACAACCCCTTATGACACCATATTGGGTTGTTATGGGTCCTATAGTGTCCTATATTGTATCCTACTACCCCTTAGGACACAATATGACCCCTTAGGACAAAATAAAAGATAGGATGAAAATACAAAGACTATGGAAGACAAAGAGGTGTATGAAGTGTAGATGAATCTAGGGTAAATTTGCAATGTCCAAGAGTGTTAGACCAAAGTATGTATGTTTTTAGAGTACGGTATGGCTTCCAAAGAGATGATGGATCTCTTGATGAGGTAAGTTGACCTTGACTCAAGAAGACCAAGTGAGACCCTAAGATGATAGATCTTGATACAAGAATCACCTAGTGTTGTGTTGTAGTATGTTTGCAAAGTGTGATGAGGACAAGCAAAGTAACCTTTTGACTCAAATTTGGAAAATATGTATGAGGGAAATGCAAGTGAAGGAAAATGATTGACTATGTGTGACCAAGATAGGTTGATTGAAGAATGAAGCCCTATAGGAAGCAGCCTTAGAAGCTCTTTGAATATGAAAACTTAAGTCCTTTTTCTCTTGACAATTTTATGTAATTTCGCAGCTATAAACACAAATGCAGTTTTACTAAGCCCAAACATGATTTATGATTCTAGACATAGTTACAATGAACACAAACACAATTTTTGGTGATAATGATAATTTTTAGCTTGAGATTCATAGACACGAATCTACTCTGCACAAACGCGGAAATCCAACAGAGACATAGTTTCTGTGAACACAAACATGATTTTACAATTTATTTGGTAAATGTTGTTACCCCCCTTTTATTTTTCTGCTTACAGCCCATCAAAAATAAGGGTCATCATTTTCATAGAGTTTAAGTCTTCATCAATCGAGTTTCATACTCATCTGTTGAACCTTTAATAAAGTTCAAAATTCGGGTTCAAAGGAAATGCGATCCATTAAGTTCTAAGTCTTCATCAGCATATTCGTTGAACTTGAACTTTGAACCTTTCCAGTTCAAGGTTCAAGGTTCAATCGGTCTTTTGTCTTGTGTTTTGCGGCTATCTCTTTAGTACTAGTCTTGTAGTCACTTTGAACTTGAATTATTGAACCTTTTTTTGAAATGGTTCAAGGTTCAAGGTTCATTCCCATATGATTGAATGTTCCTTTTGTATCTTTCTGCCTGTTCGCAAATGTTGATCTTTTGTCATTGAACTTTGAACCAATGAACTTCTTTTAAAATAGTACAAGGTTCAAAGCGGTGTTTTCAAATCAGCCCAATGGTATTTAGGAAGAAAAGGTGGCGCGATCGAAAAAGAATTTTCCTTGGTTTTCGTGTTTTCAAATTGCAATTATGGAATCAATTATAAGAAGGCATGTCTATTGTGTGGATTTGATTTCTAATTAATAAGCATGTCAAAACTATATCAAATCACAATTGGTTTTACATGGATGAATGAGCTGGGACGAAGCGTGTGTTGGTTCTTTTAAGTATCTTCTGTCCTTAAATATGATGCTTCTTAGGTAAGATAATTATTGGTGTCATTAGCGAAGAGAGGAGACGTGGAAGGTAATTTAGCTCAGTTATTCTGAGGGTTTCACAGTTTGATGTTGAAGACAGGTGAGTTCAATTGCTTATTTTCCCCTGCTCTGTTTTAGTTCTGAAATTGGAAAAGTGTAATTGTTTTCCTCGGAGTTGAATGTCGTCTGATCCACGCAATTTTAAGCAAAAATGAGACTGACTCTTCCAAAATTGGGTCGAACACCATGCTTGATTAGTACCCTCCCAGAGTTAGATGATACAACCTTCATTCAAGATGAGTTAGATAATTTTCTAGAGAGGGCTAAGAACCCAACATCCAATTCCATGATGGGAAAGATAGTTCACAGTGGTCTTGTTGAGGCCGCCACATTCCCAATTGCTGCTCCTTGCCTAGAATTAGTATATGCATGCATGAACATATATGATGCTAGTAATAGGTGTATTAGAGCCAATAATGGAGACATGTTAGTGCGGATTGACAGAGAAATAGTAATGGCTGCAATTGGAATTCCTCACAAAGAGTCGTATGAAGATTGGTCCATAGGAACCTCATACGCATTTTTATCTGAGAAGAAAAGTGTTTATCGGAATGTCATTGCTATAAACTGGCTCCTTAAAATACAGAAGGGAGGTTCTAGGTTGCCTAAACCCTTGACAAGAGAGCATTTCATTACAAAAGTTAGGGATATCGTGATTCTTTTGAATAGGCTTAAGGGGAATTCACATGCCTTCTATTGGGAGGATTGGATGTATTTTTACATTCAGGTATTATTAGCTGGTGAAAAGTACCTTGACTGGGTGCAAGTAATTGCTGAGAAATTGCATGAAGGTTTGAGTAATTTTGTTGGAACAACTAATTTTCATATGACTTCATACCTATTTTATATTTTAGCCTATATCAAAGAATGGCCAGGATTATATCAAGAACCTTGGGTTAATGGAATGAAGGTCTATGAGTGCTATCCACATTTGCAGATGCAGAGGTACACAAAAAACTTCTTGAGATGGAATGATGTCTTTATGGGAAGATTAACTTTTGAACTGCAGGGAAATTTGAATAATAGAATGTCACCTGAGGCATTAAAGTTGGTCAGCACATATGGGAGTTGTTTTATTCAATTTCCTAGATTTACTTATAGTAGAATTGGTGGCTTTGAAGATGAACCTTTCAAATTGCCCAGATATGCTCTTGATAGTTATGTACTCTTGGAAGTTTGCAGACAGCTAGCTCATGTTGATAAGAAATTAGGGATGAAAAGTGAGTCTGAAGCAATTTTCCCAGTTGAACTCGGATATTATAGTAACAAAACTATTTTTGATGTATTGAACTTAGAAGTGGAGCTCAAGAAGATGAATTTGCCACCTTATGCTGCTCGGTAGGGGTTTGATAGCAAAGAATATGCAATGAAGCACTTGAATCTTGATGTAAACTTTTCACATATACCCTAATTAGAAGACTACTGGGAGGATTGTTGTGATGAATGGGAGGATTGTTGTGATGAATTTGAAGTTCGGAGAAGATTATGGTCAAGGTTCACTTTACGACAAATCATTAATTTGAAATTGCCAATGAACATAACAGAAATACAAGAAGAGGAAGGTGAAGATGTATTGGACCCGGAGTTCAATGAAAGAGTTCATGAGCAACCTATTCCTGAAATTGACTGGGATAGGAGAGCAGAAGAAAATATTCAATCTAAAACCTTTAATGTTATAAGGAGAACAGAAAAATGGTTAAGAGACCGTAGATCTGGAATAAGACTGACCACTACCTTAGCCAAGAAATCAGTTGAGCAATCTCATGCTACTGTACCAATTTCTTCTTGTAATATTATTGTTGATATTGCAGGTGTCACTGATACTCAAGGTGAGAAGGTTCAAACCAGAAGGTTTAAAGAACCACTATTTGGCCCCTCAATAGTTCGAGTCACCCATTCCAGAAGTAAGAGGAAAGGTGCAGAAATTTCAGGAAAACAAACTATCATAGTTCTTGATAGTGAAGAGGCGCAAGTGATTATGGGTGAACTAGAAGCAAACATCCCTGCAGCTCAAGATGTAGGTAAAGAAAAGGAGCAACCTGAGGAAAGCCCCAATCAAGTGACTACTTTGGCTACCATGGATTCATCTGAATATCAGACGCCACCAGCAAAAGTATCCCCAAATGTTTCAAGGTGGTTGGGAGTGTCAATTAGTAAGAAATGTAATGTAGTCCCTATCAGTGTACCCATGGAGGATATGGTGAGTAAATGCCTTGGGAAAACACCTAAGTCTAAGAAGCTAAAAGTAGAAGCTATGTTGGAGGTGGATGAGAATACAAGACTTTGGGTAGCTGAAGTGGCTAGGCCGATTTTAGACAAAGACCCAAAGAATGCTACTGAGCAGGATTTTGCTATTGAAAAGATTGATTTAGGAACTGCTTCAAGGGCTGTAGATGCAAAACACCTAGAGTCCTCCTTTAAAAGAATGTTGTCTAGAACATGGAAGGATGAGAAGGACAAACGAGAGTTGAAACAAACCATTAAGCAAATAGCAGAGTACATCAATGCCATACACCATCCCAGTCCACAGCCCCTATCACAGGTTTCTCAGATTTTTGATCCTAAATCACCCATGAACCAAAATTTGTTGGATAAGGTTCAGAGAAATCATGTGTTTGTGGAAACCTTCAAGGAGTGGCTTGAATCCATAATTCAGCAAGGAATAGAGTATATTGCTAATCTGGTCAGGTTGTACGAGGATTCTGTAACTATAACTCAAGAGTTTGAAACAGAGGTGTCAGCGTGGGAGAAGGAAAGGAAAAAATGGGCTGCAGTATTGGTTCAGATGAAAGATGTGCATAAATATGGTGTCATGAACTTCCTCATAGAAAAGGTAGTAAATGATTTGGATGATAAGGTACTGCAGGTGGCCAAGGAAAATATTGAATGGAGAAATTCAATCATAAAGCAAGGTCACGAAGAGTCCATTAAGTTGTTGAAAGAATTGAAAGGACTCATTATCGTGATGCAGAAAGACTTAAAGTGCATTGATGTACAACTTCTTAAGGAAGATGGACAGACTATCGAGCAGTCAGTAGATATGGTGCAGAGTTTCAAAGGAAAAATAAACTCGGTTAAAGAATCAAAGTCTTTTACCAGAGATGACTTCACCAGGGTAGCTCGAATTGAATCTATGTTAGTCTGTTCAAATCACTTAGAAGTGCACAAAATTAAAGTTACGCAAGTGGGTATGGACAAAGAAGTTTGGAAGCAACGCATCCTACACATTGGGCTCCCACATTACCAGTTTGTTCATAACTTCTCCGTGGCTCATATGGAGTGGCGAAATATACGTGGCACCATGCACACCCTAGAGGCAATTTAAGCCATTTTATGTTCTTATCGTTATAGCTCTATTTATGGCTTGTGGCCGTTTAGTTAATTTCAGTTATGGGCAGTTGTTTCTTGAATTTTAGTTTCATTTGTTTAAAAGACAATTTATCCTGGCAGCTATATATATTAGTAATGGATGTTTTGGCGCGATATATATAAAAATTTTGTAAAAATTTGAAGGAACAGACTGGTCTTTGTTGGCATATGGACACTCCAATGAGACATTGTATGTGATTGAAGGTTTTGTCATTGATGGCAACCTTGCAATCCTATGGCACCAGCAAGACATTATACCGGCAAAGCATTATTCAAACAAGACAGTGCACCGACATCAGCAAGATCAATCTACACCGGCACCGGCATAGAAGATGTACACCGGCACATAAGAGAACATGTATACCGGCACAGAGGCCGACAAGATTTTTGATATGTAATATTTTGTTTATTATTGTAAGCCGACTTGGCAAATTGTAAAATGACTCTTGTATATAAAAGAGATTATTGTAGTCATTTGTAGGATATGGATAAAAAGCATAAAGAAAATTATAAGGCAGACCTAATGTGTGAATTGTAGGTCAAGGGTATATGTAAAGAACAGAGCAAGAACCGGTACTGAATCTGGCATTGAAGATGCTATTGTAAAGTAGTACATCTCATTGGATTTGCATAATCCTCATTGTAAGTCAGTGTGACTTCTTATTGAGCATTGTGCTCTAGGCAGTTGGCCTTCTTGCATGTGCAGGCCCCTATTGTAAGTAATATTCTCTTATTGGCCAGTAAGTGAATATGTGGGTCACAAATCCCACTGAGGTTTTTCCCACACCAAGTTTCCTCATTAAACATCTTGTGTTATGGTGTTCTTTTCATGTGGATGTTTTTGATTCTGTTATTTACATTAATTCTTGCATATCGATATACTGTTACTTTATGTTCTGCATGTTCCATTTTAAGAAAATCTCGTTACCGGTCAGATACTGATTCACCCCCCCCTCTCAATATCCATGGGAACCCTAACAATTGGTATCAGAGCCTGGTCCTCTATTTTCAGAAGCCTAACAGCTTGAGGAAGATCTTGACACCGGTAAAGAAGGAAAATCTGATGAAGCAACTTGAAGGAGCTCTTACTGACTATGATGAAAGAGAAGTTGAAAAATATCAAATTAGAAGATGATTTAAAAGCAGCTTAGGACATTATTCAGGCACTTCAAGAAAATCTTACTGTTACAAGAAATAAGAGAAGAGAACTTTGTGAAAAATTGCAAAATGAGAATGATGAAAAGGAATCACTAAATGATATGATAAGCAAATTGAAACAAGAGATCATGACAACAAAAAATGAAATACAGGATATGACTATGAGATTTTGCAAAGAGATTGAGGACAGAAAGAAGAATGAAGAAGAATTGACCAGGAGACTAAGTGATGCAACAAATGAGAACACAAGACTTAGCTATGAAAATGACATGTTGAAAACAGATCTGATGCATACTCAGAATGACTCGAATGAACTAATGAGACAAAAAGAAATCTTGGAAAGGGAATTGGAAACTGCAAATCAACACAAAGAAAAATTCAAGAAAAGCTCAGAAGAACTTGGTACCTTATTGAAGAATCAAAAACCCAAAGGTGACACTTTTGGAATTGGATTTGAAGTTGGAGAAAGCTCCGGTACTGCAAATACCCAAGATCATAGCAAACCGGTAAGACCTTCTAATACTTATAAATTCAATGGAAAATGCTTTAACTGCAATAAATATGGTCATAGGGCAAATGAATGTAGATCTAGGAATTATCAGAACATCAATCCTCCCACCGGTCAATGCTCCAAATGCAACAAAATTGGTCATAACTCTGAAAATTGCAGAATGAATGTAAGATGTTATGTTTGTGGAAGATTTGGTCATTTATCAAATAAATGCAGAACACAAACCGGCATAGGTTATGGGAAAGCTATTCAGAAAAATAATGTAACTTGTTATGCATGTAACAAGATTGGTCATATTGCTAAATTTTGTAGAAGTAAAGGTACACCGGTAGACAACAAAAGTACTAGTTTGAAAGGTAAAGAAAAGGTTGAAGAGGTTAAACAAGAATTCTCAAAGCAATGGATTAGAAAAGGTGATCTAAATATTGGGGATACTCCTCCACTGGTAGAACCAACAAATTCTCCATTGGCAGGACAATATGATGCTCCACCGGCAGGACAGAGCAATGCTCCACTGGCAGGATGTTCTTCATCAAATTAAAGAAAATTATCTTGAGGGTTTGGCAATCTAATGACACATGTGCTATTATTCCCTCGGTTAGAGAAAAGAAGTTGAAAATAATTCATTACCGACAAATAAAGTTGAGCTAATACATTACCAGTAAGCAATTAATGTGGTAGGTAGCAGAAAAGACTTTATAGAACAAAGGTTTTGGCTCCATTTCACTTCACCGAACATTCAAAATTTTAGAGAGCACGAAGATTTCCGAGCTAAGGCATTTTCGAGCAAAGAGGCAAAGCACTTCAGCAATCAATCCATTCAAAGGCAGAAAAAAAAGGTATTTATCATCATGGCATCCTCCTCTGCACCTGAATTCATAGAAAACCCTACAGTAGTCGAGGTTATAAAATGCCCTAGGCTCATGTTTGAGCTAGTTCCCGAGGTAGCTAAGAAAGATGACAATACAGGTGCTTTTTCCCAAATTCCAAAAGGTGTTGTTTATGCAGAAGACCCTAGAATGTATATTCATTGCAACATAGAGGAATTAGGTGATGAAGAAATCAAAAACATGTATAAGACTATTATATGTGACAATTTCGGAAATGTGAAACCTGAACATAAAGTTGTTGAAACCCTAGGATTCACTGAAATCCTCTGCATTCCTGAATTTCCCAAGGAAGTGATTAGGATAGTTTTAAGCAGGGTACATGGTTCATTCTTTTGGCTTGATTCAGTGCACAAAATTACAAAGGAAGCCGTGAAAGCAGTAATAGGGTTACCTTCCACTGGTAACAGGCCTGACAAAACTAAGAAGGTCTCCAATAACCTAGTAACGAAGTTAACTGGTGCAACATTCGACAAGAGATCATTGAGGGTTAATGATGTAACTGATACAAATGTGAGATTCATTAGCATGATTTTAAGGTACAAAGTAACTCATGCTAATAGGCTTAACTTAGTTTCCAGTTTATGCATAAAGAGTGCTTATGACATGGTTAAGGACAATGTGAAAATTGATGTTTGCGAATGGTTAAAAGATGAATTGATTGATAACCTAGACAAAATCAAGAAAGATAAGAAAGGAACCTTTAGATTTGGAAATTTACTCGTATGTTTAATGCTACATATAACCAAATAGGCTCCTGGTATAGGCAACAAGGATTTTGGATTCGACATACCGGTAGGAAAACAATTATCAGACTTATTCAACAACATGGGTGAAAACAAGGAAAAGAATATCAATGAGTATTTTCAAGCACTAAAGGTCAGAATGAACAAAAGAATCAGACGATCATAGGAAATTGTCAACAAATACAAGGATGCTATATGTTTTGTAATAAAAAAGGATGAGATCTGGATGGAAGCAGTCATCCCAAGGACAATCTGGGTAATAGAGATGGGGTATGAAATAGATGACCACATAGTGGAAACTTATGCCAAAGCACTTCTGGAAGCCCCCAATTAACCAAAGGAAGAAGTATTTGGTAGTGCTGAGACCATAGAAAGTCAAATTCAATCTAAGAAGAGAGTGAAAAAGGCTGAGGTATTTGTGAGAAAAGGATCCAGACAAGCAAAAGCCATAAAGGAAGATGTATTAAAGAAAACCGGTATAACTGAAGATGAGTTGGCAGCCCAACAACCTGAAACTCATCTATCACCGGTAGGTACTTCCTTAGAAGGAGATATGCCAGCAACTTTTAAAAGAGTTGTTAGGAAAAGAGACCCCTCACCAATAACCACTCCTTCACCTAGAAGGACAAGACAAAAGCAACAAGCTGTGAGATCTCCAGTCAGAAAGGTCACACCTAAGAAGAAGTTGACACCTAAAAGGAAGAAAAAGACAAACACTGACTTGGCCCCTCTTGATATATTACTGAATGAGATCACAGAGGAAGGTAAATTGAAAAACATAGGGAAAATCTATGACACCCTATCAGATGATGAGAAAGGACAAGTTGAGGAGAGTGTTATATTACACATGGACATGTATAAAAAGTTTTTGTTGCAAGTCTTAAATGAAATTCCTGATGAACTATATAAAAGACTTGAGGCCAGAAGGCAAGGAATAATTGAATTGGATAAGAAAATTAAAATAGAAAAACTACTTGTAGTATACCTGGTTAACTCACCTAAGGAAATTGATGATTTGATAGCTCAGGCCAACCGGACAGTTTTTTCCACTGCACACCAGCAAATTTCACTGATGGTAGGTAGAGTTACAGAGGTTTGAGAGGAAACAGAAAATGGTTGGGATATATTCTTGGTTGAAAAAGAAAAACAAGAAGAATATAGGAATCCTAAGCCCATTCTGGTATATCAGAAGGACAAAGGGAAAGGTAAAGTTGGTGGACCACCAAGTATCAAGATTAGAGACAACTTACCCCCACCTCCTCTAAATACTCCACCGGTAAAAACAACAACCACTGAAGATCAATTGGTAGCTGAGAGTATGGATACAGAGGATAATAATCCTAATCCTGAAGTCCTATATACTGTGAATGTTGATACTCAGAAGATCAACATAGTGGTAGATAAGGATACAACAGATAAATCAGGTATATCCAAAGAGCCTCTGGTAACAGGAAACACAGAGCAACTGATAGTAGATATAGAGAAAAAGATGGAATCTGAAACACAAACAAAGCAACCAATAGAGCTAAAGCTCCAGTTTAGATGCCATCGGTAACAAATGATGCAGGAAAACCAGTGCTTAAAGAGATGGAGACACAAACAGACCTACCAAAGGTCAATACTAGCATGGTCACTTCCATCGGCACTCAGTTTGTTGGGTCACCATCAAATGTGACTGAGTTATTACTTGAATCTATCAAGAAAATAACTGATTATAGCTCACAAGCTTATAAAGCAATAGATGATTCAATTCCATTTTTGAAATCAATAGCTGCTAATTGTAATATAAACAATAAAGATTCTTTAGGCCAGTTGGATACACTTTGTAAATATATTTCTGGTAATTTTGAGCAAACAAAGGTAGAAACTGTAAAGGAAATTGTAGAAAAAGAGAAATAGAAATTCTTTGAGGAAGGAATAAAGAAGTGTAATAGGGAATTTGACACACTTCTACTAGAACTGTGCAATTTATTGAAAGAGTACAAAACTTTGTACAAAGACACCTATAAGACAAACTTTTTGACCATAAATGTAGACAAAAAGATGAGCAAGGTACAGGAAGAGATCGATAAACTTGTAGATAATTTTGTTAACTCACCTGATACATTATCAGTTTTTGAGGAAAAGATAACAAATTTTGAGGAAGAAGTACTCAAATTGGAAAGAGAAAAAGAGAAAATAATAAACAAGGAAAAACTCTTGAGATCTAAACTAAGTCCAAGATTGGACTATTTAGCATCTCTGTAGAAGGAAATCTCAGAGGCACTAACACAGGGAAGCAAAACACTGGTAGAGCACTTGCAGTATCTCACCGGTACAGTAAATAGAACTGAGACAACAATAAAAGATAGTAAGAAGTTTATGGATGACATAAACTTAATTTTGGGAGATCTTCTTCAGATAATAACTAACCAACTACAAGGTTGAGGTTATGGATTGGTACAACTACAAACTCTACTAACCTTTGTCATTGATGCCAAAGGGGGAGTAGTAGGATGAGAAAATTCAAAAACACAGGGATCATATGCTCAGGGGGAGTTCTCACATTTTTGGTCTACACATTTTTGGATATCCTTTTGAAATTTCTCATGAGTGTTGCCATCAATGCCAAAGGGGGAGATTGTTGGCATATGGACACTCCAATGAGACATTGTATGTGATTGAAGGTTTTGTCATTGATAGAAACCTTGCAATCCTATGGCACCGGCAAGACATTATACCAGCAAAGCATTATTCAAACAAGGTAGTGCACCGACATCAACAAGATCAATCTACACTGGCACCGGCACAGAAGATGTACACCGGCATAGAAGAGAACATGTATACCAGCATAGAGGCCGACAAGATTTTTGATATGTAATATTTTGTTTATTATTGTAAGCCAACTTGGAAAATTGTAAAATGACTCTTGTATATAAAATAGATCATTGTAGTCATTTGTAGGATATGGATAAAAAGCATAAAGAAAATTATAAGGTAGACCTAATGTGCGAATTGTAGGTCAAGGGTATATGTAAAGAATAGAGAAAGAACCGGTACTGAATCTGGCATTGAAGATGCTATTGTAAAGCAGTACAGATCATTGGATTTGCATAATCCTCATTGTAAGTCAGTGTGACTTCTTATTGAGCAGTGTGCTCTAGGCAGTTGGCCTTCCTGCATGTGCAGGCCCCTATTGTAAGTAATATTCTCTTATTGGCTAGTAAGTGAATATTGTGGGTCACAAATCCCACTGAGGTTTTTCCCACACCAGGTTTCCTCGTTAAACATCTTGTGTTATGGTATTCTTTTCATGTGGATGTTTTTAATTATGTTATTTACATTAATTCTTGCATACCGGTATACTGTTACTTTATGTTCTGCATGTTCTATTTTAAGAAAATCTCATCACCGATCAAATACTGATTCACCCCCCCCCCCTCTCAGTATCTGTGGGAACCCTAATAGTCTTACTTGTAATTTCAGTGAAATACCCATCTTTGAATGGAATGGAATATATGATACAGCTTTAGAAAACCTGTGTGTTTTTTAATGTGTAAAAATTTCTGTTGGAATGATTATGTGTTCATGTATCTGATTCCTTTCTTTGATTTTTCATTTGAAGTCTGTGAATCAATTTGATAAATGAAATTAGCTGAAAGCATTTGAATATTCTGATTCCCCTTGTCCTGTGAGTCATGAGTGAGTATCAATCAGAGTTCAGATACTTTTGATCATCTTGTGAGTTAATCTTCATTCGAAACCTAATGTCTTACTATGGATTTTATTATCTATCATTCAACATTCATGTTGTGTTGACAAGTGAATGTTGAAACCTTTTGTTTGCTTTCTGGTTAAAAGTGAATTACATGATAAAATTTATTCAAAATTCATTGAATATCATATAGGGAGCTCTACCTTTATACAGAGGGTAAAATAATAATTATTTACCCAACTATTGGTTCTCATTGATTTTCTATTTGGGCAACAGGAGTATTTATTTATAAATTTTGAGAAATCCAATCCGTTAGCCATCATATTTTTGGCGACTTTGCTGGGGAGTCGAATAATAAGATTAGTTTTACAGCCATAAGTTATTTTGAATTGGTTCGTAGTTTATTTTGAAGTCTGTAGGGTGTGAGCACACTAGAGACCAGAAGATATACTAGATCCCAAAGGCAAGAAGGATTAGTTGATTCAGTTTTTGAAGAATTGCAAAACCTAAATTCCTTCCCTTCCTTTACACCTCAAAGAAGGGCAAGAAGTAGGCCCCCAAGATCTCTTTATGTTCCTTCCCAATCTTCTATTTTCCATTCCTTGACTTTACATGGTGCTGTCTTTCCCTCTGTGATTAATCTTACCCCTCTGAATATTATCCTTCCCATGGCTGCAAATAATCCCTGGGGTCTAGCAGTAGGACCACTTGCCCTTGGAGCAAATTTGAATCCCTTACCTAAAGGTTCTAGAGAACATTTACCTAAGTTTAATGGTGATGGGAAATTTACAGTTGATGAGCATTTTAATGCTTTTAATGTTGCATGTGGCATGTTGGGGGTTCAGCATGAAGATGTAGAAATAAGGTTGTTTATTCAGACATTGACTAGAGTAGCAGCTGACTGGTTCTACCATTTGCCAAATGGTGTAATAACAAACTAGCAGGACTTGAAAACTAGGTTTGAGGATAGGTTTAAAGTGGCAGAAGATGACCATTCTCTTTTAGCCTAATTAGCTCAACTGAAAAAAGAAATACCTGAATCCATGAGAGACTTTGTGGCAAGGTTTGACAAGATTGTTCATAAGATTCTGGTTAATCGGAGACCTTCTAATGATAATTTGAAATGTTTCTTCATTAATGCAATGCCTGCAGAAATAAGTTTCTTTATTCGTAGGCAAAGAGTCTAGGATTTAGCCACTGCCAAAACCACAGCAGCAGAATTAGAAGATGATCTGATCAATGCAGGCAAATGGAGAAGAGAAGTTCAAGCTGCTAACTCACAGCCATCAACTTCCACAACTTCCTCTGATCCCGTAATCCAAAGATTAGTTAATGATATGATCTCTCTCAAGAGACAACTCCCCAAGGCTAATACATCATACCCTCAACCTTATCAAGATATTCCAAGATGGCCTAATAATCAGCCTGTAGGAACAGGAAATAAAGCTCTACAATTGCCCCCAACTCAACAAAGACTAGCCATTGAAGCACCCCCTCCTAGGAGAAATATGTGCGTCTTTCATTTAACAGATGACCATGATGGTAACTCTTGTCCAGAAATGGTGAGACATGCACAGATGCTTAGCACAGGAGAAGTTTTAAATGAGCCTAGCTCGATAGAGGAAATTCATGGACAGCCTGGCGACTCTGGAATACACTTCCTTGAATATGAATCTAAATTAGATAGAGGAGGTGATATATTGGTAACCCTTGAAGATCCCTCTTGTGCTGTTTTCACTAGAAACCAACATCAATTTAAAAATACAAGCACTCCATCATCCTATGAAAATTCAACCAAGGGTAAGGAACCTATAAACCAAAATTTAGAAGCAGGTTCAAAGGTTCAAGAGATTCAAATATTGAAGCTACCTGAGTTTGATATCCCTTTTGATATTGTTGAGTTTTGTAAAACATCAAAAATTCAAATCTCTCCTGTTGAATACCTTAGGCTAAATCCCAAAGAGCTGGAAAAGTTGATTAAATATGTGTGGAGGGAAAACTTTCAGTTGTAGCCCTCAGATGTATTGACAAACTTTGAGTCTTTACCATTCAATAGTGAAGCCTAGTTAACAGAACAAATGAATGCTTTTACATCAAAAGTGTCAGTTAATGAATCTGTAGGACCATCACATGTGCTTGACTAGAAACCTGAGCCTTTCTATGTCTCCTTATTTATCAATGGTTATAAGCTTAATAACTGTATTATTGATTCAGGAGCTTCATATAATATAATGCCTTCCACAGTGGCCAAAGCATTAGGTCTCACACTTACTAAAACCTTTGGCAAATGCTTCTCAATGGATTCTAAACAAATTCCTTTACTTGGTCAGATTAAAGACACTCAAGTTGCTTTAGCAGTTCATCCCAATAAAAGAGTAAAGCTCACAATATTGGTTGCTGATATTCCAGCAAGTTATGGAATGTTGTTGAGTAGGACTTTTTGTAAAGACCTAGGCAGAGAGATTAAAATGGATTGGTCTGAGGCAACGATTCCTATAGGAAGTCAGAAGATTACTCTCATACCAGAACCAAAATCCAAATTTACAGTGTTTCCTTCAGAGGATCCAAAATCACAAATATTGTACCTGGAATGTGAATTTGGTAACTATTTGCTTTTCTCTGATGACATTAAAAATATGTCAGAAGATGTGGTTGATCATACTGTAGGGTTGTGGATAATGGAATTTGATGAAAGTTGTGCATTTGCTAGATCTGGCGCTGGAGTGGTACTTATTTCTCCACAGGGTGAGAATTTTCCTTTTTCATTTAAGCTGGAGTTTAAAAATACAAATAACATTGCAGAATACGAAGCACTATTGCTAGGAATTGAACAAGCCAAGAAAAAAGGGATTAAACTATTGTGTGCTAAAGGTGATGCAGAATTGATTGTTAATCAGGTGCGCAATTGTTATTCTATGAAAAATGAGAGGCTCAAGCATTATAGAAATAGAATTTGGGATGAAATTGAGTATTTTGATGCATTTTCAATAGAAGCTATTCCCAGAAGTCAAAATTCTCACTCAGATTCTCTAGCGGTATCAACGTCCTTACTTCTTCCACATCCAGATTTTGGTACTAATGTTTACAGAATTGAAGTAATTTATCACCCAAACATTTCTGATAATTCGGATTTCTGGCAAGTGTTTGAAGACGATAAGCATATTGATAAGTTCTTACAAAATGCTGCTATGTTTGCTTCTTCTTATTTTGAAGGTTCAGAAAACCAATGCAATGAATTTTGTCCAGATGAGAAGGGAAGCTTCAGAGAGGGAGTAGTTCAGCTTAAAGGAAATTGAATTCCAAAAGTATTGGTAACTTTAGAGAGCCTGTTCGATCACAATGACAAGTCTGTAAGAAGAACTGATTCCCACAATGGTTATACATTAGGTGAATATGAGAGAATTAATATTGGAGATGAAAATAATCCAAAAATGGTTAATTTGGGTAAATGTTGCACTCCGAAAGAAAGGCATTTGTTCATTGAACTATTGAGAAGGTTTCTTGATGTTTTTTCCTGGTCCTATGAAGATTTGAAAGATTTTAGAGATGGTCAATTTCAACATCATATTCCCCTAAAACTAGGAGCGGCTCCTTTCAGGCAGAAATTAAGGAATTATAACCCAAAAGTTGCAGATGCAATTTTCATAGAAATAGACAAAATGCTTCAGGCAAGGATAATCTATCCAATTCATCATTCTACATGGGTGGCTAACATTGTTTCGGTTCACAAGAAAAACAGAGAGATAAGAATTTGTGTTGATTTCTGGAATCTGAATCAGGCTAGCTTAAAAGACAATTATCCTTTACCAGCAATGGATCACATTCTTCAAAATGTTGCCAGATCTGAAATGATGTCTATGCTTGATGGTTTCTCTGGATATAATTAGGTAAGCATGGTAAAAGAAGATCAACACAAAACTGCCTTTACAACACCATGGGGAACTTTTGCCTATAACCGCATGCCTTTCGATCTAATAAACGCTGGAGCTACTTTCTAAAGGGCAATGAACCTTTCTTTTGGTCATCTGATTGGTAAAACCATTGTTATGTATCTAGATGATTTGACAGTTTTCTCCAAGAAAAGGGAAGATCATTTCAAGGATTTAGAAACTATGTTGCAAAGGTGCCGAGATCATGGTATTTCTCTTAACCCAAAGAAATCAGTTTTTTGTGTTACTGAAGGAAAGCTTTTAGGACATATAGTTTCGCAAGATGGTATCAAGATTGATCCTAATCGTGTTAAAGCTATTCAACAGTTAAGTTTGTTGTCAAACAGGAGTGGTGTCAAATCATTCTTTGGTCAGGTAAGCTTTCTTAGGAGATTTGTGCTAGATTTTTCTGAAATTACTAAGCATATTGTAGGAATGATGAGTGAAAAACAAATCTTTAAATGGAAAGAGGAAGCAAAGAAAGCTTTTGAAGAAGTTAAAAAGGCCATCGTGCATGCTCCAACATTAATTAATCCTGATTTCAAGAAAAGCTTTATCATTTATTGTAATGCTTCAGAACACACAATGTCCAGTATTCTCCTATAGAAGAATGAACTTGGTGAAGAGTTCCCCATTGCGTTTATGAGCATTCCGCTTAAAAGGCATGAATTAAACTATTCATTGAATGAGAAACAGGCTTTCGCAGTTGTTAAAGCTATTAAGCATTTTAGGTATTACATATTGCATTCTCATTCAATTGTTTTTGTGCCAAATTCTGCTATTAAAAGTATCTTGACTCAGCAAGAGGTGGGAATGAATAATAGAGCAACTTGGGTTTCAAAGGTTCAAGAATTTGACTTGGATATCAGGCCAACAAAGTTAGTTCGTGGACAGGGATTATGTTGCCTAATGGCAGAAAATAAAGAAGAAGAAGAAAGTTTGCCTTTAGCTCTTTTTGTTAGCCTGCAGGATGAATGGTTCACTGATGTAGCCTTTTTCCTGACATATGGAGAATGTCCTACACATTTGTCTCCCATAGAAAAGAGAAACCTGAAATTAAAAGCAGCTAAATATGTTATTTTTGATAACATATTATATAAGAAAGGTCTAGATGGAACCTTTTTGAGGTGTGTGGATAAAGCACAGCATGAGGCCTTGCTGAAGTCATTTCATGATGATGCTTTTGGCGGTCATTTCTCTTCCATAGTCACCGCATACAAAATACTAAGAAATTGCTATTATTGGCCCAGTATGTTTAAAGATGCTTATGTTTGGGTTGCAAAGTGTGATAAATGTAAATTCTTTACAGGGAAACCACAACTAGCCGCTTTACCTCTCAGGCCAGTGGTTGTGGAAGAACCTTTCAAGCAATGGGGACTAGATTTCATTGGTCCACTGACACCTTCTTCCAGCGCTGGACATACACATATTCTCACAGCTACAGATTATTTTACTAAGTGGGTAGAAGCAGTGCCTGTTAGGAGAACAACCTCAGAAGTAATATGTGAGTTCTTAAAGGAAAATATTCTGGTTCGTTTTGGGGTACCATTGAAGATAGTGACTAACAATGCTGCAAGTTTTTCTTCTACAGAAATATCCATGTTTTGTTATGATCATGGTATTTCCTTGGCGCATTCCTCTGACTTTTATCCACAAGGTAATGGTCAGGCAGAAGCCAGTAACAAAAATCTGATAAATATCATGAAGAAATTGGTCAGTGAAAATGCTAAGGATTGGCATAAAAGGTTATATGAAGCCCTGTGGGTAGACAAGACATCACCAAAATGAGCAATTGGTATGTCACCTTTCGAACTTGTGTATGGTGTTGGGGCTCAGCTTTCACTTCCTCTTGAATTGGCAGCTTCCAAATTATAGACAGTTATTGAAGATTCACATTTTCAAAATGCACTGGAAAGGAGGATTATGCATCTAGCTATAATTGAAGAAGAAAGGGAGAAATTGGTTGATCACATTACCGAACATCAGCAGCGGTTAAATAGATTTTTGATCGTAAAGCCAGGCCGAGAAAATTTATGCAGGGAGATCAAGTTCTACTCTAGGACAAAAGAAGGGAGCCGAGAGGAGCACATGGAAAATTTGAGTCCTTGTGGAAAGGTCCGTTTCTAATTCATGAAGTGAAGGGACCAAATTCTTTCAAGCTCGTGTATATGGATGGTATTGTTCTTCCCCTGTCTTATAATGGACAAGACCTCAAGCTTTACAAATTGTAAGCAGGTATTCCCTACATTCTTTGTACATAGCTCAGTATTGTTTTCTCAATTTTGTTGTGTCAGTTGTGTTGTGTCTAGTTGTACTTGTTTTGCATCCTCATCTTTGTTTTAGTGCGAAACCAGAGATTCTAAGTTCCTTCCTAGTCCTTCACAGTCCTGTTCCCCAGTTAGGGCCAATTGTTACCCCCCTTTTATTTTTCCACTTATAGCCCATCAAAAATAAGGGTCATCATTTTCGTAGAGTTTAAGTCTTCATCAATCGAGTTTCGTACTCATCTGTTGAACCTTTAATAAAGTTCAAAATTCGGGTTCAAAGGAAATGTGATCCATTAAGTTCTAAGTCTTCATTAGCATAGTCGTTGAACTTGAACTTTGAATGTTTCTGGTTTGAGGTTAAAGGTTCAATTGGTCTTTTGTCTTGTGTTTTGCGGTTGTCTCTTTAGTACTAGTCTTGTGGTCACTTTGAACTTGAACCACTGAACATTTTTTTGAAATGGTTCAAGATTCAAGGTTCATTCCTATGTGATTGAATGTTCCTTTTGTCTCTTTCTGTCTGTTCGCAAATGTTGATTTTTTGTCATTGAACTTTAAACCAATGAACTTTTTTAAAAATGGTTCAAGGTTCAAAGCGGTGTTTTCAAATCAGCCCGATGGTATTTAGGAAGAAAAGGTGGCGCAATCGAAACAGAATTTTCCTTGGTTTTCGTGTTTTCAAATTGCAATTATGGAAACAATTATGAGAAGGCATGTTGACTGTGTGGAGTTGATTTCTAATTAATAAGCATGTCAGAACTATATCAAATCACAAGTGGTTTTACACGGATGAAAGAGCTAGGACGAAGCATGTGTTGGTTCTTTTCAGTATTTTCCGTCCTTAAATATGATGCTTCTGAGGTAAGATAATTATTGGTGCTGTTAGCAAAGAGAGGAGATGCAGAAGGTAATTTAGCTCAGTTATTTCGAGGGTTTCATAGTTTGATGTTGAAGACAGGTGAGTTCAATTGCTTATTTTCCCCTGCTCTATTTTAGTTCTGAAATTGGAAAAGTGTAATTCTTTGCCTCAGAGCTGAATGTCGTCTGATCCACGCAATTTTAAGCAAAAATGAGACTGACTCTTCCAAAATTGGGTCGAACATCATGCTTGATTAGTACCCTCCCAGAGTTAGATGAAACAGCCTTCATTCAAGATGAGTTAGATAATTTTCTAGAGAGGGCTAAGAACCCAACATCCAATTCCATGATGGGAAAGATAGTTCATAGTGGTCTTGTTGAGGCCACCGCATTCCCAATTGCTGCTCCTTGCCCAAAATTAGTATATGCATGCATGAACAGATATGATGCTAGTAATAGGTGTATTAGAGCCAATAATGGAGACATGCTAGTACAGATTGATAGACAAACAATAATGGCTGCAATTGGAATTCCTCACAAAGAGTCGTATGAAGATTGGTCCATAAGAACCTCATGCGCATTTTTCTCTGTGAAGAAAAGTGTTTATCAGAACGTCATTGCTAGAAACTGGCTCCTTAAAATACAGAAGGGAGGTTCTAGGTTGCCTAAACCCTTGACAAGAGAGCATTTCATTACAAAAGTTAGGGATATCGTGATTCTTTTGAATAGGCTTAAGGGGAATTCACATTCCTTCTAATGGGAGGACTGGATGTATTTTTACATCTACGTATTATTAGCTGGTGAAAAGTACTTTGACTGGGCGCAAGTAATTGCTGAGAGATTGCACGAAGGTTTGAGTAATTTTGTTGGAACAACTAATTTTCATATGTCTTCATACCTGTTTTATATTTTAGCCTGTATCAAAGAATGGCCAGGATTATATCAAGAACCTTGGGTTAATGGAATGAAGGTCTATGAGTGCTATCCACATTTGTAGATGCAGAGGTACACAAAAAACTTCTTGAGATGGAATGATGTCTTTATGGGAAGATTAACTTTTGAACTGCAGGGAAATTTGAATAATAGAATGTCACCTGAGGCATTAAAGTTGGTCAGCACATATGGGAGTTGTTTTATTCAATTTCCTAGATTTACTTATATTAGAATTGGTGGCTTTGAAGATGAACCTTTCAAATTGCCCAGATATGCTTTTGATAGTTATGTACTCTTGGAAGTTTGCAGACAACTAGCTCATGTTGATAAGAAATTAGGGATGAAAAGTGAGTCTGAAGCAATTTTCCCAGTTGAACTCGGATATTATAGTTGCAAAACTATTTCTGATGCATTGAACTTAGAAGTAGAACTCAAGAACATGAATTTGCTGCCTTATGCTACTCGGCAGGGGTTTGATAGCAAAGAATATGCAATGAAGCACCTGAATGTTGATGTGAACTTTTCACATATACCCCAGTTAGAAGACTACTGGGAGGATTGTTGTGATGAATTTGAAGTCCAGAGAAGATTATGAGCAAGGTTCACTTTATGACAAATCATTAGTTTGAAATTGCCAATGAACATAGCAGAAATACAAGAAGAGGAAGGTGAAGATGTATTGGACCCAGAGTTCAATGAAAGAGTTCATGAGCAACCTATTCCTGAAATTGACTGGGATAGGAGAGAAGAAGAAAATATTCAATCTAAAACCTTTAATGTTATAAGGAGAACAAAAAAATGGTTAAGAGACCATAGATCTAGAATAAGACTGACCACTAACTCAGCCGAGAAATCAGTTGAGCAATCTCATGCTGATGTACCAATTTCTTCTTCTAACATTATTGTTGATATTGCATGTGTCACTGATACTCAAGGTGAGAAGGTTCAAACTAGAAGGTTTAAAGAACCACTATTTGGCCCCTCAACGGTTTGAGTCACCCATTCCAGAAGTAAGAGGAAAGGTGCAAAAATTTCAGGAAAACAAACTATCATAGTTCTTGATAGTGAAGAGGTGCAAGTGATTATGGGTGAACCGGAAGCAAACATCCCTGCAGCTCAAGATGTAGGTAAAGAAAAGGAGCAACCTGAGGAAAGCCCCAATCAAGTGACTACTTTGGCTACCATGGATTCATCTGAATATCAGATGCCGCCAGCAAAAGCATCCCCAAATGTTTCAATGTGGTTGGGAGTGTCAATTAGTAAGAAATGTAATGTAGTCCCTATCAGTGTACCCATGGAGAATATGGTGAGTAAATGCCTCGGGAAAACACCTAAGTCTAAGAAGCTAAAAGCAGAAGCTATGCTGGAGGTGGATGAGAATACAGGACATTGGGTAGCTGAACTGGCTAGGCCAATTTCAGACAAAGACCCAGAGAATGCTACTGAGTAGGATTTTGCTGTTGAAAAGATTGATTTAGGAACTACTTCAAGGGTTGTAGATGCAAAATGCCTAGAGTCCTCCACTAAAAGAATGTTGTCTAGAACATGGAAGGATGAGAAGGACAAACGAGAGTTGAAACAGACCATTAAGCAAATGGCAAAGTACATCAATGCCATACATCATCCCAGTCCATAGTCCCTATCACAGGTTTCTTAGAGTTTTGATCCTAAATCACCCATGAACCAAAATTTGTTGGATAAGTTTCAGAGAAATCATGTGTTGGCGGAAACCTTCGAGGAGTGGCTTGAATCCATAATTCAGCAAGGAATAGAGTATATTGCTAATCTGGTCAGGTTGTACGAGGATGCTGTAACTGTAACTCAAGAGCTGGAAACAGAGGTGTCAGTGTGGGAGAAGGAAAGGAAAAAATGGGCTACAATATTGGTTCAGATGAAAGATGTGCATAAATATGGTGTCATGAACTTCCTCACAGAAAAGGCAGTAAATGATTTGGATGACAAGGTATTGCATGTGGCCAAGGAAAACATTGAATGGAGAAATTCAATCATAAAGAAAGGTCATGAAGAGTCCATTAAGCTATTGAAAGAATTGAAAGGACTCATTGCCGTTATGCAGAAAGACTTAAAGTGCATTGATGTACAACTTCTTAAGGAAGCTGGAGAGACTATCGAGCAGGCAGTAGATATGGTGCAGAGTTTCAAAGGAAAAATAAACTCGGTTAAGGAATCAAAGTCTTTTACCAGAGATGACTTCACCAGGGTAGCTCGAATTGAATCTATGTTAGTTGTTTGTTCAGATCACTTAGAAGTGCACAAAATTAAAGTTACGCAAGTGGGTATGGACAAATAAGTTTGGAAGCAACGCATCCTGCACATTGGGCTCCCACATTACCAGGTTGTTCATAACTTCTCCGCGGCTCATATGGAGTGGCGAAATATACGTGACACCACGCACACCTGAGAGGCAATTTAAGCTGTTTTCTGTTCTTATCATTATAGCTCTATTTATGGCTTGTGGCCGTTTAGTTAATTTCAGTTACGGGTGGTTGTTTCTTGAATTTTAGTTTCATTTGTTTAAAAGACAATTTAGCCTGGCAGCTATATATATTAGTAATGGATGTTTTAGCACGATATATATAAAAATTTTGTAAAAATTTGAAGGAACAGACTGGTCTTACTTGTAATTTTAGTGAAATACCCATCTTTGAATGGAATGGAATAAATGATACAGCTTTAGAAAACCTATGTGTTTTTGAATGTGTAAAAATTTCTATTGGAATGATTATGTGTTCATGTATCTGATTCCTTTCTCTGATTTTTCATTTGATGTCTGTGAATCAATTTGATAAATGAAATTAGCTGAAAGCATTTGAATATTCTGATTCCCCTTTTCCTATGAGTCATGAGTGAGTATCAATTAGAGTTCAGATACTTTTGATCATCCTGTGAGTTAATCTTCATTCGAAACCTAATGTCTTACTATGGATTTTTTTATCTATCATTCAACATTCATGTTGTGTTGACAAGTGAATGTTGAAACCTTTTGTTTGCTTTCTGGTTAAAAGTGAATTACATGATAAAATTTATTCAAAATTCATTGAATATCATATAGGGAGCTGTACCTTTATACAGAGGGTAAAATAATAATTATTTACCCAACTGTTGGTTCTTATTGGTTTTCTATTTGGGCAACAGGAGTATTTATTTATAAATTTTGAGAAATCCAATCCGTTAGCCAACAAATGTGATAGTATCTCTGATACCCACGTGTGATTCTTCTCTGCACAAACATGATAGACGCGATTTAAACTGACAAAGACATGATTCTAAAAATGTTTTGCAGTTTTAACCAATTGTGAAGTTGTTGAATGAGACCAAATCTCAATGTTTTGACTTGTAGTGGCAAGAAAACACATCAAAATAGTGAAGACCCAATGTTTGAGGGTGTGTTTGTCAAAAAATGATAGTGTTTCAATTTCAAGTGTGATATTGATTATGAAATGTCTTTGTTTGTCTTGCATACACTTGGAAAACACGATAGACACAATGTTTGTTGGAAGATGTTTGATTGATTCTTTGAGAATGAAGACAAGCACAAATCCTAAGGCTGGCCAGGACAATGGTTGTTGGATCTCACTTGGTTTCCCAACTATGCTTATTCAAAGAATACACTTAGATGCTTGACCCCAGTGGCTCCCCTCCATGATAGCCACTTCTCCAAGGCAGCCAAGCACTAGTCCCCATGAAAAACTCCCTATGGTGAACTTTGTATCTCTACTAAGAATTGTAAGAATGTGAGATGATATCAAAGGTCACACCTCCTGGACCAACAACTAGAAGGTTTTTGGTTTCTAACACAAAAAAGTGTCTAGTAAGGGCATCCATTTGAGTGGCTATAATCAACAACGTGTTACGCTCCGTTAAATGGAAGGCCTCCCAACCTATAGAGGTTGTTCTCTATAGGGTTTATGGGGAGTCATTACATCATTAGAGAAGCATGTAACACCTATTGCTTGCAACTTTCATCACAAACATTTTTATTTATAGTGGCTTAGAAGAGATTAGCTTTAGCCCGTTACCACTTGGGTCATTCCCTCTCACTTGGCCTTATGGCCTACTTGGGAGGCAAACCCTCTAAAAGATAAAACAAAAAGATCCCATTGCTCAAGACACAAAAAGAACTTGTTAATTTTAGAGCACCAATTGAAGTGTTTGCTAGACTAAAGAAGACAAAGCTAGCAATTTCAAAATCAAATCTTTGCCAAAATTCCTGCACCAAAATTGTTAGTAGTTGTGAAATAATACCCCTCCTGCAAGCACACTTGAGTTAGGTAAATTTTTAGAAATCCCAAATGACTTTGTGAAATAGGGGCCTTCAACATTACTTTTTCTCCTTTTCACAAAACTGCACCACTTCATTAGTCCGTACAAAAGAGGTTAGGGTAAAACCAAAATATGAAAACCTTAAAAAAATGAAATGCAATTTTGAAATTCACAGACACAACCTTACTAGACACAGATGCAGAAAGATGATGCAGGCACAAAAACAAAAAATCCAGACGTGATTGTAGGAACCTAGACCTGCAAAACATAAAAACAACCCTGCAAAACAGAAACACGAAAATAAAATACACAAACACAAAAAAAGGTCAAAAACGCGTAATAGGTTGACACGGACGTGATTTCAGAATGTTAGATTTGCAAAATACACAACAAATCAGAAACATGGGGTGAACTCACAATACTTGTTCCCACTTTTTGGTACATATTGATTTTTGTTGAAATCATACATTTCTTAGAAAATATAATGATTTAAGCTTTAAAGAGGTCCTATAATTTGAAGTAATTAATTGAAGAGAGTTAGATCAAAGGCTCTTAGATCAAAATTTCTTGGATAGAACCTCTCTACTTATAAATCATACTTGCAATGGAGTCTCCTTTGCATCTATGAAATGTTGATAAAAAATCAATTTTACATTAGCTTTTGGGGGTCAAATGAATTTATTTAGAAGTTTTATTTTTTTAAGTATTTAGTCCTTATTATAAGATTTCCAAATAGTATAATTTTTAATATATTTAATTTTATTAATATGTTTTTGTTTTATCTCTTATGAAGGTAGGTTTTTCACCAAATATGAACTTCTTTGTTCAATGCATTGGGAAAAATAACTTAAAACTAATTCAAAAAGATTCTAAAAAATATCTATGCCCTAGGTATTGATGTCTTCTTTCTAATAAAAAAAATAAAATTGAATTTTGATATATAGAACAAGTTATGTGTTCAAACATACACCTATATCTAAATTATAATTAGCCGGACTTCAAAACTAAATAAAATAAAAAATATTCAACATATTACTATCAAACCAACTACATGCCCTGGGTATTGATGTTACAAACCAAGATTCAAAGAATTAAATTTTAAATTATTTATTGAAAAAAATTTATTCATTTCAGGATGCACATCACTCTTAAAAAATGTTGTTTGCTGTAAAAAACTACTTTTCAAGGGAGATGGAAAAATCAATAAAATTTTATTCAAATTTTTTTGAAAAATATATATTTAGAATCTACAACATGATGTTACAAATTACTAGTTTACATTATCTTTAAATTCTTAACGGTTTAAAAGTTATAGGTGTCAGAAAGTGAAGGTTTTTTTCAAAATGTTCATTTAAGTGTCAAAATTGATCAAAAAGTGGGAAGGTTGTATTGTGAGTTCACCCCGTGGAAACATTCATCACAAACATGGAAAAAATCACATACACAATTAGATTTGTCGCAGACGCAAAAAAACGTAGAATCGTTGCAAAATCTGTGAGATTCTACAAGAAGCGAGAATCGAGCCAAGATCTGATGTCGGTCGTAGATCACATGCAACTCCTCACACAATGGATGATCAAAGATCAAAATAGCTGAATGAAGATAATTTCAATATGAGAGAGAAATAGAGACAAAGAGGAGAATTTGGAGAAGACTCTCATTGAGCTATCACTCCACTAACTTGACTAGTGAAGGTGAGAGTATAGTGCTTATTATATAAAAAAATATAAGCATATACATCCAAGGGGTGCATTAACTCCTATTCCCCATAAAAAGTGGGAGGTTTTACCTTCTTGGTAAATGCCAAAACATGTGGCATAACCTCCTTACATGAAGACAAAAAAAGGAGTTGAGAAAGTTGGCGCATAAGGCCAAAAGAGGGTGTGAAACCCAACTACCCCATAACCCACTTAGGAAATGACAAAATAGTGGTTATGAGAGGTGGCACAACAAGCCAAAAGAGGGTGTGCAACTCAACTACCCATGTGAGGTGTAGAGTTACACATGTAGCTGAAGTATTTCACCACGTGTCCTCATATAAACCACTCCTATTAACCTAAGCAAGCTTAAATAATATATATGTAGGAAAAATAAATACCCCCTAACATAAGGAAAATAAAAAACCTACACTAACACCCCCCCTTAAGCGTAGTTTAGGTGGGTGAAAATATGGGTCCCGGAAAATGCAACCATGTTAGGTACCCATGTACATAGATAGCCCCCCCAAAAGAAGAAGCCCCCCATAAGAGGAATAGCCCCCCACTAAATAAGGAAAGAAAGAAAGAAAGAAAGGAGGACTAAGAAGTCCCTCCTGAAGTAGACACCTGTCATATCCCAAGAAGAGATCACAAATGAAGGAACTTGCTTTCGGTGAAGGGTTTGGTGAAGATGTCCGCAGTTTGCTCCATTGTAGAACAATACTTAAGATCAATGATGCCTTCCTGAATGAGCTCCCGAATATAGTGCATATGTATCTCAATGTGTTTCATCCTCTGGTGATGAACTGGATTTCTTGAGATCTATATAGCACTTTGATTATCACAAAAGATGATAGTAGGCTTCCTAACTGGAATACCAAACTTAGTGAGAATATTCTAAAGCCAAATAGCCTCAGTGTTGGCATTAACTGCCCCTTGATACTCAGCCTCTGTTGATGAAAGAGAAATTATAGATTGTTTCTTACTCGACCAACAAACTAGACCAGAACCAAGTGAGAAGCAATACCCTGAAGTGGATTTGCGATCCTGAGAATCACCCACCCAATCTGAATCTGTATATCCCACCAAGTCAATATCCATGCCTGCTGCATACTAAATTCCATAATTGTGAGTACCTTGAATGTAGTGGAGAATCTGCTTAGCTGCTTTCCAATGCAACTCATGTGGCTCCTGCATGAATCTAGAGACCATGCCCACTGCATATGAAATGTCAGGTCTCGTATGAGTCAAGTAGATGAGGCTCCCAACAATTTGTCAATATAAAGTGCTATCAACCAAGGGTGAAGAGCACTTAGCCTCAAGTTTGACCCCAGACAAAAAAGGAGTAGGTGCAGGCTTATAGTCAACCATGCGAAATCTAGAGAGCATATCGAGTGCATACTTGGGTTGTCCAAGAAAGATGTCTGAAGAAGATTGAGTAATCTCAATTCCCAAGAAGTAATGTAGAAGACCCAAGTCTGACATCATAAATCTATCATGTAGAGCAGTTTTCACTACCTTGATGGTGGATGAGTGACTCCCTGTGATCAACAAGTCATCAACATGGAGAACTAGAAATGTGAGAGTATCATCCTGGTGCAGAATGTAGACGTTTGGATCAGAATGGCATCGAGTAAAACCAACTGTCAGAAGGAAGGAGTCCATCTTGGCATACCAAGTTCGAGGAGCTTGTTTGAGGCCATAGAGAGACTTTCGAAGTCAACACACAAGTGAAGGATCTTGAACAAACCCTTGTGGCTGCTCCATGTAGATTTCCTCCTAAAGGTCACCATGAAGAAATGCACTCTTGACATCCATCTGATGAACTTCCCAATGATGGGTTGCAGTAATAGCAAGGACAAGCCAGATGGAATTCATCTTAGCAACTGGAGCAAAAGTCTCAGAGTAATCAACCCCTGAAACTTAGGAAAAGTCTTTTGCTACCAAGCGAGCCTTATACTTATCAATTGACCCATCTGCTACAAATTTTGTTTGATAGATCCACTTGCATTGAACAAGTTTCCTTCCCTTAGGAAGAGAAACTAGATCCCTTGTGTGATTCCTTTCCAAGGAATTAAACTCTTCTTGCATTGCAGCATCCCATTTGGGAACACCTGTAGCTTCTCGAAAAGACTATGGATCAAAAGCTGAAGCAATGAAGAGATGTGGAGCTTGCTAAAATTGTAACCTGGTTCTTCTAGAATTTGATGGATCACCAAGCCAATCTCCTACTGACTCAAAAGTTCGTCGAGCCCAAAGAGGCACTGAAGCTGGAGAGTCTGGGGGAGAATCATCAACCTCTGAAGGATGACTATGAGAAGAATGTGAATCCTCACCATCACTGTCACCATCTGAAGTGGAGGAAGAAGACTCCTCAATAGGATTAGGAGGATTAAGATCCTCAGAAGAACTGTCATCATCATGCAATGTCTCCAATGTGATAGTGGATGGAGGAGTGGTATGAAAAGAAATAGAAGAACTCTCCTCAAAACGAACACTCCTCTCAATGAACAACTCATGTGTAGAGGGATGGAGAAGTCTATACCCTTTGACATCATCTAGATACCCAACAAATATGCAAGGCTTTCTCTACGGATCCATAGCCTTGCATTTCTCTGCTGGAATGTGGGCCCATGCAAGAGAACCAAACACTCTGAAATTCTTAACTGTAGGTTTCCGACCGGTCCAAGCTTGAAAAGGAGTTATCCCCTTCACAACTTTATGAGGAACTCGGTTCTAGATGTAACATGCACAATTGATGGCCTCTACCCAATATTGAGGTGCCAAAGACTTGGAGTGAATCATACAATTTGCCATCTCCTTCAAGGACCTATTCTTCCATTCTGCGACACCATTCTGCTGAGGACTGTATGGAACTATGTGCTGCATGTTGATACCTTCCGAAGCACAAAATTGTTCAAACTGATTATTAACATATTCACCCCCATTATCTGTACGCATAATCTTGATGAACTTCCCAGATTGTTTCTCTACAAAAACTTTGAAATCTAGAAAATTCTCAAATACCTCAGACTTTTGTTTGAGAAAGTAAACCCATGTAAATCTGGAAAAGTCATCAATAAATGTTAAGACATATCTAGCCCTACTGAAAGATGGCTGTGGAAATGGTCCTGCCAAGTCACTATGTACCAACTCCAATAGCTGTGGAGCTCTCCATGCTTTGCCTTTATCATACTTCTCCTCAGGATGCTTACCAAGAATACATCCCTGGCAAATTCCATCAGAAAATCGAATAGAAGGCAACCTTAAAACCATGTCTTGTTTACTAAGTTGTTGCAAGTAATGATAGTTCAAGTGGCCAAATCGTTGATGCCACAAACAACTAATCTCATCTGCATGAGTGAGTAAACTATCGAAGGAGAGTCAGGAACAAAGTGAGAAAACTGATATAATTTGGATTGATGATCTGCTTTTCCCACAGCAATAGTAGACCCATTATGCATTTCACTAATTACCACTGTATCTGGTGTGAACTCAACTCACTTGCTAGAACCAGTGTGAGTGACCTGATAAACAGATAGGAGATTAGTTGATAAAGATGGAACACAAAGGACATCCTTAAATGTTCCTTCTCACACATCAATAGACCCTCTCCCATGCACTTCAACAGGAGTGTCATCACCCATTAGTATGGAAGGCATAGAACATGGTTCTAAAGAGGTGAAATCATCTTTTGAAGAAGCCATGTGGTGCGAAGCACTTGAGTCAATTATCGAAGAATTGGGTTGTGAAGCAATAGCAACTAGGGCTTTACCCTTTCCCTCCTCTTTACTCTTATCTATATCCTTAGAAGATCCTTCTGATGAACTCTGTTTGACTGAATCAAGCAACTTGATATTATTCTTTTCAAGAAGATTTGAAAGGTGATCAATTTGTTTCTTTAAACACTTATATCCATCATGACCAGGTCTCTTAGAATAAGAACACTTGACCTTCTCCTTCTTAGGTTGTTCACCTCTTGATGAAGAGGTCTAATTATCTGCTTTTTAAGTAGCAGATTTTTGATCTTTTTTTTCTCTCCTTGGTTCTTTTGTTTCTTATTTTTCTTACTAGACCCTTTTTGTTCTTTTGTGCCTTGATTTACAACTAAGGAATGTGACTTAGAGGGTTTTATTGTACCCATTTCAACCAATTTGTCTTGCTCCCTAGTGAGTTCTGTAGCAAATTCATCCAAAGAAGGCATTTTGAATGTGGTACCTAGGGCACATTTTTTAGCATAGAATGTAGAAACAAACACTAAATAGTTAGGACCAAGCTTAGAAAGAATACTCAAGATCAGTTGCTTATCATCTTTCTTAGTTCCACACCATTCCAACTGCAATCTTACAGACTTAAGTTTAGTGAAGAAGTCTTGTATAGTATCAAAATTGGTTGGATTCAACCCTATGAGTTCATTCTCTAACCGATGACCTCTTAGCTCATCATGCTTACCAAAGAGGTTTTTCAAAGTGGTCCACACTGCATTTGGTGTAGTGGCAGATTCAATGTGAAAAAGAAGGTCTAGAGAGACTGACATACATAAAGTACCAAAAATTTCATCACATTTATTAAACCATTTAATCTTTTCTGCAGCATCTTGAGGTTCAATTTCAAGTCCCATAGTAACACGATGATATCCATGTCTTTTCAGATATATTATCATCTTAGATTTCCATTCAAAATAATTATATGGTGTTAAAAGTGGAACTATAGATGCATCTATGATAGTAGAAAAGAAGATTGCAAAGAATCAGGAAAAGTGCAAGAAAGAAGGCACAAGAGACACCCCCCCTTTTCACTAGTCTCAAAAATCACCCCCCCAAATATTACAAGGTTGGCACTTTATAATTAGTGCATTTACAAGGTTTTTTATCATATTACTATTCTTTTAAGAAACCAATAGAGATTTTAAATACAAATAATTTGAGACAAGATCTGAAACAAATTAGCCTTATAACTGTTTAATTTATCTCAATACCTTTCCAACAACTATTAGTTTTTGAAAAACAGAGTTGTGAGGAGAAAGATATGACCAGATGAAGAGAAAAAGAAGCAGCTGATACAACCTTTAATATCTGATAGAAAAAGATAAAAAAAATTCAATTAGACCTACAATAATTGAGAGTGCTCATTTCCAGCTTTCCGTCAAGTATTTGTTCGCAAAAAGCTGACACCCGAGGCAAAAGTTGTGCAACTTTTAAAAAATGTTGCTGAATTTTCCTGATAGAAAAACGGCTTAGGCCCTACTCAAACTCTATTTTTGCAAAATTTATTAATTTTCTGGAAATACCATCTGAAACTCAGAAGTTTTTTTATGCTGGAAAGAAAACCCAGAAATAGTTTTTGGTGAAAGTGAATAGAAGTTGGAACACTACAACCAAAATGAAAATAGCTCTAGTAAAAAACAATTACTCTGATTTTTTACTGTGTCCTTCAAACTCTGATTTTGGTGAAGTAAAAGTCACTTTTGACTTTGTCAAGCCTTATGGACACTCTAAAAATTCTTATTAAGCTTCCAATATTACCACAAAGCTGCAATCACCTAGATCTTACAATAACACATACATGTAAACCAGATTTAACTAGAAGCTATTTTCTTTTAAACTATTCTGATTCTCCAGATCACACGAGAATGCAGGAGAAGAGCATACTTAGTTTTTAAGGAAAATATTAGTTATATAAAAATCTCAAATCCCTCAAATAAATAAATAAAAGCAATGAGCTATACCAAACAATAAGCTCTAATACCATGTGAGATTATGCGAGAAGCGAGAAGCGAGAATTGAGCCAAGATCTGATGTCGGTCGTAGATCACATGCAACTCACACAACGAATGATCAAAGATCAAAATATCCGAATGAAGATAATTTCAATATGAGAGAGAAATAGAGACAAAGAGGAGAATTTGGAGAAGACTCTCGTCGAGCTATCACTCCACTAACTTGACTAGTGAAGGTGAGAGTATAGTGCTTATTATATAGAAAAATATAAGCATATACATCCAAGGGGTGCATTAACTCCTATTCCCCATAAAAACTGGGAGGTTTTACCTTCTTGGTAAATGCCAAAACATATGGCATAACCTCCTTACATGAAGACAAAAAAAGGAGTTGAGAAAGTTGGCACATAAGGCCAAAAAAGGGTATGAAACCCAACTACCCCATAACCCACTTAGGAAATGACAAAATAGTGGTTATGAGAGGTGGCACAACAAGCCAAAAGAGGGTTTGTAACTCAACTACCCATGTGAGGTGGAGAGTTACACATGTAGCTGAAGTATTTCACCACGTGTCCTCATATAAACCACTCCTATTAACCTAAGAAAGCTTTAATAATATATGTGTAGGAAAAATAAATACCCCCTAACATAAGGAAAATAAAAAACCCACACTAACAAAATCCAACCTACAACTTTTCAAAAACACAAATTTGCAAACAAGATGTCAAAATAAAAGGGACAACCATCCCACCGGGCGTGCCAAAATGTATACAGTGAAAAGTGATGATGATAAACTATTGTAAAACCATAAAGATCCAACCAAAAACAATATAAGTCCTACAATGAAATATTCATCAATACCAATAGAGATACCCAAGATCATGCAAATAAATAAAATCAAAACAAGATACCATTCACATGTTTAGTAGGGTTTCAATCTCCATTGATCTTGTTTGATATATTTGCTTTCAGATTTTATGTATGCACAGGAGCTCAACAAAGAACGGAAATGTGGTTGATAGCTTGATTGCATAAGATTGATTAGGTCATTAGGGTTGATAATGAAGGAGAGTATCCTCTTATATAGAAGAGGGTAAAAGCACAAAGCTGTGTCACACTTTTATAAAGGAAATGACCAATGTTAATTCAACTTTTTAAATTGAATCAATAGAAAGTGAAATATATGTTTTGAATTTTGAAATAATGTAAACTAATAAAATGTATATTTTTTAGTGTATTTTATGTTTGTAATTTTTTTAAAAATTTGAAAAATTACTTTCTTATAAAGTAAACACTATAATTTAGTTGTTGATAAAATGCTAAAACTGAAGTTACACGAGCTGTCACACTTTATATAGTAAATTTTACCTTTTTTTCTTCAATTTTTTTGTGTATATTGATAACTTGAAACTTTAGTGCAAAAATATATTTTTAACTATTTTTTATGTATATATATATTTTCAATAAATTTGAAAATTTATGTGTACTAAAAAATAACTTTGTCCATTTGGCGTCACCTTTTTTCTTAATTGTTTATCCAAATTAGAAAACAATTATATCATCTTGACATAGACTCTTTTCTCTAGTGCATTTATTTTTTTCAAACTTTTTTGGTATTTTTCCTTTACAAGATAATCAACCTTATATTTTAGTGTTGATGACCTACTTTCAATAAATATAAAATATAAAATATAAAAATTAATTAAAATATTAAAAGATATATATTTTGTAAAATTCACTCATAGATATATAAAAGGGTATCTTTACATTTCAAAAACAATATTATTTATAAGAGTAGGAGTTGTTGAAACATCAATTTTTTTTTTTAATAAAAATTTGGTAATTAGACCCAAAGTGGTATAAAATATACATTTAATAGACAATGACAAACCTGCGGATCAAGAATGGTGGAAGTTTGTAGTGAAGGCAAATCAACTAACTTTGATGAAGAATCAAGAACGTTTGAAGAATATACAACCCCATTTGAAGTTTCCAAAAACTCTAAAGAATCATAACCATGAGATATTGGCTCTAAAGAATGAAGATGAGCATTGGAATTAGAAAGATGATCAATAGGAGATGATTAACATGATATCCATATAACTCTCGAAAGTGAGTCCAAAGAGCATGTGAGCACTCAAAATTAATAATTGACTCCAAAATGTCATAATCGAGATTATAAAAAAATTGTTAGGCCCAATATAGAAAGATAATGTACTAAGAGAGGAGGGGTGAATCAGTACTCCAAAACTTTTCCTTGATAATAACCTTACTGTTATGCATAAATAGAATAGTGCAGTAACATAAAATAAAACTATAATCAACAGATAACAATCATACATGATTCACTCCATAACAGATATATTTTGGTCACATAGAAACTCTTGGTTAGAGAGAAAAATTGTGGTGGGGATGGCACCCACAACTTCACTACTGCAATAATAAAGAATGCTCGATTAGAGCTACATTTAGCTATTTCTGATAGCTTACCCTGTTAGGAGTATTTAGATCAGTTAGATCTACCTTACTAAAGGATTTTTACAACACTATATAAGTGTAGCACCTGGTTAAAGGATTTACAATTTATAGACTTGGTTAGAGTCTTTTACCCTATTAAAGGTTTCTCTTACAACTTCAAAATATTACAATATAATCATTATAAATATCTGTAACTTTACATCTAAAATTGTAAAGCAGATTCTATGTACTCTAAATAAGATTACCTAGCTTGTAGCATACCTCGGTAACCCATAATGAAACTTGATAAACCCTTCTGTTTACTTTGTTCTTCGACTGTTCACTGATAACCTTCTCGGTGACCTCTCTGTGTCTCTATAACAGTCTTCATTCATGCATACACACTGCTATCTCATTGCATCTCATATCATATCATGTCTAACCCTAGAATCATGCTGTATATATAGATCTCTTACAGCAGTGATCTGATTCATTGCTTCGATCTTACAAAAAGATTCTTTGAATGAATAACTAAACAAAATATCTCATAGGTTAGATTGGCCTTGTAATCATACACAATCTCCTAATGAAATTCCCAATGCAAAAATGGTTAGATGTGCCTTGATCTTGTAACACGTTTTCATGTGCATGTCCAGGTTCAATGTATCTGGTAAAATGTTTCACTCGGTGAATATCAACTCGGTGAGTTAACTTTACCACTTGGTAGCCATGAAACTTTACTCGGTAAACAACTCGGTGAATACTGTGTTCTGTGACTGCTTTCTTCAGTAACCGACTAGACTGTTCATACCGACTTCTCTGTGTGTACCGACTGCATGATTCAGTAATACTAACCGACTAGAATATAGTATGACTTTGGCTATGAAACTAATGGTAATTTGATAAGTAGTAACAATCTCCCCTTTTGACATTAGTTGAGATGTTTGACAAAAACTACTTACAAAGTCATAACTCAAAAAACTATATACTTGACAAAATGACTATACTTGACAATATGTACAATAGTCAATAGCATATGCAGATATACTCCCCTTATCATTATCCTATACATAACTCTGAATTTTGCATGTTCAGTTCTATTCTGTACTTGTGTGCTCTGAATGCTCTATATATTCTGCTCGGTATACTCCCCTTGTATACAATACTCAAAATTGTGTTATCAAAACTGTACTACTCTCCAAGTGTAGAATTACTCCCCCTTTGTGGGGCTTTCCTCTATGTAGTAACATAATATTACTCCCCCTTTTTGACAAACATTAAAAACTTAATTTGCATCCAGAGGTGGTAACTGATAAAAAATAGTCTTATACTTGGTTCGGGCGTCAGTGATGGTGACTGAGAGTGAGTCCTTGAGACTTTCTATTAATGAGTTATGTGCTTGAATATTAGATAAGAGTGATATCAAGCCATCAAGAGTGCTTCCCTCTTGTGTAGTTGATAAGCTTGTAGCTTGGTTGAGCTACTCTTGGACTGATGAGAGATGAGGAAGGAATAATGTTTGAAGGGTCATTATATCCATCCTAATTTTATGCTCTTCATTCCTCAGTTCTAACTGTTGAGCCATGAGCTGTTGTAGCTTTTTGTAAAAATTCTGAATTGAATTAGACTCAGTGGTCAACTTGGATGAGAGATCAGTGATCTCTTTCTCAATTGCATCAATTTTATTTTTGATGTCTTTAATAAATAAAGAAAATGTGCACAATTTCTAGAATAAATAAAGAATGTGCTTGAGTTGAGGGGACAACTCAGCAATGAATTTGACAAGTTTTACCTTGCCAACAACAATTGATTTTTGGACTTCCTCTTATCATTTTTTCTGTGAGCTCTTTAGCCTTGAGCTTTCTTAGGTACTTGGATGCATCAACTCTAGATGTTTCAATTTGATTAAGGAGTTCATCCAACTGAATATGGATGGCTGCATCGATTGACACTGTTGTTGATGGTAGCATTTCTGTGAGCAGTGTCCTAACCTTTTGAAGTACCTTGTTCTTTTTCTATATGGCCAGTTGCTTCTCCTATTCGGCCTTTGCTTTGCATAGTTCACCGAATTCAGTGAGTGCTTGCCCTTTTAATTTGGAAATGTCGACATTGGGCAACATGATCGGTTTAGATAAGTCAAATTTAAAACCATGCTTTCTCACCTTCTTCTCTTTTCCTTTGGTCTGTGGCACTAAGACAAGTGCTTGTGAGGCTTCCTGTCCCTCGGTAGGTTTCTCGGTAGATGCAACACTTTGGACTGTTCCTATAGTAGTTGCAATGTCTTTGGATGGCTTGGTGCTAGGAGTCTCAGCTGTAATATTTGTTGTGCTTGTCTGTGCTTGGGACGTTTGATCTTTGGTTGTGTCTACTACAGCTTCAGATTTGTTACTTGTATCTTCTGCAGCTTCAGAGTTGTTACCTTCGGCAACTTGTTCGGTGTCCTTGGGAGCTTCGGTTGGGACTGGTGGCTTCACCGACGGATAAGGCTGAACTTGTTCTAAGACCGATTCACTAGACACAAGTTTTGAATAAGTGGTGCCTTCAATCATTTCCTGCTCTGGTGCGGCTTCATCCATTACATCTTCATCAGTTTGTATAGTGTCAACTGGGTCTAGACCTTGGTCAGTGACATGTGGATCTTGCTCGGTGACATCAACAATTTCAATTTGAGATTGTTCACCGACATCCTTTTGTTTGAAGATCTCCTGCCACTTGGCCTTAGTCTCATTCTCCACATCAATATATAGCCCATTCATCAATTTTAAGGCTCTTTATTTCACAAGAAATTTTGAATTGTATGTGATCAGATGCTCCTTAATTTCAGCTACGGACATGTCAAGAAATAAATGGACAAGACTTCTTTCTCTTATTTGTCTCTCCGAATCCATTGCATATTTCCACCTGTTATCAATATGTGAGTAGAGTTCAATCGGAAGTGACTTTGCTAGTTCTAATGGTGCTAACTGAAACTTCAGAAGTGTACATATGACAGCTTCTTCAATCTGTCATTTCTCATCATTATTCCTAGTCTCATACTTAACATATCTAACTCCTACAAATCCTCCGTATTCTTTAAGATTGGTACAAAAGTTTTCAACACTGTGAATGTTTACCTTTTTGCTCTTCACAATCTAGAATTTGTTTGCATCATCAGACTCTATATCACTCGACTCTTTTGCAAAAATGAGTCTTCAAGTAGATTTCTTATAAGTCTTAGTTACCTTAGGAGTGGCAACAGTCTTTTGCTTCTTGCTCGGTGATGCAGCTGATGCTCTGGTGTTGGGTCTCTTTGTTGGTGGAGTCGGCAGGGCCTTTGTGATGTCCTGTTTCTTTCTTTTTAGAACTTTTCCCTTTGGAAACTCTATGCTCAATGTTATTGCAGCCTCCTATGCTTCTAATTCTTCCTTGGTAATGGCAAGATTTCCTTTGATAGGTGTAGATGAGGATTCTTCTCCGAATTTCTCAGATAAAGCTTTTATCATCTTTGTAGCTTTTCTTGTAGCCTTAGGAACTACAATTCTCATTTTTACTTTCTCCTTCACCTCTTCATAGGTTCCATACCTTAGTTCAGTTGCATGCCTTGGTAATGATAGATAGGCATCAATTTATTGCTGTGTGATATCATAATCAATTTCATAACCCATTGGTTGCAACGATTGAATCCTCAGTTCAATAGCATTTACATAGCAATAATCAGTGTCGACTTCAAAACATATATTGTCCTTGTATTTTTCGACCAGCTGTGGTGGGATCCTGTACCTGTTGTGCATTTTCTCTTGGAATTTGCTAAAATAATCATCCATGGTATCATTAAAGTTATCTCCTAACTTCTTGATGTAATCATTGATCTGATGGGTGATAGGTCGGTGTAGCTCCCATACTACTTTATCGACTGAGGGAAAGAACTTCTCAAAATAGAAAAACATACATACAAGTAGTGAACCGAACTTTAGTGTGTTTGCCGAGTTGTTCTTCTTCAGCTTCCTTATTGTGTTTAGGTTCTCAAATAAGTTCTTTAGTAGCACTTCACATAAGTCTACTTTCATTCCCTTCTTTACTATTTTGTAGGCTAGGTCCATTGCAGCACATGGTACATTGTTTTCTCTTGCAGATTGGAAGAAACAGTAACCAATAACTTTGATTGCAAATTTTAGTTCAGCATCAGTGACATTATTTAATTTTAGTCCTCGGTAATCGGATTCTACTCTGGTTAGACTGATTAGCTCCTTTTGTGATATCATTTTCTGTGCACGAGCATGATCGTAGATGGGATATCCGGTGATCAGGTGAATGACTTCCTTCGTGATCTTGAATGGTTGCTCTTGTAGCCACATGAAATCATCATGTACTCTGCTCAATACAAACTTAACCCATTGGGGTTTGAACACACGAATATAGACTAGGGCTTCAGTTAATCCCTTGATTCTGATATGTTCAAATTTACTATCCAATTTGTCGTCAGTGCACAATTCATCATATGTGTCACTAATCTCTACATGACCGAGTTCCTCAACATAGCACTTGGTAAAGAATCTGACATCTTCTACCAATAAGACTCGATCCGGGATGAGTAAAAATGCAGTTTTATCATCTGGTTCTGAGGTGACTTTAGGAGTTAGGGAATACTTTAGAGATGGCTTCTCCACATTTTGGACAACTACAGGGTCTTGGATCTTGGGTGCCATGATAGATCTCGAGTAAAATTTGATAGGTTATCCTTAGGATTTATAAGTGACTTACTCTTCACACTCGGTAGACACTAGCAATTTGACTAGATCGGAAACTAGCTAAACAGTGTGAATAGATTGATGTAAATACCTCAAAATTTGCTCTGAATGAAGTTTGATCGCTTTGATTCGCTCTGCTCTACTTCTCGAAAACTTGGGTGAATGATAATGACCGTGAAAAAACTTTTAAGTACTCAACAATACCTTATCGGGCTCCGTGCAAGTTAGGTCAAGATATTAAATGCACTCGGTTCACCTTTTAACTATTTACTGCATTTTCTATTTTCACCGAGTACCCAACTTTGCTTTATTAGCCGACTTGACAGGTTTCCTATATAGTATGCAAACTAACTAATTGAATCTTAACTATGCAGATTTTGAATTCTGTTCATAATAAAATAGGAACTGTTATGATTTAACTTTTAAAGAATGCAGTCCCTTCATACCTTTTCTTGACTAATTTGAAATAGGTGCACCTAACTCGGTAGGTAAGGTGCTTTCTTCATCAGACATAATTTCTTTCTTTTTCTAAATCATCTTGAATTTTTCTTTTATCTCCTTAGTGTCTCTTCTCAGTTGATCTCTGCAATCTCCAACTAAATGTCCAGCTTTGTGACAATGAAAACATGTCATACCGGGATTTCTCCATGATCTCTGGTTGTTCATTCTAGACCTTATAAAATAGTTGGCACTTATATGTCCATATCTTCCACAACATTCACACCATATCCTTGTATTGTAATCCCATGGTACTGTTGCATATTGTCAGTAAGGATCTGTGTGAGTTTGGTAACCTCCAGTGTTTGCATGGTGTGGATACTTCATGTAGTTCTTTTGCTTAAACCAACACTTCTCGGTACTATGTCCATATCTATTGCAGTTTTTACAAAACCCTTTGAATTTTGCCTTTTGATGGTTGTTAACAGACTTTGTTCTACATTGATTAGGTATGTGACCATATTTATTGCAATTATAACAATATCCATTGGACTTAGAGATATTCAATTGCTTACCTTTTCTGATCTGGCATATGTTGGCAGTATGACCTTGATTTCCACAGTAGTAGCAAATAGGCTTCTTCCTTTTGATGTTATTCCTTTTTCCAACTTGTTTTGATGATTCTCCTCTCTTGATAGTATGAATTCCTTTCTCGGTAGAGTCTTTTCCTTTGTAACCAAGTCCTCCATCTTTGTAGAGTCTTCTTGTATTCAGTTTCTCATCCAACATCTTTGATGCTTCATAACTTTTCTCCAATGATTCTTTGGATTTTTTTCCTGTTTCAAGTTCACCAGTCAACCTTGATACTTCAAGTTTCAATGATTGATTTTCATCATTCTTCAGAATTGCTTCATGATGTGCATAACCTAGTTGATCTGTCATATTTTGTTGAATACCAGTTAACCTTATGATTTTATCATCGTTATCAGATACTAGAGCTTCAAGTTGTTGTTTCTCTCTTTGTAGATCTCTTGCTTTATCCTCATCTATCCATAATGCATCTATATTTTCAGTCATTTGTGTACTGAAATGTTCATATTCTCTTTTCATTGCTTTTAGTTGATCAACCAATGCTTTGTTCTTTTCTTTCAACATTCCAATCATTTCTTCAGTCTCTTCAGATATACTATTCTCAGATGATGTCTTGATTTGTTCCACTAGCTCTTGAGAATCCTACAAGTCATCAGATAATCTTCTCCTTACTTTCAGAGATTTTTGCATTTGCCTCTTCATGTCTGCAATCACTTGATTTGCATTATCCAGCTCTTCTTGAAGATGCACAATCCTCCGAGATTGTTTGTAGCCTTCCATTGCTAAAATCTTTCTCTTTAGGTAGTTAAACCCTTTTCCAAGATTTGAGCTTTGATACCAATTGTTAGGCCCAATATAGAAAGCTAATGTACTGAGAGGGGAGGGGTGAATCAGTACTCCAAAACTTTTCCTTGATAATAACCTTACTGTTATGCATAAACAGAATAGTGCAGTAACATAAAATAAAACTATAATCAATGGATAACAATCATACATGATTCACTCCATAACACATATATTTTGGTCACGTAGAAACTCTTGGTTAGAGAGAAAAATTGCGGTGGGGATGGCACCCACAACTTCACTACTGCAATAATAAAGAATGCTCGGTTAGAGCTACATTTAGCTATTTCTGATAGCTTACCTTGTTAGGAGTATTAAGATCTGTTAGATCTACCTTACTAAAGGATTTTTACAATACTATATAAGTGTAGCACCTGATTAAAGGATTTACAATTTATAGACTTGGTTAGAGTCTTTTACCCTGTTAAAGGTTTCTCTTACAACTTCAAAATATTACAATATAATCATTACAAATATCTGCAACTTTACATCTGAAATGCTAAAGCAGATTCTATGTGCTTTGAGTTGGATTACCTAGCTTGTAGCATACCTTGGTAACCCATAATGAAACTCGGTAAACCCTTCTGTTTACTCTGTTCTTCGACTGTTCACTGATAACCTTCTTAGTGACCTCTCTGTGTCTCTATAACAGTCTTCCTTCATGCATACACACTGCTATCTCATTGCATCTCATATCATATCATGTCTAACCCTAGAATCATGCTGTATATATAGATCTCTTACAGTGGTGATCTGATTCATTACTTTGATCTTACAAAAATATTCTTTGAGTGAATAACGAAACAAAATATCTCATAGGTTAGATTGGCCTTGTAATCATACACAATCTCCTAATGCAATTCCCAATGCAAAAACGGTTAGATGTGCCTTGATCTTGTAACATGTTTTCATGTGCATGTCCAGGTTCAATGTATTTGGTAAAACATTTCACTCAGTGAATATCAACTCGGTGAGTTAACTTTACCACTCGGTAGCCATGAAACTTTACTCGATAAACAACTCGGTGAATACTGTGTTCTGTGACTGCTTTCTTTAGTAACCGACTAGACTGTTCATATCGACTTCTCTGTGTGTACCGACTGCATGATTCGGTAATACTAACTGACTAGAATATAGTATGACTTTGGATATGAAACTAATGGCAATTTGATAAGTAGTAACAAAAATAACTATAGACTCTAGCCCTATAGCCTTTTAAAATACCAATCTCGAAAGATGTGTTAGGAATAGGACCATGATTGTACAAATTTGGGAATAAATGAAGCTCACTCAAATGGATGATAATAAATTTAGTCGATTTCTTATATTTATCCCTCTCCAAAATAAATGAAAAACACATTCAAAGATGTGCCATCACAAAATATATAGAATATCTATAAAATCAAAGCCTATAAGGCTAAAAAGCTAATTTTGTAGCAAACTATGGTGGGAGGCAATGATGAGAGCCAATATATTGGTGGTTAAACATACCAAGGAGCTAACACCAAGTCACCACAAGCATAATGATACCAACGCCACCAAGTCACCTCTCATGACCACTGCGCAAGATATCACATTTTCTTTATGAGACCGCTATCACCGATGTGCGAAATTTAAAATTACTCAAATAGAGGCCGCTACCACCGATGTGCGAAATTTAAAATTACTTAACATATGTGATGACACTTTGATCAACATAACTTTAAACCAGCAAAAAGCATGATAGATAGCTCGATCTGCCACTTGTAAAGCTTGATCAAAACAATAACACACAATGACATTGCACAATCTTGAAGGAGCCAAGGATATGATTGCCAAAAAATACAGATCAATATTAATGAAATGAACTACTAATAAAGCCAAGAAATAGAAGGAAAAATTGTGATTACCACAAAAACCGCCAATAATGTGACAAGGTGCACCAATGAAATGGCACAATATCATCAAACTATTTCCGAGACCTGAATGCTAATGAAAACTTCTCAAAAAAAACAAGGAGTTGCAGAATGAATGGATCAGATACCATATTCAAGTGATCAACCTATTAGGATCACAAACAATTATAAACATTCACATTAGAGAAATAATATTTCACGTAATATATGTTTGTATTGAGATGTATTTAATGTACATAAGCTTTCTTATAAAAGCAAGACAATAGGAGGTGATAGCACACAACAATGACATGTGGCTCAATGAGATGCAAGGGTAGGTAGGAGTAGTTAGAACTCAACCACCCAACACAAATAAATATGCATTTAGGAAGTATCAAATTATAACAACTAATACTTAAGTGGAACTTAAGCATAAGAGTAAATTATATTTACTCCAACAATTTCCTGCTCGTTCTTAGCTCTAGTCAAAATCTCTCTCTCTCTCTCTCTCTCTCTCTCTCTCTCTCTCTCTCTCCTTCTTATTATGTAAGGGTTTGGGCTATGCCCACTTTAGGTTATTAGAACATTATTTTAAAGTTTTCAATAAAGTAGTAAAAAATCTAGTGTAGATGCAAATGACCAAAATTTTCATATAAATTTTTTATTTAGATAGGTCTTGCTTAAGTGTTCACAATTCGTATAAAATGCCACTACAATAATTTATTTCTCTTTCATAATATTTATTGATAACTTACATCTCTCTTAAATTCACTTATTTACATTATTAATGACCGGTTCTAGTAAGTTTACTCAATGACCTACTTTACTTCTTTTAATGAAAACCCTAGTTTTATTTCGCAATCTGTTACCTATCCATTTTTGCAAATTTGAAGATAGGTAAGGTTTTAAAGTTAAATATCATTTTGCAAAACAAACCAAAAGAAAATAGTAGTTTTAATTCATAGCATTTCTCAGATCTTTGAAAACCTATTTAAAGGAATTCATGATGAGTTAATGAGCCACAATTCACACATCCTCCTAAATTACTACATACATATTTGTTTATGCACTTCTATTAAACCAAAAATTTCTTATCTTCAATCCTTGAATCTTTCGATCTAAGAAAAATTGTTTCACAAAAAAGTAGAGCACAAAACCATAAAATAAAAAATAATTTCAAATCCTAAGCAAGAAAATATTGACATGCCAAACCCTAAGCCAAAGTAGAAAATAAATCTAAGCCTATTGTGTAAGCCATGTCATTTGGAACTTGTTGGGATATAAAATAGCATCAATAAATTTTTAGTGGATAGACAAATCTCTGTTCATCACATTGACAGGCTGTTTGCAATTGTAGACACCTAAAATTGTCCTTTAATTAGATAAATATTTATTATTTATTTAATATTTTATCTTAATGTCCTCTATTAATTAATTAATATTTTTATTTAATTAATTAATTCATTAGCCTCTTCTACTATTAGTTAAATAAATATTTTAATTTGTTTAATTGATTTACTAATCCTCTTCTTTCCATTTCAAATAAATATTTATTATTTATTTAATCCCATCCATCTTTTTCATATTAAATAAATTTTTATTTATTTAATCAATTCATTAAAAAATTTCTCTTATCCACATGACAACACGTCTCCCTAAATACCCACTCCTTAATCCTATACCTTCATTCGTCATTTAACCTCTTAATCCTAACCCTCCATTTTTAGATAAATTGTATAAAAGAGGCTCCCTCCTATCTTTTTTCATATATGACATACTTGAAGCCTACTTACATTCCATCAGAACTATTTACCATACATCATCACATCATCTTTGCAATCATAGTTCTACATCATCATAAACACATCCATTCTTCCTTGAGCTCTTGTTCAAGTGCAACACAAATCTAAGAGAAACCATATCAAATACAAGATCATGGAGGATAGAAGAACAATGAAGACAAACCTACTTTGTATGTGAATGGTATAATCTTTGTTATTTCAATGTTATTTGCATGCATGGTAGTTCTCTATTTATGTTGTGTTGAATTAGTTTGTAGATCTATGATTTGGTTGGATTTGATTAGAGTTTATCAATAGGTTCACAATTTGACATAAATATTTTGGCATGTTGGACGAGTCACTTGTCCCTTATTTCTAACATTGTTGCTTGAGTATCAGACATTTTCAGATTTTGAAGGACAAATTTTGTGACAATTTCATCTTGCCACATACATGGACATTTTCGACATGTATCTAGTCTTTCATTCCATGTGTATGACTGATCTTGGTACATCTGTGGTCAGTAGGGTTTTTGTAGATTTGTCAGCTTTATATTTCAATGCATCTGTGGTTCATATTGTCTCTTTTGTGGTTGTTATTAACACATTTCTGGTAGTTTAGGTCATGCGCCTGGTTAATTAGACTTTTTGATAGTTTCTATTTTGTACTATCTGTGGCTTTTCTATCACGTCTATGGTTTTTATTGCCAAGTTTTTTGGTGTATATTGTCATGTTTGTAGCTATTCCTAATGCATCTTTGATAGCTAGAGTTTCATTTCTGGTTTTCATAGGTTAATATTCAATTATATTTGCGTTTCCGCGAGGTATAATAGTGAATCTAGTTTCTATCATTTATATTTTTCACTTCATATTTTGCATTTTTATATTTACCTTTCATTTGGCCAACCCTTGTTGGTACTAACAAAGTGGTGCAACTTGTCAATTGATTGTATAAGGCCTCTCTTTTGGAAATCACTAATCTCTTCTTGCAAAGTCTAAAGGGGTCATTTTTTAAACTACTAATTTGTGCTTTGCAGCGGTAGCTAGTTGAGTGTTTGTGCTTAGATTAGCTCACATTTATATTTGGTGCTCTAAAAATAACTCTTGTTTGTTTTGTCTTGTGTACTTGCACATGTTGTGTTTAGAACCCTAAGGTATTATGGAATTATCCTCTCCCTTCACCTTTGTGGACCTTGGGTGTAAGAGAAATCACATTATCTTTTTTTTCTTTTGTAGATAGCCTTCCTTTGGAGAAGTGATAACTCCAAGAGAAATGAATCAAAGTGGCTTTTCCTTCAACACACTATATAAATGGTAAAGGTAAAAAAAAGATCCTAACATTGGGGTGTAGGCTGGTAGTGTCAATTTGGGGGTGGACTAAGAGCCACACAAGATTGATTAAAGCCTTAAGTGGTTTTCTATTAATGTCCCCACACACAAGTCTCCCAAACAATGACTATACCTCATTTTAGAGGCTCACTCTTTTGATTGAGATTGTTGGTGTCTTTCTTAGTACAAAGGTGTAGCATTACACCTTGAAGTTACTCACCATGATGCTCCCTTGAGTTGAGATGGAAATCCTTGGCTTTGTACAAGCTATACATAGCTTTCTAGGGAGAGGGTGATTGGGTCATCCTTCCAATTGTAGAGGCCCCTACCCATCCTTCTCTCACAAAGACACGATTGCAAAGCACTCCTTAAGGTGTTGCACATTTGAGTCAAAGGAGATTCCAAGTTTAGGCCTAAGTTTTATTTCCATCAACTTTGACCTTAGGTGTAGGAAGTGTTCAACATGTCTTATTTTGTGAGAACACTGATAGAAATTGGGACTTTGAGGAGCCTAGTGCTAAACACACAATAGGACTGAGAAGGGGGTTGGATCAATATAGAAGTTTAAAATAGATTAAATATAAACAACATCAACTTACTTAACAATAACACAACAATCATCAACACATGAATACCAACCATCAACACATTAACACCAGATTTGTTTGAAAAACCCAAACAAGGAAAAACCATAGTGAGAATCTAACTCACAATATATATCAACAATTTACAATGGATATGGATTTCTTCCAAAGAGCTCATTGGTTTAGACTTGCAGACTAAGGTGTACAACCTTAGGCAAGATACAAAATCAGGGTTTGCTTTGTTGAAGATCAGTACTTCTTTAGGGCAAGATACAATTTGTTGTTCAAATACAATAGAAATGATGGATTGAACTATATATAAAATAACATATGTTAGAATGTGAATAATAGTTCATAATTTGTACTCATCTATCTACTCTACATACCCACTAAACCTTAGATCTACTTCAAAATTCCTTCAAAGCATCATAGTATCACACTCATTATATTTTTCTATCTCAAATATAATTGATCTTCCTTATATATACAAATCAGATGATAATAAAATTTCTAAGTTGGCCATGAGAAAATATAATGTATAGATAGCATCGACCCAAAAATATATCATCCTGAAGGTAAAGAAGATGTGTGAGGGTTCACACCAATTCGACGCCCTTCCAATCATCATAAATAATCTTTGCACTCAACCACTTGGACCGATATGCATGTCAGTGCAAACTGATCTGTAAAATAAAAGATATCTTAATTCAGACCCAAAAACAAAATAAGCAGTCCACCATAAGAGAAGTATACCACCTTAGGAATAGTAACATCATCTAAAGCATATCTAGCACACACATACTTTTTGAAACATAACATAGTTCACTAGAGTAGACACCAAAGATAACAAAATCACTTCCAGACTAGGTAAGGAACACTAGACTTCTAGAGATGTACTAAATCATAATCCTATATCCTCTGATCAAGATCATGTGAATATGCGATTAATCCTATAGCAAAATATCATAGGAACAAACATTTAGACCATTAACTAGATACACCATACTTCTACTTGACATGTACATATCCGGATCACCAGTAACAACTAGACTAAATAGACTAACATTAGTTTGACATCAATGACAGCAATAAAATTCATACGTGCAACAATATCCCCCTTTGTCATTGATGAAAAAACAAGAAAAAACTTTCTCAACCAATATTTCTCCCTAAGAATATCTCTCCCCCTTTGAGAACAATGACAAAGTCAACTTCTCAATCTAAAAAAAATACTGAGCAAAACTACAACCCCCCTAACAAAAAAATCCAGAAAGAAAATAGAATAGAAATACCTATCAAACATTTCTAAGCCAAATATCCTTGTATTGTTTCTTTAATCCTACAAAAGAAGGGTTACATGAATGAATAGTAGCAGACAAAATTCTGCTCTGACACTCACAATCTATATATAAAATTACTACATCATCAAGGATATCAGTATTAACCATGCTCTGCCCAAGTTTCTTTGCATCAACCAATAGTTTGAGAAAAGTAGACAACCATAATTACATGACATCCTTGATTCCACAAAACAACTTCACATATTATTCTCTCTACTTCTATCACAATGATAACTGAGAATGAAGATCCAAAGGCTTGGATCTCATTGCACCTATTTATGTTGAAATTGGATATCAAAATATTGTAAAACTAGATGAGATTCAACCACATAAAACCTAGTTCTACAATGAATCCAACATACACCATTGAAGAACCTAAAATCGTGTAACAACAAAATAGAAATATTATACCTTCACATGTTCTTAGGGTTTGAATCCATTGTTTTTCTATCTCCATTGATTTTGCTTAATCTATTATGGTTGCTCTTAGATTTTGTGTGCACAAGAGCTTAATAGAGAATGGATTGTGATTGCAATCTGATAGAGTGTAGGTGCTTATTCTTGAATTCTTTATGGAAGGATAGGGAAAGGATCACATTTTATAGAGAATACCCTAGAAATGGAGGACTAGTTATTAAGAGGTGGAAGGATAAGTGGTTGGACCAGATTAGAGGATAGATATAGAAAATAGAAAAATATTAGAGAGGTGGTTAAAGGTAAGTTAAGAGATGAATGAAAAGTGTCATGGAGGAAAACATTAATGAATGAATGAATTAATGATGCAGGAGCATCCTCAGTTCATAGTAATCTTGCATCAACCAAAAACATTTTCTTTTCTATTTGCAGTTTCAGTTTTCCTTTCTATGTGTCCCGATTCTAGCACACTAGTTTCCTATGGAGTTGGATTCTTCTTGAAGACTTGATCACCTTGCTTTCTTTCTAACCGCATCTCATTTAGATCACTTTCTGGCAAGATATTGCTACCGGTTTTCCTTGACAGTTTCTTGTTACCGGATTGTTCCATTGTTTCTGGTTGCTTGAGACCTATTATGGTAATCTACTAGAACCCATTCCTATGCTTGCGGAGCCTTGGACATTGATCTTGATATTTCTTGACATGTGGTTGACCTTCAACGTTTCATCCTTTGGGATTTTTTGGAGGCCGACCTCATTCATTTCTGCATGTTAGGGTTTTGATCCTTTTGGACCGACCTGATCCTTTGGATCAATATATATATATATATTTATTTGTAATCATGCTTTGCAATGTAATCAATCAATTGGAAGAAAAGGATTATCAGATAGATAGTGCCTAGAAGATAGATCTTTCGATTCAAGGTCCCTATGAGACCTATTCTACCAGGCCTATGTGCTGGTATGTTGCTGGTTGGATGTATTTGACTTTCATGCAATAAAACAATCTATTCTACATTTGCCTCCATCATATTTGTGTGTTTCCATTGTGTTAACTCTTGCTGACCAGTTCAGACTGATCTCTTCGAGGTCTCTCCTCGTTGGTGACTGCTTCAATTAAATAAATATTTATTTAACTAATAGAATAGGTGGGGTCAATTAAATAAATAAAATATTTATTTAGTTTAACGAAAGGATAATTTAAATAAATAAAAATCTATTCAATTAATAGAGGGCTTAGGATAAAATAATTAAATAAATATTTAATTAGGCTAGGACAATTTTAGGTGTCTACATTTTGCCCCTCTTTGAGACAATTCAGTTATTGCGTTGTTTCAAAGAAGATTAAAACATAATGGTAGGATAGGGATAAAGACTAGAAGCATGATGCCCTAGTCATAGGATGTATGATGAGTTAGGACGATTTCGCCTCGGAAGGACATATGGGCTAGGAGAACACATGTGTGCTCTAAAAAGGAAAGATATGGGATAAGGATAGAAGAGGATGAAATAGATGATCAAGGGGGTATGGTAAATCTATGGCCATAGAAGTTGTTATGGATGAGAGTGGATATAGGAAATGAGAGTAATAAACTCTTGCATTGAGCTTATTACAGTAAGCGGATGAAAGCATCTAGATATGATAAAACCTAGATAACTCACATACCATTTGCAAGGAGTGATAAGGAAAAACCAAAAAAACAATCAAATGATAAAAATCATGATTCATCTTGGCCACTCTAATCACTTCTAGATATCCTTAAGTAGCATAGAAACATGATACAAACATGATATAAGATAAATCAAAGAAAAGATAAGACTCACTAGATCAAACAAGTCAACGACCATTTAGATATTCTTGCCAAGTTAAGTGTTTTAATGAAAATGATGATGGATAGGATGTCTATTCTAGGAAATATGTATCCATAGGGCATGATAGGATATCATAAAAAATTATAAATAATTCAAAACAGATCCAAAAATTTTGATTTTTGGTCTAAGAAGTCTTGATACCATTTGCAACCTATAAAAAAATTTGTGCAACAATTCACAACTATTTGTGAGATGATGAAATCTTTCCAAAACTCCAAACTTATGTCCAAAACCCTAGCTGCACAAGGTTACTCTCTAAATTTTTGCACAAAATAACAATATAGGGTTAGAAAAACCTGCAAAAATACAAATCAAATAGAAAATGAGTCCCACCAAGTGTGCCAAAACGTTTATGTTGAAATTGGATATCAAGATATTGTAAAACCTATGAGATTTAACCATATATAACCTAGTTCTACAATGAATTCAACATACACAAATGAATAACCTAAAATCATGCAAACAACAAAATGTTGAAATTAAGGTAGGATTGAGAGGGGGGGGGGTGAATCAATACAAAACAACAATTAATACAACACATAAACAATTAAACAACAACACACATTCAACACATGAACATCAAAATTTCTATGTGAAAAACCCAAAAAGGGAAAAATCACAGTGAGTACCTTGCCCACATAAATATATCCACTATGTATATCAGATTACAAAAGGATCTCATTGTTTCAGACTTGCAAACCAAGGTTAATTGCTCATGGGGCAAGATATAAAAGAAGACTTGCAAACCTGAAGCTAACTACAATAGGGCAAGATACAAAAATGATATGAAAAGAAGGATCTCATGATCATGAAGTTGTCCTTGAACTTTGCATCAAGCGACCAACATCTGCACACATAGCTCAGACCTCAACTTCCAACACTCTATCGTAGATCTCTATCATAGTCTCAACACAACTTGTATATCATTTGAATGCAACTCTTCTTCAATACTCTTTACCAAACCTCACTGATTGTCTTTGCATCATACATCTACACTCCACACCTCAGCATCATACACTTAACTCAATCACACTCATCCTTATATACAAGATATATCATCAAAGCTTGAACCAAGTTGGCATGAACCAAAATATACCTTCCAAACCTAAAACATACATGTTGATCCACTCCAAGAGAAAGACGAGACCAAAGCACATCTTCTAAAGATAAATTCACAGATCTTCAATCACCAGAATATAACCAACAACATATCCACATGTGACGCATCCATATAAGAAATTAATAATGAAAACATACTCTAATGAAAATAACTTAAATTTTGGATCTCCCCATGCAACAATGAGACCCATAACACATTAAATAATCTCCCATAGATCATATTTAGACCTAAGGATAAGTCTAACATAGAATATCATGACCAACAACAAACAATGCCACAAAATCAAAGAACACAAATATTTTTGGACCACAAAAATATCATAGCCATGATACTAAAACTATATCCAACAAAGATAACCACAATAAACAAAAATCAACAACACTTTTTGGAATCAAACACTTCTAGAATAACCAATAGAATAACTACAACATGAACATAGCAAGATAAATCTACACCACAAAAATTCTAGACCAATCCATAACAACAAGTTTGACATCAATGACAACCACAACAACACATACTTCTAACAATCTCCCCCTTTGTCATTGATGGCAACACTTGACAACACTTGACAAAAACTCAATCTGCAACCAAAACTTGATCAAACTATAAAACAATACTGCTTTGTAAAAAATACTGCAAATACTAATCAATATCTCAATAAAACTTTTCTATCAAACATATCACATCTCTATCTCTCCCAAAATGCACTATCTCCCCTCAAGAGAAACAAATCTCTCCCCCAAAAGAAAATAGATGATATAAATCTCCATCTCAAACTGCTTAATCTCTCCCCACGAAACTGCTCAATCTCCCCCCCTTTGTCATCAAGGACAAATGCCTAAATGAAACTATACACACACCACTTCTCCCCATGAGAGCAGCCACAATATCAATCTAGGAAAAGAAATAGGCATGAAGGCTCCCCCTAGAAATATGCATCCTCAGAAAAAATCTAGCTAGATGGAGGGGCAATGAGCCCAAGCTTCTTTCGAAGAAATTCAAATGTATCATTTGCCAATGCCTTAGTGATAATATTTTCAACCTCCTTATCAAACTTCCTTCTGAGCAACTTTCTCACTTAAGTAGTGATATCTGATTGAAATATGCTTTGTTCTTGAATGCATAAATGGATTCTTTGAAATGTTTATTGCACTTGTATTGTCACACATAATAGGAATTGCTTCATCATATGTTACTGTGATATCCTTAAGAGTCTGTCTCATCCACATTACTTGAGTGCAACAAGATGTAACTGCAATATACTCTACTTTAGCAATAAATAGGAAAATTGAATCTTGTTTCTTATTGAGCCAAGACCAATCTATCCCCTAAAAGGAATGCACCACCACTAGTACTCTTTTAGTCATCAACACTTCTAGCCCAGTTTGCAATGGTATAGGATTTCAACATAAAACTACCGCCTTTTTTGTACCAAAGTCCGAAATCCACGGTACCTTTCAAATATCTAAAAATTATTTTCACAGCTTGCTCATGTGTCACTTTTGGTTTTGCCTAAAATCTAGCTACCAAACACACAACCTGCATGATATCTAGTCTAGACATACTCAAATACAACAATCCACCAATCATTGACATGTACTTCTATGCAACTTCTGGAGGGACTCATCATCTTTTCTCAACTTACATCCAATGGTTAAAGTAGTTGTAACCAGTTTGCAATTGTCAAAACCAAATTTCTTCAACATTTCCTTCACATACTTGCTCTAAGAGAATTTTTTATATTTTTTGATTGAATAAATTGCAACCCTGAAAAGAAAGACAACTCACCAATCATTGACATCAAATTATTCTCGCATCTGTATAGAAAACTCTTTACATAATCTATCTTCCAAATATAATGCCATCAACATAAACTATAACAATCAACAACTTATCTCCATCAATCTTGAAATATAGATTACTATCTATTGTACCTTTCTTGAAATTTTGTTGAAACAAATACATGTCCAATCTTGCATACTAGGCCCTCGATTCCTATTTAAGTCCATACAATGCTTTCTTTAGTTTGCACATCATATCTAGATCTTCTATCAATATAAAACCATTCGGTTGCTGAATGTTAATTTCTTCTAGATCTCTATTCAAAAATGCCGATTTAACATCCATCTAATAAACTCTAAAGTTCTTGTAAGTAGAAAATACAAAAAACATATGAATAAATTCCATCCTTTCTACCAGAGAAAAAGTTTCTTCAAATTGTATAGCTTCCACCTGAGAATATTCTTTACATACCAATCTCTCTTTGTTCCTTGTCACTTGTCCTTTCTTATTTAGCTTATTCCTAAATACCCACTTAGTTCCTATTACATTCTTGTCCACAAGTCTAGGTACTAGCTACCAAGTCTTGTTCTTCTGAATCTGATTTAGTTCTTCCATTGCTTTTACCCAACTTTCATCTTTACTTGCTTCCTCATAAGTCTTAGGCTTAGTCATTGATAGAAAATAGTAATGTTGAATCCAATGCAGGACTTAGAGGCGGGGGTGAATCAATCCAAAATATAAATTAATAGAACACATAAACAATTAAACAACACACATTCAACACATGAACATCAAGACACCAAAAAAATTTTAAACCATAAATTTTTCTTTGAATCCACTAGAAATGTCTTTCACACTTCTGCCAAGTTGAGAGAAACTCAACACCAATCCGAGAGGGGACAAAAATATGCATTAAGTTCCCCCCCTCAAACACACTTGTCTAAGCTAGTTACAGGAAAAAGGTTTTGCACCCACAGAAGGTGCAGATCCATCGTCAATCTTTTGTTCAGTCTTATCATTTTATTTATTCACTATTTCATCTATGTCTTCTCCTTTTCTTCATTGATATCAATTTTAGTTTTTGGATCACCAAATTTCTCAATTCTGCTTCTGCATTTTCTCACAATGTGTCCCATTCTATTGCTATTGTAGCATATTGGAAATTTTTGAGGTTTACTGTCATTAATTCTACTATTTCCAAATCTCTAATTCATTTTGCAATCAACAACCTTATGCCCATAAGTCTTGCAAGCTTAACATGTTCAATTGAAAGTTTTAACACCTTTGCTGAGTATTAATTTTTCATCTCTATTCCAGCTCATCCTACTTCTAGACTCACTTGACTTGTGACCGAATTTGCTACAGTAATGACATCTTCCATAGAAAGGTTGAATTTTTATTTGATTTCTACATTCACTAGCTCTATGCCCAAATTTATTACATGAAAAATAGTTATCACTAAAGGATGAATACTTGGTAAATATAGAAATAGGTCTCTGGTCATTTCTTGAATTTTTGAAGCTTTAACTTGGAATGAAGCTTTTCCAATTATTGCTAGAGTTCTCACTAATCTTGTCTTTTCCTTTGTCCTTTTTTGATCATTCACCTTCTTTAAATTTGAGTCCACTCTTGTCTTTATTCTTCCTGTTGGTGCCCCCAAATATGGGGTTTACACTGCAAGCAAGCAGAAACCAAGCTGATTCTTAAGATTTATCAAAGGAGGAGCCATCTACAACTATTTAAAATCTTCAAGGACTTGGACCAAAATATGACAAGGATTTCAAACAATCCTTCTACACTTTAGGCTCTGCAAAACCCTAGAGGGTGATGCCTTGATGAATTTATAATATCTGTGCCATACTTATACTTTCATCAAATTTAAGCAAAAAATATCAAAGACATGCTCAACAACAGGGAGAATTATCAAGGATGGCTAATCCTCCAGTAATCCTCAACCCAGATGGAGCTTTGAGATGGACAAAACATACAACAATACATATAAGCTATCATGCCCTTTTATTGTAATTAATTATGCAGCAAACATAGGTGAACAGGTCACATAAATGATTATAAGGATTCATAACAGACTATGATCAGTGCCTCCTTCCATTGGGCAATTGATTACGGTATACATAAATGAACTATAACAAAACTTAGTCTAATAGCATTTAGGTTTTGAAAAAACATTGCCTTACAATATTTTCTATTGGCAACCTTGATTTAAACTACTTATCAAATCCAAGCACAAGTCCTATTGTTCTGTAATTCTATTCGAGCATTTTAATTGATCTCTTAGATCAAAAAAAGAATAGAAAATACATACACCATAACAGTGCACTGAATTAAAGAAATCCTTGACCACATTTCATTCAAAAGACAATAAAATGGCACAATGGAGAGAACTAAATTAGAATTTTATATCCTTTCAATTCGTTATGTTTTTTCTTTTGTCACAAAGATCATATACATATAATTCTATCAAGCACCTGCAAGAAAACACAAACCTAAGACTCTTATCTATTTTTGTCCAAAAATCCTTACACTTGATCGCTTTCTATTAATACTTGCTATAGAAACCACCTGACTATGAAAGATTTAAAAAAAAAATACAAAGTATAGAGATGAAATTCGGAACCCTGTCTCCTGGCCTTGAATTCCCTTTTATAGAAAATAAGGGAGCAAACAAGCTACGGGCCACCATTTAGAAAATGACCAGTTACCTACAAACTTGTTACAAAAGATTCCATTTAAGGAATGCCATAACCAGGATCAAAATATCTATAACCAATTCATCATAGCTCTTTAAGCTTTTCCTTTTCCTTTTATTACTACTGATGAAGATTTGAGGGGGGCCCACTTCTTTAGTTGCTCACGTCCCAAAAAGTAACCACTGTGTAGAGCCAAAACCATATGCTAGAATTCCACATCACATAGTTAAATAACAAGTTGATGTCATCATTCATTCCTTCAAGTACATATTTCCCCACTTAGCATATTCTTCTTCTAACGTCCATTTGAAAATCATGACCTTGCTAGTATATTTGACTGGCACCTTGTTCACCTCCCTTTCAAAAGTTTCAAAAAATGATTTGGTATGTATTATTTCATCCATGCTGTCTTCCAGCATGCCAGTGTCCAAATCATCGCATATCATATCCACCTGAGTGTTAAAGCTCTTTTAGCTTCTTTCTTCCATATCTATAGAGTTTTGAATTCTCCACTTTCATTTTCAATGCCGGGTGGAAATGTCTCATTCATTTCACTGAAAGATCTCATTAGCTCTCTTATCTTTCTCTCTATATTATCTAACAACATTTGGGCCTCTTGCGTTGACTTTACCAACATGGTGGCTTCTCAGGGTGCTATTTTGAGGCCATGGACATTATTCTGAGCTCATTTCCCCTTTGTAACCACTTTCTGAATAACGAGATTGCTACCTCTTTGTCTCTATCAAAACTCTTAATATCATTAAATGATAAAGAATATAAGGAATGCACACTATTCAGCCCGCTATTTAATTTCTCATTTAAGTGAATCAAAATAGAGCTAACCATTTCCCTTTACTTACTGGCAAATTGATCCTTTGATTCCTTTAGATTTTTCTCCGACTCATCAATCCTTTCTAAAATTTGAGCTCTAGTTGGGTCAGTAGATCGTGTGGGTTCAGGATCATCATCAATATAAAAAACTAGCAATAATATAGGAGCATTAGTCTCACTATCTAACTGAGTTGTTGTACCTGTATGTGAGACTAGTGGGGACTTGGATGCAGATGAGACCAATGCTATGGTAAGGGTTCAAGAAAATGCTCCTGGCTGTCTCTGCTCAAAAAGTTGTACTTTGGTTTGTAGATCCACATATTTCTGTTGAACTATATTATAATCATGATTTTTTTTTTCAAACTTATTCATTAACTCTTGCTTCTCCTTAGAGCCTCTCTTTGCAGTTTCATGAGTGAACTTGGTTGTATCAACAACAACCTTTGTAGCTTTGACACTTGATGTATCAAAATCTCTCTTTATGATGAGAGCTCCTTTCAAATTTGGATTTATACCACTGACATCAGGCCTCCCAGGCCCTTACTGTAGTGACCATATTGCTAAGGTTGCTTGATCATCTATAAAGTCTGATCCCTTGAATGCTAACCTCACTTCCTCTTCTGAGCTGAATTGTTGACCTCTTTCTTTTCTAATTTTATCAAATGCCATTACATCAGCTATATCCCATTCAGGCAGAATCAAGATATTGGCCTGGTTTACAATCATTCTGCCTTCATCTGGCGTGATTACCTTGAATTCTTCCATCTTCTCAGTCTTGACCTCTTCCTGATTTTCATGGTCAGACCTATCCAACCTCTGGGCCATTATCTTGACACTTCTATTCCTATAATCATGAACTTTTAGTTTCCACATCTTTTGAAGGAAAGTCGAGCTCTTAACAAAAGCTTCATCTTCAAGAAATTTCTCACATGCCTCTTTTATAGAATCCCTAAATGCTCTTCCTTGAATGTCTAGAGGCATGATTTCAAATTCTAGAGCAGGTGGTATAGGAGGGATACTAATTTGCATTTCTACATTTTTAATTTTCACAGTTCTACATCATGTGGTTATTCAATTGTCTAATGTCCTCCTTGTTCTTCAAATTGTACCAGAGGTGAAAAGGGGATATGTGGTGGTGAGGGAATTCTATCTGAATCCTCTAGATCAATGACCTAGATTCCTTTCAAAGGTCTAACCTGCATCCCTGAGGTTGGTTCTTCTCTCATTATTTTCTTTCCTTTCCTCCTCACCAACTTTCCACTATCACTACCACTATCCTCATCCCTCACTCTTTTTATTAGAATACTTCTCTTTCGAGGAGTCTCATAACTAGGTCAAGTCTCCTCTAATCCATCTGTTCTGTGAGGTAGAGGAGGAGTGGGGCCAAGTTGTTTCTTTCTCATTTGTTGAATCAAAGTTGTATTGTCAGGTGGAAAGGGTGTAAGCTGTTGTACACCCCTCTTCTCAATCTGTCTGCCATGAATTTCCTCAAGCTTCGTTCTCTCCTCTTTCAAAGAAAGAATTAACTCATCAAAATTATTCACAACAAAATCAACTTTAGCAGAGAAAAGGTTGAAAACTCTCAATGGATCATAATTTGGATCCATTTTTGTATAATCACCCATAGTTTCCTAAAAGCTATCCACTTCTCCTTCTTCTAATCTTGAGCAAAAAAATCAAATTCATTTCTGATTACATCTTCAAGGAAGTGGTGTTCATGGGGTAGTGTAGTTCCATTTATTCTTTGTCTAAAAATATTATAGAACCCCTCTGGGTCACTGTGCCTAGCTACACTAACTCCCAAGTAATATGGTGCGAAAAGTTTATCGAAATGCACATTCCCTCCTTTCTGGATTCCAAAGTAGGTGACAAAAGTGTAATCAGGGAAGATAGTTTCTTTTCCCCTGCCCTTCAAATCCTTATCCTGGATACAACCAGTTTGCCAAATTACTTCAGCAAATCCAAGTCTCAATGGGACATTGAATGGTAATACATGAGGCTGCTCTGGGAAGCCATTAACTCTAATGATAGTGTTGACCAGGTAAGGAATGATAACACCCCAATTATGATCAACTCTCAAGATTGGCAACCTTTATTTTGGTCTCAAGAAATCATGTAACTTTGTAGGGATTATGGGTGGATTAATTGTCAACTACAACCTTAATTTGGAAGCAAAACCATTATCAAATGTTACAAAACTAGCTTCTGGCCTATCCCATGACATGTCCATACTCCACAACTATACCAATATCTCAACATTATTAATTGTCTTTCTGAGATCCATGGTACCTTTAAATTAATCTGAATTCTTGAATAAGAATATATGCATCAGCAATTAGTATCAATAAAAATTAGTGTTCAATTTATTTATCTTAATATCCAACAATCCCTCATGAATCTTATCTTCAAGATAAGGAGTAAAATAAAAAATCATTGAAAAGTCCAGGTGTTGAATCTGAATAGCCATAAGCATGAAATCAAGTGGCATAACTATGGAAGGGTTAAAACCTGAAACCTAACACAGAGAGAAAAAGGTAGCCTGTAAATACTTAGCAAAAGCACCAATTGGAAAAGGCTCGACTGAATTTGGGCTGATATGGTAAGGTGTGCTTCCTACTTTTGCCAAGTGGATAGGGAGAAGATTTGATCTGACAAAACCCTTTGTTATGTGATATTCCTCCTTTATTTCATTCATATCTACAAGAATTAGTGTAGTAGAAGGTTCATACAGGTCAAAAAATTCATAGAATTCCTCTCTTCAGATTGTCAATAAGACCTCCCCATCATTTCCCCTTATTACCCTAGAAACAGGGTCATATCTATCTGCCACTGCCCTGAGAAGGTCAACCCATGAAGACATTAGGCACCACCAGCTTGCCTAGGTCATACTACCATGTGCTCAAGAGTGGAGAATGCAAATTTATGTTCCCATACCATAATTTAAACATATTTACCCTAGTCAGAGGTACCCTAGCATCTGAAATTACATATGCTTTATCAACTAACCCTTCTCCTATGGTTCTTCCTGGAATAATTTTTATCCCCTAAAATTTGTCATTTGTTGATGGTTTCAAATGGTCTAGAAAGCTATCATACAAATTTCTCTTCAAATATTCGGTTTGCCCAGAGTGGTTTCGTGAGTGAGGCATTTTATCAAACTAGGGCTTTATCAACAATTATCACCAAATAGGGAAAAGGAAATGAGAGTTTAACCAAGAACCAACAATTCCAACATAAAAATGGAAAATTCTCAAATTCCCTGAGCTAAGACTGCAAAACCTCACAACAATTTTAAATTCCTGTACCAGAAAATTCACACAGCTTATAGTATTCAACTTTAAAACACAGAGAGGGAGATAATAAACTTACGGATTTGAAAACACTAGAAAAAGCTTAATTCCACACTAAGATAGCTTGCTCAAAACTCCTTCATCTCTAAAAATGTCTTCTTCTTTCTCTGGATTTCTTCATGAATCAAAATGATTCTACAAAGGCATTTATTTCTATTCTTGAATCATGCGTCATTGTATCATTCACCATTACTGCTCACATGAGTGGAAAACGGCTTGAATTCATATTTGAACCAAGTTTGAAACTGGACCGTTGATTTCATCCATGGTGACACATCACACGATCTATATTAGTCAATTCAACATTGACCATCCCTTGTGGTAGATGGTGACATCAAAAGTATGACGCAACACTTCCATCTCATCATCATTCTCATCTTTGTCAGTGGCCTGACCATCTGGCTTCTCTTTGGCCAACCCAAGACATGTGGCATCATCTTGTGATACCATGATCATTAAATTTCATGCATTTTCTGTTGTGGGGTAGTGAGAACCATTAGTTATATCTGAACTTTATACTACTAACCCCAGTGTGCACTCCCTTCAGTCAGTTAACGACTGAGCATGTTTCCCGATTATGATTAAAAGATCTTCACTAATTTCAGCATGTGCGGACAATGGGAACACTAGTAACCTAGCAGTGAATACAAATATATCAGCTAGAATAAGAAAAAAGGACCCGCATAGGAAAATAAAAAATGAATACTTTAGGAAAAGAAAGACCCGCTCACTTAATAAATGCCTAGGACACAGAAAAAGGCCCCGCCAACGTACTAAAACCCTCAGGCTAAAACACAAAGGTAATGCGAGTTTAAAACAAGTTTAGGGGATCTTATCAAGACTCTAGACAAAATCAAAATAAACCCTAAACCCAAATCTTGAAATGCAAGGGAAAAAGAGCAAGATAAGATACATAAAACCCACCTATCAGCTAAGGCACAAAATTTTGCTAGGTCATTTTCACTGACCATCAATGGCTCTAATTGGGGACGATCATTACTTCAAGATGATATGAGGATCCAGAATCTTAGGTTAAGAAGACCAGCCACAACGCAGACCAAAAGGGAACCACCTGGACAAGGGGCCCAAACAAGAAAGGAAACTAAACTACATAAATACAAACCTAGAACTAATGCTCATGGAAAAGAACTACTTTAAGAAAAGTAGGGCTTCAAGAACTGTCCATGAACAGGCAGTTAAAGAATCTCACCATTTATATTTTGGAGAAAATATGAATCTTCTCCCCCCTTACTTTGGATCAGATATGGACCAAGCCAAATGGCATCAAATTTTCCATGCTTCCCTTTATCCTCTATCCTTGCATTCCACATCAAGACCAAATCACGAGTCTGAAAAATTCTTGCAATTGCTCTCTTATCATATAATTTTTTTACTTGCATTTGTAGTTTCATGTTTCTGGTAGTAGCTTCTCTCCTGATTTCATCCATTTCTATCAAAGCTTCTATCCTCAGTTGCAAATCATCATCTATATCATCATTATATCTTTGTACAAACTTATACATCTGGAATAGATTATTTTGGGGCAACGATTCATATACCATATACCAGATCAAAAGGAGCACATCCTATCGCCTTCTTGATGGTTACCCTATCTGCCCAAACTGCCATTTTCAGCTTTGAATCCCAGGCTTTCTTGTTCTTGTCCAAAATTCTTTTGATGATTTTCATCAAACTCTAATAACTTGATTCAACTTGTCCATTTCCTTGGGGGTGATAAGGTTATGAATAGGAAATTTGAATACTATATGAGTTACAAAATTCTTCATATTCCTCTGACCTAAAACTCATAGCATTATCAGAGACTATTTTCTCTGGGCAACCAAACCTAGTCAATATATTATTAGTGATGAAATAAATCACTACCTTACTTGTTGCCTTCCTAGTTGGTATAGCCTCAACCCATTTAGTGAAATAATATGTGGCTACTAAGATCCAGGAATGACCACCACTTGATTTACATGCTATTTCCACAGTAAAATCAATACCCCACTGTTGAAACGAGGCTTGCACACTCACAGGCTTCAAAGGCAAATTTCCTGAAAACTTCAACTTTCTAGAAATCCATGAGTCATATTTTCTGACCAACTGATGTGCATCCTTAAAAATTGTCAGCCACTAGAATCCAACTCTTAAAATTTTGTGTGCATTCATTTTAGCCATATAATGTCCTGCACAAACCCCACTATGCATTTCAATTAGTAATTTTTGAGCTTTATCTTGGTCCACATATTTCAACATGACACCATCACTATTTTTCCACTAGAGCTTGCCACTTACAATGACATATTTAATAGCATGCAACTTCAGTGTCCTCCTTTTATTGTCACTAATTCCTTTAGGACACTTCATCCTCTGCAAGTAGCCTATCACATCTTCATACCATTCACAATTATCCATCCCACACAGATAAGCCCTTTGCTAATCTCCTATGACATTTATTTGGTTGGCATCCAAGTTACTCTGAGCCATCAATTTGGCCAGTCCTTGTCCCCTTACTAATTTAGTGATTTGGATGTCAATCTTGAATTCTTGGATCTTGTTGATCCACCTACATCTTCTTCCAGACACTTCTTGTTGTGTGAAAATGTCTTTAATCGCTACACTGGGGACATATGCAACCACTATTGCTCCCATCAGGTAACTCCTAAAAGCTTTCACGCCTTTACTAATGCATAAGCCTATTTTTTATTTATATCGTACTTTAGCTCTGCAACTTGCAAAGACTTGCTAAAAATGCAATGGGTTGTTCATAACCTTCTGCATTTTTCTGTAGCAATACCACAACAACAATATGAAAAGATGCAAATGAATATTTTTGCATAGGTTTACTGTAATCAGGTGTCTCCATAACATGTGCACTCTTGATAGCCTATTTAATCTCTTGGAAAGCCCTGGTTGGCTCCCCTTCCCAATCTAACTTTGCACCCTTTTTTAACAATTTAGAGATAGGTCTACTAATTTTTGTAAAATTAGTAACAAACCTTCTGAGAAAATTTATCTGCCCAAAGAATATTTGAATACCCTTCACATTTTTAGGCTGAGGGACCTTATCAATTGTTGTTACCCTTTTAGGGTCAATCCTCACACCTTCTTTTGAAACAATGTGGCCAAGTAGTCTACCTTCAATTACCCCCAAAATACACTTCTTTGGGTTTAGAGATATTCCATATTCAACAACTCTATTGAAAATTTTCTCCAAATGATCACAATGATCTCCCTCTTTTTTAGAATATGTTGTTAAGTCATCTTGGTGTACAACTAAGAATATGTTTATGATGTCAAAAAATGCCACGTCCCTAGCCCTTTGGACAATTTCCCTTGTATTTGTCAACCCAAAAGGCATTCTTACATAAACATTTGTTCCCCATGGTGTGGTGAAATCCATTTTGAATTTCTCTGATTCTCTGACCATTACCTGATTGTAACCAGAAAAACCATACATCATAGACAAAAGTTTACAACCTGTGACCCTTTGTAACATTGCCTCCATATTTAGCAATGGATAATTATCCTTTAATGAAGATATTTCAAATTCCTAAAATCCACACACAATCTAATATCTCCATTTTTATTTCTTATAGGCACTAAATTTGACACCGATGATGAATGTCTAATAGGTTTTATAATCCCAGCATCCTCCATTACTTGATTGTAACCAAAAAAACCGCACATCATAGACAAAAGTTTACAACCTGTGACCCTTTGTAACATTGCCTCCATATTTGGCAATGGATAACTATCCTTTAATGAAGATATATTCAAATTCCTAAAATCCCACACAATCTAATATCTCCATTTTTCTTTCTTATAGGCACTAAATTTGACACCGATGATGAATGTCTGATAGGTTTTATAATCCTAGCATCCCTTAACTTAGCCAACTCTTCTTGCATTTTAGGCACCAAGGCTGGGTTGATTGGCCTTTGTTTTTGTCTAACAAGCTTAGCTCCTTCCTTCAAAGGGATTTCATGCTGAAAGAAATTTTCCCTATAAGCCTTTAGATAATCATATGACCAAGAAAAAATATGTCTATATTTTCTCAACAAGTCAATTAGCATTCTTATCACTTTTGGTGACATCTTCTTCCCAGGGCTCCCTCTGTCCCAAGGTTTATTTCCTCCAAATCTTCAGGATGTCGGGTAGTTGTAGCAGTCCTTGCCTTATCCTAATTGTCAAACACCCTTTCCAGTACTACCAACCCTTTGGGAATTTTATTAGTTTTTAATTGAATCACTTCATTCCCAAAGATAGTTTTTTTTCCATCCTCTTTTTGCACAAAAGAATCAAAATCAATCTCCTGACTTTAATATTGTTCTACACATGTTACAAATCTTAGAATATCATCATCATCATTGAAAACTTGCTAGTTTTCAATGTTGTCGGGGATTGATGGCATTGTTTGAACCTCAATCTTCAAGATTCCTGCAAAAGTTATACCTTCTAGTCTTAGAGCAATATTAGCCAACAAATCTACCATCTTGTTATGGCTCCTTTCTCTCCAATCAATGTTAAATGCATCAAAATTTTCAATTTCATCCCACACAACATTTATGTACTGCTTCAACCTCCTATTCTTTGATGCATATTTTGATCTAATATGGGATATAACTAACTCAAAATCTCTAATGACCTTAAGAATCTTTATCCCATGCTTCTCAGATAATCTCAATCCTAATAATAATGCCTCATACTCTGCCAGATTATTTGTACATGCAAAAGCTAGAGTAAAAGAAAACTTAAATGTTATTTTATTAGGTGAGATGAATAATATTCCTGCACTAGAACCTTCCTTAGAACTGGCCCCATCAAAGTGCATCACCAATAAATTGTTATCATCTAATAGATTTTCGGCTTCCTTCTCCATTGGTGTAAGTTGTTTCTTCTCTTCTTGTGGGGTATTTTCAATCCTAAAGGTATTGATATTAGTATCTATGAAACATGTTATGTATTGATCAATTTTTTGTTCATGTACCATCATATATAGTACCCTTGACTCCCTTACAATTTTTACACTTTTTCTATCAATACAAAAGGTAGCATAAGATAGGTTACATTGTAAACTTCCTCCCATAGAAGCACTCCATTTCCTGGATAACAACATCCCATAATGAGGTGGGATATCCACAACCAAAATACTCATAGTCAAATCCTTCTCTGGGTAAGCTACAAGCTTATAAGGCAATGCTCTTATGGTACCTATAACAGGTACCTCTCTTGAGTCCATAACACAACATTGACCTTGAGGAGTGTCTACCCTTAGACCCATAGCTTGCAATATCCTTATTGGCATAACATTATTTGAAGCCCCCGATTCAATCATACAATTTTTTAATACCCCTCCATTTATGATCACACTCAAAAAGAAGGGATCTACATTTTCTAAGGACTCATCCACTGTATCCTCAAGGTAAATCTAGGGAATTTGAGAAACCATTCCCTCTAATTCTTTCTCTTTTGCCTCATTTTTATTTTATTGTTCCCTTAGATTAGATATGGCGCTTGTATATTCTACTTGGGCAGAGGAGGAAACACTCTTAACCCAAGGCATGGCTTTATCTTTATTTTCATTTATTCTAAGCATTTCTTGCAAAGGAATTTTGACAGTAATTTCAGAAAGCAATTGCAACATGTCAATAGGCGTGTATTTTGGAAATTTAGGGGACATACTTGGTTTCTCTTCAAGTCTCTTCAACTTGTTTCTTTCAACGTTTGGTTTCTGCTTCAAATTTTGTTCAGCAGGTGCGGCGGGCTTTTCAACCAACTTTGGCTTCACTTTGGGTGAAGCACTCTCCTCAATGGGCTTTGTAAATCCAACCTTCTTAGCCTATTCCCTTTTCTTAACTGAATATTTCTTTGGTTTATTTTCTTCGAGCTCCTGACCCTTATTCTTTATTTCCTTGATGAATAAACCAGAAGGCTTACCCTGATCTCCACCAACTATTCTGCTCCTCAACTGGTAACTACTTTTGACTTGAGCTACCATAGCAGTTGTTATCTGGGCAATCTCTTGATTAGAAGGTCTTCTTAAAGACACAATGTCTTCTCCTTGTTCAGCATTACATACTTGGTTATCAACACATAATTCTTCATCATAAAAAACTTGTTGATGTATGATTCATTCATTTGCCTCTTATAATCCACATCCAAGTCATGAGCATCAATATCAGAGAAGTATTCTTCTTCCCCCAAGTAAGAAGTAGTCATAATACAATCTATACTGTCACCCTCAAACTTTTCCTCTTTTTCTTCTTTTATATTTCTCTTGGCAGAAATGAATTATGCAATCACACAATACTCAAGCGGATGAGGTGATTGACAAGAAATGTACCAAGGTGTATCTTCAACAACATTCATTATATGTTTTGCACTGGGTTAGGAGTTTTCTGATCCTGTTTATTCCTTTTCTGTTGAATTGGTTTCCCATCCTTCCAATTTGTGTTGTAAGGATGATTTTGTAACCTTGGAGGTCTGTTAAATTTGTTGAACCGTTGCTTTTCTGGTGCAACACCCCTATCATTTTTTGCAACAGTTAACTTAAGATCTTTCAAGGTGGTGAGCACCTTATCCCATTTATCTTCTTCCTTTGGCTTTAGTCCCAAAGGCTTTTCCATGTTATCTTTTGTGACCTTAGAGAACCTGATGTCTTCTCTTCTCCCAAGTTTGCCTGAAGCTCTCCTATTTCCTTCAATATTAATGGAAATATTGAATGCATCTCTCATATTTTGAGGCTTCTCATCTCTTAAAATATATGCCATTTTAGCATCAAATGCATTTACATAAGTGGTTATACAAACATTATCATCTAACCGCAAAACTTGAAATAACTTATGCATAGCTTTTCAAAATTTGATATTGAAATCAATGATGACTTCATTTGGTGATTTCTTGATATTATTGAACTCATTTAACATGAAACTCGAATTAGTTTTATCACCATATTTCTCCTTGAAACTGTTTTCAAATTCCTCCCAAGAACTAATGCTTGCATTTGGTAACCCTCTGTACCAATCCATGGCATCTTTAGTCAAATATTGCACAAAAAGTTTCATAACAACATCTTCATGGTCCACTTCATAATCATTCAATTTATCCGTGAAAGCTCTTATATGTTCCGCACTCATGATAGCATTATTTCCTGCAAACTTATTTATCATATCCCTCAATTCATTCAGGATTATATTAGGATACCTTGGTATCCCATCGAAACATAATTGCCTATACCTTTCAAGATGGATAGGTCTTCTTTGGAATTGCTCAGGAGCAACTTATCCTAAAACATTATTAATTGCATCATTTCCAGTCATTCTTGTCCTCGTACTAGTCCCAGCAGCAACTCCAAACCTCTGAGTACCCTGGACAACTTGAGTTGGGGTACTCGTACTAATACTTGGCACAACTATGGGAGTCGAGCCTGAAACAACCTGGGTGTTAGATGGACCAGTGGTGAAGGAAGCATCATTCAATAATGACATCTTCAGGAAACCAATTTTTCTTTTCATTTCCACTATTGAAGTTTCCATCTCAATTCTCTTTAACTCTTTTGCAAGAATCTTATCTTCTATCCTTTCCCTTTCTAATACATCGTCTATTTGAGACAATCTGTGGCCTAAATCCAGGTCAGTGGGAACCTTTTGGTCATTTATTTTGACACCGGACACCTTTTGCCTTCCCTTGCCCTGGTCTAACTTGGGAATCTGGGTGTTTAACTAATATGGAATCACTATCTTTTGTCTATTAGCCAGGCTCCTAGAATTTCCTTGTACAGTATGTTCAGACTTCTTATCTACAATTTCTCTTAAGACTAGACCTTCAATACTCAGCTTAACCAACTCATGATTCATAGCCTTGATTGTAGCTAATTATCTCATTAGGTCGTCCCTTTCAATTACTGCATCTATAACTTCAAAATCCTTCTCCTTTTCTTTTCTTTTTCTTAAATCAATTTACTACTGGAGTTCTTTATTTAATACACTTATATCTCCAAAAACTTCCCCAGGATCTAGCAAAGTTATTTTCGATCCAAAAGTATCATCTAAGTTAATTAAGTTAGCATTTCCCCATTCCTAAGTTGATTCAACATTATAAGGAAGTTTTTTCTAGAGACAAGAGGAAGAGGTACACCAGTGACATGTTCTTGGTGACTTCTACTTCTACTCCGACCTCTCTTCTTCTCTGAGTATTGAACTTGAGTAACCTCTTTATTTTGTTTCTATACTTCTTCTTGTACATGTGTATTAAACAAAGAATTAAAAAACCCCATGCTATTTGATTCAAAACTCTTAGAAGAAGTAGTATGAACTTTAGAAACAAGATGTAAGAATGACTTACTTGCATTTTGATGCTTAGGTTTCCATGACGAAGGAGCATTACTTCTTTTTTTGTTTCTTCTCGCTACTATTCTTGGCGTAACTGTGGGAAGTTATTCTAATCCTTCTTCAGGATGTAACCACATGTAACCTCTGGTGTTATTTTATTTACTCATAATGATAAGGTCCTTCAAATATTTACTCAAAATCGTTGAAACACATGCATTGGTACAAATATTTTCAGAGTCGTCACCCAAGTTGGATTCGAGATATCGAATAGAACAATATTTATTGTTCTTTTGAAATAAATTTATGAACCTTGTTCACAAATAAGAAAATCCTTTAACAAAATATAGAACACCTTTCTAGTCGAGAACACCAAATTGAAAAAAAAATACAGACTCAACTTTCAAGTCACATGAATGTGATATTCTAATGCAAATCTTTCAAGATGGATAACACAAATAATATGATGCATTAGTCTTTTATAACCAGATATTTCAGACAACTCTCCATAATAGTGTCACCATTTTTGTTGGTGCCCCAAAATGGGGTTTACACTACAAGAAGGCAGAAACCAAGCCGGTTCTTAAGATTTATCAAAGGAGGAGCCATCTTCGACTACTTAAAATCTTCAAGGACTTGGACCAACATATGAAAAGGATTTCAAACAATCCTTCTACACTTCGAGCTCTACAAAACCTTGGAGGGTGATCCTTTGATGAATTTATAATCTTTGTGCCATACTTATACTTTCATCAAATTTAAACAACAAATCTCAAAGATATGCTCAACAACAGGGATAATTCTCAAGGATGGCTAATCCTCCAGTGACCCTCAACCCAGATGGAGATTTGAGATGGAAAAAACATACAACAGTACATATAAGATATTGTGCCCTTTTATTGTAATTAATTATGCAGCAAACGTAGGTGAACAGGTCACATAAATAATTATAAAGATTCATAACAGACTATGATCAGTGCCTCCTTCCAATGGGTGATTGATTTTGGTATACATAAATGAACTATAACAAAAATTAGTCTAATAGAATTTAGGTTTAAAAAAACATTGCCTTACAATATTTTCCCTTGGCAACCCTAATTTAAATTGATCCCTTAGATAAAAGCAAGAATAGAAAATACACACCATAACAGTGCACTGAATGAAAGAAGTCCTTGGCCTCATTTCATTCAAAAGACAATAAAATTGTGCAATGGAGAGAACTAAATAAGAATTATATTTCCTTTTAATTCGTTATGTTTTTTCTTATGTCAAAAAGGACATATACATATAATTCTATCAAGTAGTACCTGCAAGAAAACACAGACCTAAGACTCTTATCTATTTCTTTCCGAAAATCCTTACACTTGCTCACCTTCTATTAATACTTGCTACAGGAACCACCTGACTCTGAAAGATTTAATATTAAAAAAAAAGTACATAGATCAAATTCAAAACCTTATCTCCTGGCCTTGAATTCCCTTTTATAGAAAATAAGGGAGCAACCAAGCTACGGGCCAAAATAACATCTTCCATTTAGAAAATGATCGGTTACCTACAAACTTGTTACAAAAGATTCAATTTAAGGAATGCCATAACTAGTGTCAAAATATCTGTAACCGATTCATCATAGCTCTGTAAGCTTTTCCTTTCCCTTTTACTACTGTCGATGAAGATTTGAGGGGGGCCCACTTCTTTAGTTGCTCACGTCCGAAAAAGTAACAATTGCATAGAGACCATCTACTAGGCTTCCATATCACATAGTTAGTTAACTAACAAGTTGATGTCCTCATTCATTCCTTCAAGTATATATTTCCCCACTCAACATATTCTTCTTCTAATGGCCATTTGAAAAGCATGACCTCGTCTACCTTGGTCCTATAAGGAGTATTTTTTACCGCCACCTGGTTTGCCTCCCTTTCAAAAGTTTCAAAAAATGATCTAGTATGCATTATTTTATCCATGTTGTCTTCCAACATGCCAGTATCCAAGTCATCACAGATCATATCCACCTAATGTTAATAGAACTTTCTACTTCTTCCTTCCATATCTGTAGAGTTTTAATTTTTCTACTTTCATTTTCAATGTTGGGTAGAAATGTCTCATTCATTTCACTAAAAGTTTTTATCAGCTCTCTTAGCTTTCTCTCTATATTATCTGGCAACATTTGGGCCTCTTGCATTGACTTTACCAATAGGTAGGTGGTTTGAAGTGTTGGTGGCTTCTGAGAATGGTATTTTGAGGCCATGGACATTATTATGAGCCCATTTCCCCTCTGTAACCACTTTGTGAATAACGGGATTGCTACCTCTTTATCTCTATCAAAACTCTTAATAGCATTAAATAATAAAGAATATAAAGAATGCACACTATTTATCCTGCTATTTACTTTCTCATTTAAGTGAATCAAAACAAAGCTAACTATTTCCCTTTGCTTACTGGCAGATTGATCCTCTGATTCCGTTAGCTTTTTCACCAACTCATCAATCCTTTCTAAAATTTGAGCTCGAGTTGGGTCAGTAGATCGTGTGGGTTCAGGCTCATCATCAATATAACGAACTACCAATATTATAGGAGCATGAGTCTCACTATCTAACTGAGTTGGTGTACATGTATGTGAGACTAGTGGGGACTTGGATGTTGATGGGATCGATGTAATGGCAAGGGCTAAAGAAAATGCTCCTGGCTGTCTCTTCTCAAGAAGCTATACTTTTATTTGTAGATCCACATATTTCTGTTGAACTATATTATAATCATGAAAAAGATTTTCAAACTTATTCATTAACTCTTGCTTCTCCTTAGCCTCTCTCTTTGCAGTTTCATGAGCTAACTTGGCTGTATCAACAACCAACTTTGTAGCTTTGACACTTGATGTATCAAAAGCTCTCTTTATGATGAGGCCTCCTTTAAAATTTGGATTTATATCACTGACATTAGGCCTCCCAAGCCATTGCTATAGTGACCATATTGCTAAGGTTGCATGATCATCTATAAAGTCTAATACCTTGAATGCCAACCTCGCTTTCTCTTCTGAGCTGAATTGTTGGCCTCTTTCTTTTATGATTTTATCAAATGCCACTACATCAACTATATCCCATTTAGGAAGAATCAAGATACTGTCCTAGTTTACAATCATTCTTCCTTCATCTACCATGATTGCCTTGATTTCTTCCATCATCTCAGTCTTGACCTCTTCCTGATTTTCATGGTCAGACCTATCCAACATATGGGCCATTCTCTCAACACTTCTCTTCCTGTACTCATGAATTTTCACTTTCCACATCATTTGAAAGAAAGACATGCTCTTAAAAAAAGCTTCATCTTAAATAAATTTCTCATATACCTCTTTTATAGCATCTCAGAATGCTCTTCCTTGAATGTCTAGAGGCATGATGTAAAATTCTAGAGTAGGTGGTACAAGAGGGATAGCAATTTTCATTTCTACATTTGTAATTTTCATAGTGTCTACATCATATGGTTCTTCAATTTGCTAATCTCCTCCTTGTTCTTCAAATTGTATCAGAGGTGAAAAGGGGATATGTGGTGGTGAGGGGCTTCTATCTGAATCCTCTAGATCAATGACCTAGATTCCTTTCAAAGGTCTAACCTGCATCCTTGAGGCTGGTTCTTCTCTCATTATTTTCTTTCCTTTCCTCCTCACCAACTTTCCACTATCACTACCACTATCCTCTTCACTAATTTCCTCATCCCTCACTCTTTTTATTACAATAATTCTCTTTGGAGGAGGCTCATAACTAGGTTGAGTCTCCTCTAATCCATATGTTCTATGAGGTAGAGGAGGAGGGGGGCCAGGTTGTTTCATCCTCATTTGTTGAATCAAAGTTGTATTGTCAGGTGGAAAGGGTTCAAGATGTTGTACACTCCTCTTCTCAATATGTCTGCAATGAATTTCCTCAAGCTTCATTCTCTTCTCTTTCAAAGCAAGAATTAACTCATCAAAATTATTCACAACAAAATCAACTTTAGCAGAGAAAGGGTTGAAATCTCTCAATGGATCATAATTTGGATCCTTTTTCTGTATAATCGCCTATAGTTTCCTGAAAGATATCCACTTCTCCTTCTTCCAATCCTGAGTAGAAAAATCAAACTCATTTCTGATTACATCTTCAGGGAAGTGGTGTTCATGGGGCAGTGCAATTCCTTTTATTCTTTGTCTAAAAATGTTATAGATCTCCTTTGGGTCACTGTGCCTAGCTACACTAACTCCCAAGTAATATGGTGCAATTTTTTTTATCAAAACGCACATTCCCTCCTTTGTAGATTCCAAAGTAGGGGAGAGCAGTGTAATCATGGAAGATAGTTCCTTTGCCCCTGCCCTTCAAATCCTTATCTTGGATACAACCAATTTGCCAGATTACTTCAACAAATCCAAGTCTCAATGGGACATTGAATGGTAATATACGAGGCTTCCTTGGGAAGCCATAAACTCTAATGACAATGCTGTTCGAGTAAGGAATCATATCACCCCAATTATGATCAATTCTCAATATTGATAGCCTTTCTTTTGGTCTCAATAAATCATGTAACTTTGTAGGGATTCTGGGTGGATTAATTGTCAACTGCTGCCATAATTTGTAAACAAAACTAGCTTCTGGCCTGTCCCATGACATGTACATGCTCCACAACTGTACTAGTAGCTCAACATTATTAATTGTCTTTTTGAGATCCATGGTACCTTCAAAATAATCTGAATTCTTTAATAAGAACATATGCATTAGCAATGAGTACCAATAAAAATTAGTGTTCAATTCATTTTTCTTAATATCCAACAATCCCTCATGAATCTTATCTTAAAGATAAGGAGAAAAACAAAAAATCACTGAAAATTCCAAGTGCTGAATCTGAATAGCCATAAACATGAAATTAGGTGGCATAACTGTGGAAGGGTTATAACGTAAAACTTGACATAGAGAGAAAAAGGTAGCCTGTAAATACTTAGAAAAAGCAACAATTGGAAAAGGTTCGATTGAATTTGGGCTGATATAGTAAGGTGTGCTTCCTTCTTTTGCCAAGTGGGCAAGGAGAAGATTTGATCTGACAAAACCCTTTGTTCTATGACATCCCTCCTTTATATTATTCAGATTTATTGGAATCAATGTAGTAGAAGGTTCATATAGGTCAAAAAATTCATAGAATTCTCATCTTCAGATTGTCAATAAGACCTCCCCATCATTTCCCCTTATTACCCTAGAAATATGGCCATTTCAATCTGCCATTTCTCTGAGAAGTTCAAAATCCATGAAGATGTTAGACACCACCAGCTTGCCTAGGTCATATTTCCATGCACTCGAGAGTGGAGAATGCAAATTTCTTTGCCCATACCATAATTTAAACATATTTACCCCAGTCATAGGTACCCTAGCATCTGAAATTGCATATGCTTTATCAACTAACCCTTCTCCTAGGGTTCTTCCTTGAATAATTTTTATCCCCTTAAATTTGTCATTTGTTGATGGTTTCAACTAGTCTAGAAAATCATCATATAAATTTCTCTTCAAATATTTGGTCTACCTAGAGTGGTTTCGTGAGGGAGGCATTTTATCAAACTAGGGCTTTCTCAATAATTGTCACCAAACAAGGAAAAGGAAACCAAAGTTTAACCAAGAACCGACAATTCCAACATAAAAATAGAAATTCACAAACTCCCTTAGCTAAGACTACAAAACCTCACAACAATATTAAATTCCTTTACTAGAAAATTCACATAGCTTATAGTATCTAGCTTTAAAACACAGAGAGGAAGATAATCAACTTACAGATATGAAAACACTGGAAAAAGATTAATTCTGCAATGAGATAGCTCGCTCAAAACTTCTTCGGCTCTAAAAATGCCTTCTTCTGTCTCTAGATTGCTTCGTGAATCAAAATGATTCTAAAAAGGCATTTATTTCTATTCTTGAATGAGGTGTCACCATATCATTCACCATTACTTCTTGCGTGAGTGGAAAACAACTCGAATTCATATTTGAACCAAGTTTGAAACTGGACCGTTAATTTCATCCATGGTGGTACATCACATGATCTGTATTAGTCAATCCGACATTGACCATCCCTTGTGACAAATGTTGACATCAAAAGTATGATGCAACACTTCCATCTCATCATCCTTCTCATCTCTGTCAACGACCCCACCATCCGACTTCTCTTTGGCCCACCCAAGAAATGTGGCATCATCTCGCAATACCGCGATCATTAACTTCCATGCATTTTATATTGCAGGGTAGTGAGAACCATTAGATCCATCTGAACTTTATACCGCTAACCCTTTTGTGCACTCCCTTCAGTCACTTAACGACCAAGCATATTTCTCGATCATGATTAAAAGATCTTCACTAATTTCAGCATGTGCGGACAATGGGAACATTAGTAACCTGGCAGTTAATACAAATATATCAGCTAGAACAAGAAAAAGGACCCACCTAGGAAAATAAAAATGAATTCTTTAGGAAAAGAAAGACCCACTCACTTAATAAATGCCTAGGACATAGAAAAAGGCCCCGCCAACGTACTAAAACCCTCAAGCTAAAACAAAAAGGTAATGCGAGTTTAAAACAAGTTTAGTGGATCTTATCAAAACTTTAGAAAAAATCAAAATAAACCCTAAACACAAAGCCTGAAACGTAAGGGAAAAAGAGAAAGATAAGACATAGAAAATCGACCTCTTAGCCAAGGCACAAAATTTTGCTAGGTCATTTCTATTGACCATCACTACCTTTGAGAATTAAGAACATTTAACAGCTCACTACCACCTTTGAGTTATAATCCATAATCAATCTAATCCTTTGTAGCTTTTAGTTCCTCATTTTTTCCAGTTTCTTCTTCAAGACTTGAAAATTCTCTAGTATTTTCATCAAGCTTTATTTTAAATTCATCAATAACTTGCTTTCCTTTATCAAGCAGACTTCTCAGATTATAAATCTTCTCAACTACATTTTTATGTTTTTTTTGCTATCATCTAGGCTTGCTAAAGTAGATCTAAGTTCACCTTCCATATCAACAATACCATCCACGTCATTCCAATCATTCCAATCTATATTATTCATTTTTTTCTCAAACATAGTGTTCAAAAATCCTAGATCTACCTCATCATTTAAGTCTAATACCAATTGTTAAACACATTATAGGTCTGAGAGGGGGGGTGATTAGTCTAGAACTTCAAAATAGATTAAATATAAAAAACATCAACTTATTAATGACACATAAATCATCAACACATAAACACCAACCATCAACACATGAACACCAAATTTATGTGGAAAAACCAAATAGGGAAAAACCATAGTGAGAATCTAACTCACAATATATATCAACAATTTACAATGGATATGGCTTCCCACCAAATAGATTAGTGTTCTGAACTTGTAGACTAAGATGCATAACTTTAGGCAAGATACAAAATTAGGACTTGCTCTGTTGAAGATCACTTCTTCAGGGTAAGATACAATCTTTGGTTCAAATGTAATAGAAATGATAGATTAAATTGTATATAGAATAAAATCTCTTAGAATGCGGATAATAGTTCACAATTTGTACTCAAATGTAATAGAAATGATAGATTAAACTGTATATAGAATAACATCTACTAGAATGTGGATAATAGTTAGAACATAGTATGTCCCAATAGAAAAACATCTTCAGGCCATCTCAGAAGTAAAGGCTTTTGTGTAGGACAGTGTTCAGGCTAACTACATCTCCTTGAGTGCCCACCAAGAAATGATCAAAGAGATAAAAGAAAAGTGGCAAACTGAAATGATGGTAGCCATGCAAAACTTGGCAGCAGAGTAACCAAGACCAGTAAGTTGTGTATGAGGATGTTGCATGAGGACATGCAATGTCTTCAGTTGGGGGGCAAATGATAGGTTAAAAGCATACCTTATATTTTCCTATGCATTTACCTACTTTTAGTGCCATTTTGACTTGCATATACCCATATTGTCCTCTAAGGTTCCATGATTATTAAATAAAAATTGACAATTAGCATGAATGAAAGATATACAATCTTCTAGCACTTAACCTTTCAAAATGACATTAATTCGGGTATTCATGTGAACAGGGTACTTCATTATAAAAAATGAGGTTGTGGAATTTTCTTCTCCAACGTGTCTGGTATTATTGTGGAAGATTTTGGATTATTGTTATCCCCTCTTTGGTACATAGTACAGAGTAGGCTGGTATTTAGTTTAAGTTTTGTTTTTGTTTTAATCTGAAAATAGTGACCTATAGCCACTTCACTATTTTTAGCATTACTGCAGACATTCTAAGTTGTGTATCTCAAAACAAATTGTTATATGGTTTGTAAAGTGGTTATGCATATCGTTTGAAAGACAAGTATAAATATGTATGCTCATTAGAGACTTGGGGATTAGAAACTATAATATCAATATCAAATTTATACTCTGATGAAGTTTATAGTTGTTGTCTTCGTGTGAAGCTTTACTCAATCGAATGTCAAGGAGGAGGGCCCACTCCTTGATCACCGATAGTAGGTTCATTTGTTTTATTAATTGTTTTGTGTGAAATATAGTTTGTTGTGCATAGAAGTTGATTTGCATTTATATTGTGGACTTAATCAAATTTGGCAGTAAACATGTTACATGAATATAAACAATTAATATTCATGATGTTGTAATATTCTGGACAACCTTAAAACAAATAGCATCTTGAAATTAATATAAACTGTCAAAGTTACTGTTCTATCACTAGAGTTCTATAGACTCTCGTTGCCAGGTTACAAAAGCTTCTATCACTTGATTACAGAAACTGTTGCCATAATAGTATTGTGGGATTCTAATTATATTGTGAAATAAAGTGTAAAGTCTATTTTGTTATTTTAGGTATGATCATAAGTACATAATTATAGGCTTTAATCCTTCATCTTAATTGCACCTCTCATTAATTGGATTGTTATAAGAATATAATTTCTTACTCAACTTTAGTGTGTTAAAACTCAAGATTATTTTTTATTTGTAAAGTGTGCTTCAATATGAAATATAGGTTGAAAAGTATGCTTCAAATTCCATTAGAGTGTGTGATTGATTTAATCCTTTGACATAAGATCAAAGTTTGTGCCTTAGAGAGTGTACTTCAATTTGTAGATGCATTCATCCCCACTTGACCTATTATCTTCATCCCTTGAGCAGATAGTTGTTATACCTTTCATCCGTTTTACGACTCTGGATTGACATTTAGGTGTAAATTGAGGCAAGCGATATCAAGCCAATTTAAGTCAAATTTTAGAAGGAACTTAAGCCACAGTCTCTACCCAACATTTTTAGTGTCATTTTTGGGGAAAGGTATTAAAGGCGTGAAGTCGTAGTAAGTCAAGTTAGGACCAATATGTCTTGAGGAAAGCCTGTACAATTGTCGACCTTGTTTGGGCGAATACTCATGATTTGTGTTATTATAAATCATATAGGTGCATGCATTGACCTAGGGATAGCAAAGGTATATTTGTTAAGGTACATGAAGTAGGAGAAAATTCACAAACTCAAAAAGAAGAAAAATCACAAAAACATCCATTGGTGGTTGATCCTAATTTGGAAAGGTGTGTGGTAGAACCTTCTATTATCTCTCCCCCTAGCATATCACAAACAATCCTCGAGTTTCCTCAAGAGCCATTAATTGCCCTAGAAGTTTCCCAACAATTTGCTGATTCATTTGAATTACATAGTGGGAAGATTGTAGAAAAGCCATTCACAGTTGTTTATACCTCGTGGGAATTTGAAGGAAATATGGGTGAAAACAACAAGAACAACAACAACAATAACAATAGGGGGCACTTGCCAATAATAATCCAGTAACTTTTGAGTTCCCCATTGTTGATGCTACCGAAGATACTCCAATGAAAAATATCCCTCACTCCACTTTACCTGTATTTCAGGGATTGACAGTACAAGATCTTGATGTGTTCTTATTTGAATTTCAAGTCTTGTGTAACAACTATGACTATCAAAATGATGCACATAAGCTCAAATTGTTTCTATCCACCTTAAAAGACACAACACTCAAGTGGTTCATGAGTTTGGGATCACAATCATTCCACACTTGGGACAATATGAAAGAAAAGTTCTTGGCCAAATATCAGGAATATTGCAAGACCAAAGAGGTACATGATTAAATCTTCCACATGACACAACGTGATGACGAAACATTGGAGGATTATTTAGAATGATTTTTGTTTAGTCTCTAGTGAGCCTGAGAAAATGGTTTAAATAATGATATTGTCAAAATGTTATTCCTTAGGGGATTTCATGATGATTGCATGGAGATATTAAATCTTATGGGTGGGGGAGATATTTCAAAATTTCATTTTGATGACATTTTTGAATCATGCAGGAACTATTCATGGTCTGCTCGAACAATGTGAGGTTCAATAGGGAGGCACAATGTGGTAGGAGGAAGTACCTCAAGTATTACCAAAAGGGAGCTAGGGATGTTGCTTGAATATTTAAAGACTGATTTGTTGAGACATATGGGTAAACAAATATATACATTGTATAGTCGTAAAAAGCAAGAAGAGGCTGAAAAAGCCTTATCAATCTTTTGTCCAATCTGCAAGAAGAAGCACGGTGATGAAGAATGCCCTTAAAATAGGACTAAAGTTTCATCCTTAGAGGAATATAGAAAGCATACAACCCTTAGGCCCCTTCCTGTGGATATGGTGGAAGTGGAGTATACATAAGAACCAGTCAATTTTATGGCTCCTAGATGTCCTTGGCCGCCTCGACCTATGCCCTCTGGGATGACTAATCATTATTCTATGGCTAGGCCTAGTCAACCTTCCTCCTTCACTAACCAATTTGGATGGTATGATGGATGGTCACAACTTAGTCCTTATCAACCCTGACTTAATCAATATGCCACATAGCCTTGGCAACAACCTTGGAGGTCTCAACCACAATTTCCAGTTACACAATACCCACCACAATTTCCACCTTATCCATCACCTTCCATTGGAAATCCATATCAACCCCCCCCCAACAACAACTCCTTCCACCTCCACCAATAAGTAATTAGTTGCCTCAGTCAACACAACCCCCAAAAGCTATACCTATGCCAACTCAACCAGCTCCAAATCCTAATAATAAGCCCACAATCCCTGTATATAATAATGAGGCAATTGGATACCCACCTTATCCTATCAACTCTGTTGAAATTAATGGAGTTCAATTTTGGTCAAGAAAATCCCTTCAAGGGACCACCATCATTGAAGTCAATGATTCCTATGAAGAATCAGAGGTAGAACAAGTGAAGGAACCTCCCTAGCCTGATCGCCTACAAACTAAACAAACACAAAAGGAAGTTACAAAACCTGCATTTGATTTTGTAAATGAATTATGTAATGTTAACATCAAAATTCCTCTATTGCAAGCTTTCACAGATATTCCTATATTTACAAAGATAATTCAAGAATTGTGTTCTCACAAGCAAAACAAGAAGACGAATCCCAAGATTGTTCATGTCATTGGACAACTTGTTGACCTTATGCTTGGGAACCTAATAGTTCCTAAGCATGTTGATCCAGGAAGTCCTATGATAAAGGTACGCATTGGTAGTTTTGTTATTCCTAATACACTTGTTGATTTGGGAGCTATAATTAATGTTATGACAAATGAAACAAAGGAAAAATCATCATTCAGAGGACTTAGACCCACTCCTACAATTCTCCAAATGGTAGACCGTTCTTTGGTAAAACTTGAAGGTATGATAGAAGATGTAATTATTTCTATTGATTCATGGGAATAACCAACTGACTTCATAATTATGCAACCAAAAATTAAGCTAGGGGAATATCCCCTGATCTTAGGGCGACCTTGGTTAGTTGCTGCACATGCATTCATCAATTGCAGGTCAGGTAATATGGCGATTTCCAATGGAAAACAAACTAAGCAATTAACATTGTATCCTCCTGCACAACCTTTAGGCAACCACACAGAAGACTTAACCCTGTCTTGCATGAAATAGCTCAAGATGAGTTACAAAAGTTATTAAATGTAGGGTTTATATACCCAATTTATGACAATCAATGGGTCTCTCCTCTTGTTGTAGTTCCAAAGAAAAATGGTAAGTGTATAATTTGTGTTGATTATAGAGAACTTAATAAAGCTACTAAAAAGGATCATTTTCCATTGCCATTTATTGATCAAGTGTTGGATACTCTTGCAGGTAAAAAGTTATTTTCCTTTCTAAAAGGTTTTAGTGGCTATAGCAAGATTAACATAGCACCAAAAAATCAGGACAATACCACTTTCACTTGTCCTTGCAATACTTTTTCCTATAATGTCTTGCCTTTTGGGTTATGTAATGACCCTGCCACTTTCCAAAGGGCAATTTTGAGTATTTTTGCTGATCTTGTACATGATTGTGTGGAAGTGTATATGGATGATTTTAATATGTGGGGATACCTATGAGGAAGCTAAAGAAATCTTCGAAAAAGTGCTTAAAAGGTGTATTGAAACTAATTTGTCTGTAATCCATGAAAAGTGTCATATTCTCATGACAAAAGAAATTGTACTTGGTCATCATATTTCCTCTAAGGGTATTGCGGTAGATCCAAAAAAGATACAAAATCATTAAAGACCTGCCTACATTTGCCAGCCAAAAAGATGTTCGAATCTTCTTAGGTCATACTGGGTATTACTGAAGGTTCATCCAAAACTTTAGTAAAGTCACCTCACCTCTCTTTAATTTGCTAGAAAAAGATGATGTTTTCTCTTGGACACCGGAATATCAAGAAGCCTTTGAAGCCCTTAATGACAAACTTGTAACCACACCTATGCACAGAGGTCTAAATTGGGAGTTACCTTTTGAAATCCATATCGATGCCTCTGATTCTTCCATGGGAGCTGTGATTGGACAAAAAGAATATAATCTCTTCTATTTCATCTACTACATCAACAAGAACTTCATGGGCATTGAGGTAAATAATACGGTAACTAAAAAAGATTTTCTAGCTATTGTTTATGCAGTAAATAAATTTTGTCATCATATTATTGGGTATAAGGTATTTTTTCATACTGATCATTCATGTATTCGATTTCTAATGAATAAAGCTATTGTAACTGGTAGAGTAATCAGATGATTACTTCTGTAAAGCGGAAAAATCGAACCCTAGTCGTTCTCCCCTCCCCAACTCCGAGGAGAGAGAAGGGAGAGTCACTAGGGTTGATGGTTTTCACTTAGGAGGGACTTTACATTCAAAAGAGGGGTTGAAACCCACAAGATCCAATCCCACTCAATGCAAGATTGGATTCTATATGAGTTTCAAGGGGAAGACATCAAGGATACCCTCTTTTGTAAAGAAATGTAGATATAAAGATTAAGCTAGGAATGCATAGAAAGTGACAAAGATTCGCTTATAAACTAAGATAGGGATATAGGATGAAGCTGCGGACCTGGAATTAGCAGTAAAATGTCGATACGGCACTGTCCTACAAATTTGAGCAAAAGTTGATGGGACGATGGCGCCCAGCGTGCACACGGTCCTCCGAAAGATCCGCGAAACGAAGTGGGATTTGTTCGTCTCTGCACAAGGATTCCAGATCTTCAATTTCAGCCGTGTACCTGCAACCTACACACAAAAAAGCGAAGACAATTGGGGGGTTAGGGATGAGGGGTTTGCCTTTAGGTCAAACCCCGGTTTTGGAATTAACCAAGAAATGAGAAATGTTGTAAATGTAATGTAAAACAAGTACTAATACCTTGTTGTAAGGATGTTTGTATCCTTATATGCGAAGGTATAGATGTTGTTGTATGTTGTATGTTTGTATGTTGTAGTATGTGATCTCCTCTTCAATGGTTGAATCCTTGTCTTGAATGCAACACTTAGCCTTGAATGGAGACTTAGAATGATCAATTGCTTGAAGGAATGCTTGAATGCTTGAATGCTTGAGTATAGTTTCCATGCTTGTACACATATGTCCTTCTTAATTTTTACCTCCCAAATGGGAGAGAAAGATGGAGTTTATATACTTGCCAATTAGGGTTAATAGACTGATTTTCCCGACCTTAGGCCGACCAGGAAAGTTTATTTTTCAATTTGCAAACATAAAGACCCGAAGTCCAAAAGAGACCGGGCCCAAAATAGGACCCAGGGACCAAGGCGCTGGACGCCATGGTCCTGGGGGACCAGGGCGCTTGGCGCCCTTGTCTTGAAGGACCAGGGCGCTGGGCGCTCTGGTCCCACCTCCCAAGACAGCAGGGTGCAAAGGAGGTTCAGGCCAGGGTGCAAGAAAATGCAGTTTTTAGTGTCGTAATCAGGTTTCGGGGTCTCCATTCAGGTTTAGTGTTGCATTGCCATCGTGAAGACCGAAATGCAGTCGAAATTGCAAGTGTCACAATTTTAGGACGCTACATTTAGCTCCCACTTTAGCGGGAGTATAAGCGTACGCTCATACTTCTAGTAAAGTACAAGGAAACAACATTGAAAAACTTTCACCACGTCAAGGAGGCAAGATACACCAAGCCCCCAGTGGACTAAGGATCTTACGACTTAGATTGACAAAGTAAAAGGGAAGATCATGAGGGAGAACCATGACTGTCAGTAGTAAGGTTCCCTCACTATGAGTCATGCAAGAAAGATATCAAAAATTTTCAAGGCAAGGCTAAATTTGCCAAGAAATTTTTTAAGTATCTTGAAAAGATATGGACGGGATGTATGCCCCCCTACGTTAAAGCGATCGCACACGCCTCACCGGGGGTGATTTCTTTAAGGTAGTGATACATATAAGAATGAGAAAAGAAAGGAGCACGTTATCACAAGGATTTAGCCCCCAAGTGTGAGATAAGCCCAAGGATAATAGACACAAAATACAAAGCACAAGGTGACTTTGCTTTCCTCGGGGTCAGTATGCTGTATGATAATTCATATCTATCATATGTATGTATGCATAATTATTCTTCATTCCCCAATCAAGGAAGGTCACCTAGAAGAAGGGAACACATGTGTCTTTTGAGTCAACATGAGAGAGATCGAGAGATCTCAATGCTTTGCATCGTCCTCAAGTAGACAACACTAACGACAACAAATAGAAGAATGAGAGTAACATATAGAAGAAGTAACAAAAGAGAGGGGGAGAGAATCTGCTATGCTAATGAAACTAGTCTAGCACGTCATCTACCCCCCCGATCTTGCTGATCAATGTTTCGGGAAGGTAGGGAACATGCTAGAAGAGGAACATCCAACACAACAGATGGAGCTATCACAAGATCCAAGCAAGGGCTATGTTCATATCCCAAGCCGCGGTGTTCTTGTCTAGGAGCTAGGATAAGTGCTTTAGAAAATTCATTAGATAAATGCTTATCAATATCAACAAGTTCATATTCACTATCAGAATGAACAGAAGAAGTGGCATTTTCATCATGAATAACATTTTCATCTATATCATCATCAAGATTTATAAAAATAGGATCTTTAACTCGCACAGGATCAAAACCATCATGCATCTTATGTTTAGGAGATTTCGGCTCAATCATCGGCTGAGGAGAAAATGGAATAATGCTTGTTGAAGGTGTTTTTGGGGATTGCAAAGTTTGAGAGGCAGCTGCCTGAGCTCTAAGACGACGCTTTCATCGGCGTTCACGTGCAGAACGATTTCGTCTAGTCTTAGTAGGAAGTTGAGAAGATTGAGGAGGAGGAATGTTCTCATCCTTATCACTTGGGTGTTTAGGTTGTGGTCTCTTAGGTTGAATAATAGGAGAAGAGGAAGGTCTCTTCTCTCTATAAAAGGAAGGAGGAGGAACTGCTCCATATAAAGGAGGAATATTTGGTTTAGGAAGGAGACCAAGTCCATCATGGGTTGGGAATCTTCTTGAGGAAAGACATTAGTTTTATCTTTCAAAGGAAGAACTTCCTTCTCAAGAATGATAGGAATGTCAAGTTTGGGTGTTCTAGGTTCACTTAGAGATAAGATCATATCTTTTTTCCACTTTTGATAAGATTTGAAAAGATGATCACTTCGTGGAGGAAGGGATTGGAATTGTTTAGGCCAAAAATAATCAATAGGAACGCTAGAAGTTCTTTCAGCTGGTTTAAAGAGACTATGATTGACAGTAACAACTTCACCATTATGGGGAAATTTCAAGCACTTGTGAATAGGAGAAGCAATACCTTTCATGGAAGACAGCCAAGGATAGCCAAGCTTCACACGAAATTGTTCGGATGAAGGAATAATAGAAAAGTCCACATCAAGGGATTTGTTATGGACTTCAATAGGTAATGTAATAGAACCAATTGCAGGAGAAGAAAATGCATCAAATAATTTCACAATCACATCTGTTTTGTCATAGATCACTTGATTCAATTGCAAAGTAAAAAGAAATTCTTCAGTAATAACATTAACCATGCACAAAGGATCAATAAGCACTCCACGACAAGGTGTATTCTTGACTTTTGCAACTATATATAAAGGACCATCAGGTGCCCTGATAGTTTCACTGGAATCAAATGTGATGGAAGGTTCTTTAGGGTTTTCTTGCTGCTCTACAAAGTTAATCACATTCGGAGTCATAGACACAAGATCATCAGGTGAGACAGAGGAATCAGTAGTATAAATCGCATTAGAGGTATGAGAAGGCAATGGATCAGTGAAAATCTTAAGATTTTGGTTAGGAGGAGCTACAGATGTATTGCCTTTATCATTCACTCCAGAAACAGAGATAGTATTATTATCAATCAAATCTTGAATTTTCCCCTTTAAAGCAAAACATTTTTCAGTATCATGCCCAGGTTGACGATGAAATTGACAAAAAGATTTGTTATCAAAATAAGGTGAATTAATCTTTGCAGGATCAATTTGCCTTATAGGAGGAAGTGTAAGCACATTTTGTTCCAATAACTTATTCATAATACTATGCAATGATTCATTCAAAGGAGTAAACTTTCTTTCTTTCTTGAAAAACTTAGAAATAGGAGACACACCTGATGCTGCATTCACATTGTTGTTGATGATGTTTTCATTGAATTTAATGGACTCTCTGTTCGGTTTAAACTTCCCAAATGGTTGTTGACTACTATCACCCTTATCACTCGGAGCCATAGGATGTGATTGTTCCATTTGACTCACAGTCAGTTGATAATTGTGAAGAGTTGCGCACAACTGTTGGAAAGAAGTAAACTCAGAAAATAGGAGTTTTTCTCTAATGTCTTTTTGTAAATTAGAAATAAAGATTCTTTGAATATCATTGTCAGGCACTGGAAAGGAAATTTGAGCATACAAATGCTTATATCTACCAATGAAATCAGTCACTTTTTCTTTAACACCTTGTTTACAATGCATTAAATCAATCAAAGTAACTTTAGGACTTATATTGTTTTGAAATTGTTGAATGAAAGCATTTGCAAGTTGTTCGAAAGAAGTAATAGAATAGGAAGGCAACGAGCAATACCATTGTAGGGCTTTGTCTCTCAATGTTCTAGTAAACAGTTTTGCAAGCAACCTTTGGTCATAAGCAAAATCAGTACATATTGTTTGAAAGGTCTTAACATGTGTTAGAGGATCACCCTTACCATTATAAAGCTCCAAATGCGGAATTTCAACATGTTTAGGGGGAATAGCTTGAACAATGTCAAAAGAGAGTGGACTCGCAACATCAAATGTGGGCACACTAAACTTAGATTGATTCATAGAGGCAATTTGTTGCTGTAAAGAAGAGACAGTTTGTGCAAGATTGTTAATGGTCGCTTCAGTCGAAGAGTTCATATTAGACATGTTAGATTGTGATGGAGGTGTTATGTTATTGAAAGAAGGTAGAGAGTAAGGTGGTGGGACACTATGATAGTTAGTCATAGGAGATGATTGGACAGGAGGAACACTACAAGGAGGAATGGAAAACGAATTGTCCCCTTGCGTCATGTTCATTTGTGGAGATATAATAGGGACACTCATTGAAGGAATGAATGAAGAAGTTGGATTGAATGAAGGAAGAGGGTTGATTGAAGAAGAAGGATTGCCCCCATGACTGGTAATCATAGGCGGAATGTCTTGTATAGAAGTAGCCATTATGTTTGATGTAAAGGTAGGTATGCTAGCAATAGAAGTCGTCAAAGGAATAGAATGATTGTCTTGAGTAGGAGGTTGTGTATAACCTAAGGTTTCGGCACAACTTTTCATAGGCATCACATTTGAATCCACAATGTGTGCAATACCACGCAAAATATCAATTCCATTCTTATCACTTTGAAGCATACGTTTTAGACCCTCAATTAAAGGAAGAGCTTGACTATCAGGGTATTCTTGAGACATCCACTGTCGAAAATCGTCAAATTGGTTATCCAATTTTGAAAGTTGTTCTACAGAAACCTCATGGAGAGCTTCTTCATCATTAAGAGGATTAGAGGAATTACCCATGTCCTCGTTAAAAAGACCATTCAAATTAGGTTCCATCTCCTCAGTAATTAAACCTTGGAAGGACTTAATTCTAAGGCTTCGTCTAACGAGAATAGTGTAAGTAGGACCTATTGTTGTAAAACTCATGCACTAAAGAAAGAGAGAAGATTTTGAATTTTAGAGGTAGCCAATTTCAGTAAAACCAGCCAATCTTCTAGATTTAAGCTGTTAAATACAATCAGGGCAATCTCCCGAAATTTCGGAAAAAATGTCTGGGACCGTGGCGCTCGGGGTGCACACGGTCCTCGCAACTTTTTTCAAAATTTGCAGGGATGAAAGTGATGATGATTTTACAGCTAACCTGAAAAAATTGAGTGATTTTACGATCTGTAGATAGGCCAAATTAAAGTTGCAATTTCAAAATTGAACCCTACCAAGATTGTCGAAAAATGCAAAAATTTGAATTTTGAAAAGGAGAGGGAAACTGAAATTTTGACTTTTATGATTTTAGAGGGAATACCAAAAGCAATGTAAGTTTTGAAATTTGAAAGTTGACTCAATTTCACACAAAATTCAATTTTGAAAGCGGAAATCAAAGTTGTTGTAATTAAGCACTTAATTTCAAAAGTCACAAATTGCAAAAATTTGAATGAATCACTGAAATTTCGAATGAATGATAACACACTTTTCAGATTTAGGACTGTAAGAAACACAATTTTGATAGGAATTTCAATTTCAACAATTTTTGAATGATTAGAAGCCTCAATCCAGGCAATCGCTAGACCAACTTTGACTGTAATTTTGAAGGTGTTAAAATTGATAAAATCAGCCAAAATTCTGGATTTTAGCAGAAAAATACAGTAAGATCTCGCTCCCGAAATTTCAGAAAAAATGTCGGGGACGATGGCGCTCGGAGTGCACACGGTCCTCGCAACTTTTTTCCAAATTTTCAGGGATGAAAGATATTGTGATTTTATTGTGGAATCCAAAGTTACAGCTGATTTGGAGATGTTTTGATCAGTGAAATTGTCGGACAAAGGTTGAATCAAGAGGGTTTCAAAAATTAGGGTTTTGACACTTAACCACTTAATTTTCAAAATTAAAACACAAATATGAATTGATAATTTGTAATAGAAAGGCAAATCTGAAAGAAGCATTAACAATTAAACATTTCGCCAGTTTAATTACTTAAAAAGAAAATTTAGGGTTTTTATGCAATTAACCTCTAAAATTTTGCAAAAGATCAAACAGGGAAATGTAATCAAGGAATCCAATTTTTAGATCTAACTATGAATAATCAGAAAGGATGTTCACGTCGGGTTCACCAAAATGTAAAGCGGAAAAATCGAACCCTAGTCGTTCTCCCCTCCCCAACTCCGAGGAGAGAGAAGGGAGAGTCACTAGGGTTGATGGTTTTCACTTAGGAGGGACTTTACATTCAAAAGAGGGGTTGAAACCCACAAGATCCAATCCCACGCAATGCAAGATTGGATTCTATATGAGTTTCAAGGGGAAGACATCAAGGATACCCTCTTTTGTAAAGAAATGTAGATAGAAAGATTAAGCTAGGAATGCATAGAAAATGACAAAGATTCGCTTATAAACTAAGATGGGGATATAGGATGAAGCTGCGGACCTAGAATTAGCAGTAAAATGTCGATACGACACTGTCCTGCAAATTTGAGCAAAAGTTGACGGGACGATGGCGCTCGGCGTGCACACGGTCCTCCGAAAGATCCGCGAAACGAAGGGGGATCTGTTCGTCTCTGCACAAGGATTCCAGATCTTCAATTTCAGCCGCGTACCTGCAACCTACACACAGAAAAGCGAAGACGATTGGGGGGTTAGGGATGAGGGGTTTGCCTTTAGGTCAAACCCCGGTTTTGGAATTAACCAAGAAATGAGAAATGCTGTAAATGTAATGTAAAACAAGTACTAATACCTTGTTGTAAGGATGTTTGTATCCTTATATGCGAAGGTATAGATGTTGTTGTATGTTGTATGTTTGTATGTTGTAGTATGTGATCTCCTCTTCAATGGTTGAATCCTTGTCTTGAATGCAACACTTAGCCTTGAATGGAGACTTAGAATGATCAATTGCTTGAAGGAATGCTTGAATGCTTGAATGCTTGAGTATAGTTTCCACGCTTGTACACATATGTCCTTCTTACTTTTTACCTCCCAAATGGGAGAGAAAGATGGAGTTTATATACTTGCCAATTAGGGTTAATAGACTGATTTTCCCGACCTTAGGCCGACCAGGAAATTTTATTTTTCAATTTGCAAACATAAAGACCCGAAGTCCAAAAGAGACCGGGCCCAAAATAGGACCCAGGGACCAGGGCACTGGGCGCCCTGGTTCTGAAGGACCAGGGCACTGGGCGCTCTGGTCCCACCTCCCGAGACAGCAGGGTGCAAAGGAGGTTCAGGCCAGGGTGCAAGAAAATGTAGTTTTTAGTGTCGTAATCAGGTTTCGGGGTCTTCATTCAGGTTCAGTGTTGCATCGCCATCGTGAAGACCGAAATGCAGTCGAAATTGCAAGTGTCACAATTTTAGGACGCTACAACTTCTACTTCAAGAATTTGACATTACTATACTTGATAAGGTTGGTTGTGAGAATGTGGTTGTAGATTTCCTATCTAGGTTACAACAACAAGATGAGCTGATCCCCGTTGATGACACTTTTCTAGATGAGCATCTTTTTTCCATTTCAGCAAAAAGCCTGTGGTTTGCTGACATCACAAACTACCCGGTCACATGTCAGTTTCATCTGCATTTCTCTCCACGGGAACGTAGGACGCTGGTTGGAGATAGTGTTCAGTACACATGGATCGATGGAATTCTCTTCCACATAGGGATATATAATATTATGCACTGATGTGTGCCTGAAGACGATGTGTTTGACATACTTTGTGCTTTCCATACTGAACCTTGCGGAGGATACTTTGTTGCCCAAAGAACTGCTACAAAGATTCTTACTACTGGTTACTACTAACCTATAATTCACAAGGATTATAAGTGCTATGTTCATCATTGTGATAAATGTCAGCGAATGGGTAGTTTTACATGCTCTAATGAGATGCCTTTGCATCCACAACTGTCTATTGAGCCCTTTGAAAAATTAGGGCTTGACTTTGTTGGGCCTATCAATCCACCATCACAAAACAAGGAGTATACTCTTGTTTGTATAGATTATGTCACTAAGTGGGTTGAGGTTGCCACCTTGCAACATGCCAGGGACACCAACATTGTTGACTTTCTATATTCTGAGATTTAAAGCAGATTTGGTGTTCTACAAGAAATTGTCATAGACCAAGGATCTCAGTTCACGTTTGACCTCATTTGTGCTTTGGTTCGAGAGTACGAGATTTGACATAGCAAGTCTTCACCTTATCACCCCCAAGCTAATGGGCAAGTTGAAGTCACCAAAAAGGAACTTGAAAACATCCTTACCAAGATAATTTCTCTCCAAAAGTGCTATGGGGCCACACAGCTCCCTGAAGCTGTGTGGGCTTATCATACATCATGAAAGTTTACTATAGGTTTGACCCCCTATGAGCTTGTATATGGCAAGAAGGTTGTCCTCCCAATTGAATTTGAGGTGAAGACACTCCACACTACACTTCAATTAGGCATGAATATTTTTTATGCACAAAAAGAGTGTATCACTCAATTACATTCTTTGGAGGAGTTGCATCAGGAGGCTCTTTTTCATGCCGAGACAATTCAGAAACAACATGCTCTCTGACATGATCGTCACATCAAGCAATGATCTTTTCAGCCTAGTGATTGCACGCTTCTCTATGATTCTTGTTGGACAAAACTGGGGGTTTAAATATGAGAAATTTCTATCTTATGTTTCACTTCAATGTCGGTTTCTTCAGTTTCTTCCCAACTGTGTTAATCCGAGATCCGTAGACTTGTAAAGGATATTGTGGTTGTTTACCTAAGGGACGAAAATCATGAATTAAGTGGGGATGAGTGCAACTTTAATTTAAATGGAAACTCACACTCTCCACAAATCAACCACACACTCTAATGAAATTAAAACATACTTGCTACTCTAAGAATTAAATTATAACACACTTTTTAATATAAGGCTCTATTTGAGACACACTTTGTAAATAGACAAACTCCTCCTTTTAACCTAACACACAACTAATTATACTATCAATAACCTTATTAAGAAAATATGCAATGAAACTTCGAGTTGTGCAGTCAAAGTTATATTCAATAGAATAAAGCAATCTTTATGATTTATTTCATACAAAATACTTAATACTGTTCTATTGATAGGGTCTGTTAATCTGATGATAGGACAACAATAGTACTGTGATGGTGACAAGACAAAGACTTTCTTTTGGTAATCAATCAACAGAATGCTAAAACTTTATTGAGATCTTGATCATTTCCACACGTAGCAATTGTTGAAGTGTTCTTGAATAGTTCTAATTACCAAACCAATTTATGAATGAGAATCATAAATTAATAAATCATGGAATAAAATAAAGGAAAAAACTATAATCATATAATCATACTATTAGGAATCCCATAGATACTGATAGGGGGGGGGGGTTAATTAGTATCTAACCGGTGATTAGAATTTCTTAACTTAAAACATGCAGAACATAATATAATAGTGTACCGGTATGCAAGAAATAATGCAATAAATAGAATTAAGAACATCCACATGAAAAGCACACCATAACACAAGGTTTTAACGAGGAAACCTGATGTGGGAAAAACCTCAGTGGGATTTGTGACCCACAATATTCACTCACTGGCCAATAAGAGAATATTACTCACAATAGGGGCCTGCACATGCAGGAAGGCCAACTGCCTAGAGCTCACTGCTGAATGGGAAGTCTCACTGACTTATAATGAGGATTATACAAATCAAATATCTTGTACTGATTTACAATAGCATCTTCAATGCCTTATCCAGTACCGGTTGTTGCTCTGCTGCATACATAAACCCCTTAACCTATATTTTGCATAATAGGTCTGCCTAATATTTTTCCTTAATGCTTACATCTCATATATCAAATATCTACAATGATCCCTTTTATATATAAGAGTCATTTTACAATTTTCCAAGTCGGCTTACAAAATAATAAACAAAATATAGTATAACAAAATCTTGTCGGCCTCTATGCTGGTATACTTCCTTTCTTCTGTGCCGGTGTCGGTGTCCTGAGTGTCGGTGTAGAGTGTGATCTACTGATGCCAGTATAATGCCTTTGTTGATGCCATAGGATTGCAAGGTTGCCATCAATGACAAAACCTTCAATCACATACAATGTCTCATTGGAGTGTGCATATGCCAACAATCTCCCCCTTTTGCATTGATGGACACACTCATGAGAAATTTCAAAAGATGTATCCAAAAATGTGAAGTCCAAAAATGTTACCAAAAATGTGTGAGCTCCCCTAGAGCATATGATTCCTGTGATTTGAATTTTCTCATCCCACTACTCCCCCTTTGGCATCAATGACATAGGTTCTCAAGATGTCAGTAGAGTTTGTAGTTTCAACCTTGTAACTAGGTGGTTACAATTTGAAAAAGATCTCCCAAAATCAAGTTTATACTATCCATAAACTTTTTGCTATCCTTTATTGTTGTCTTTGTTCTCTTCACTGTACCGGTGAGATGCTGCAAATGCTCTGCCGGTGTTTTCTTTCCCTGTGATAGTGCCTCAGATACTTCCTTCCGTAGTGATGCTAGATAGTCTAATCTTGGACTTAGTTTTGATCTCAAATGTTTTTCCTTATTCACTATTATTTCTTTCTCTCTTTCCAATTTAAGTAATTCTTCTTTAAAATTTGTTATCTTCTCCTTAAAAACTGATAGTGTATCAGGTGAGTTAACAAAATTATCTACAAGTTTATTGATCTCATCCTATATCTTGCTCATCTTTTTGTCTATATCTATAGTCAAAAAGTTTGTTTTATAGGTATCTTTGTATAGATTTTTGTACTCTTTCAATAAATTACATAATTCCAGTAGAAGTGTGTCAAAATCTCTGTTACACTTCTTTATTTTCTCATCAAAGAATTTCTGTTTTTCAACTTCTACTTTATCCTTAAATGACTCTTCCTTTATTTTCACAATGTTTTATGTGATATATTTACACAGTGTATCAAGTTGTCCTAAAGAATCTTTATTGTCTATATTACAGTTAGGAGCAATTACCTTCAAAATTGGTATGGTATCATCAATTGCCTTGTAAGCTTGTGAGCTGTAGTCGGTTATCTTCTTGATTGAATCTAATAGTACCTTAGTCACATTAGTTGATTTGTAGCCTGATGATGAACCAACAATCTGAGTACCGGTGGAAGTAACCAAGCTTGTATTGACCTCTGGTAGGTCTGTTTGTGTCTGCATTTCTTTAAGCAATGGTTTTTCTACTTCACTAGTTGTTGGTGGTACTGTTTCCTTATGTACTTGTTCCTGTTGCTGTTGTTCCTGTTCTGAAGCCTTTTGCTCTATTTGTTTCTCTGTTTGTTGTATTGCCTCAGTCTGAGTCTGAGTCTCTACCTTTTGCTCTTTGTCTTCTGTCGGTTTCTCCTGTGTGTTATCAGTTTCCTCAGCTACCGGAGGCTCACTAGCCATATCAGTCTTATCAGTTGTATCTTTGTCTACCACTATGTTGATCTTTTGAGTATCAACATCCACAGTATATAAGACTTCAGGATTAGGATTATCATCCTCTACAACCATACTCTCAGCTGCCGGTTGATATTCTATAGCTGTTGTTTTTACCGGTGGAGTAATTAAAGGAGGTGGGGGTAGGTTGTCTCTAACCTTGATACTAGGTGGTCCACCAACTTTACCTTTACCCTTGTCTCTATCTTTCTGATAAACTTTTATGGGTTTGGGGTTCCTGTACTCTTCTTGTTTTTCTTTCTCAACTAGGAATATATCCCATCCATTTTCTGTCTCCTCAGTCACCTCATTAACTCTTCCAACCATTAAAGCAACGTGCCGGTGTGCAGTAGAAAATACTGTCCGATTGGCTTGAGCAATTAGGTCATCAATTTCTTTGGGTGAGTTTACCGGATATACAACAAGTAGCTTTTCAATCTTTATTTTCTTGTCCAGTTCTATTACTGCTTGTCTTCTTGCTTCTAGTCTTTTAAATAGTTCATCTAGAATTTCATTGACTACTTCCATCAAAAACTTCTTATACATGTCCATATGCAATATAACACTATTTTCAACATGTTCTTTTTCATCAGCTGTTAAGGAGTCATATATTTTCTCTATGTTCTTTAATTTACCTTCCTCTATAATTTCATTCAACAGTATATCAAGAGGGGCCAAGTCTTTGTTTGTCCTCTTCTTCTTTTTGGGTGTCAGTTTCTTCTTCTTTGGTGTAGCCTTTCTTACCGGAGATCTCACTGCTTGTTGTTTTTGTCTTGTCCTCCTGGGTGAGGGTGTGGTTTCCGATGAGGGATCTCTTTTTCTTACAACTCTTTTGAAAGTTGCAGGCATGTCATTCTCCGAAGAAGTACCTACCGGTGATAGGCGAGTTTTAGGTTGTGGAGCTGCTAACTCATCCTCTGTGTTTTCTTCAACACATCTTCTTTGATGGCTTTTGCTTGTCTGGAACCTTTCCTTACAACTACCTCAACCTTTTTCACTCTTTTCTTTGATTGTATTTGGCTTTCAATAGTTTCTGCACTACCAAATATTTCTTCCTTAGGTTCTCTGGGGGCTTCCAGAAGTGCTTTAGCATATGTTTCAATTATATGATCATCTGTTTCATAGCCCATCTCAGTTACCCAAACTATCCTAGGGATGACTGCATCCATCCAGATTTCATCTTTCTTGATTACAAAGCATATTTCATCTTTGTATTTGTCGACAATCTTTTTTGATAACCTGATTCTTTTCTTCATTTTGGCCTTTAATGCTTGAAAGAAGTCATGAATGTTGTTTTCCTTGTCTTCTCTCATGTTATTGAATAGTTCTGTTAACTGTTTGCCTACTGGTATATCATATCCAAGTTCTTTGTAGCCTATACTGGGAACTTGTTTTGTTATATGTAGCATCAGACATACTAACAGATTTCCAAACCTGAAAGTTCCTTTCTTGTCCTTCTTAACCTTTCCAAGGTTGTCAATTAATTCATCCTTTAACCACTCACATATATCAATCTTTGCATTATCTATGACCATATCATAAGCACTCTTAATGCATAAAATTGAAACTGAATTGAGTCTATTTGCATTAGTAGATTTATACCCTAATATCATGCTGATAAATCTCACATTAATGTCTGTTACATCATTAACTCTTAGGGACCTCTTGTCGAATGTTGCACCAGTTAGGTTTGTAACTAGGTCATTGGAAACCTTCTTGGTTTTATCTAGCCTTTTACCGGTGATTGGTAACCTTGTGACAGCTTTCACAGCTTCCTTAGTGATTTTGTGGACTGTATCTAACCAGAAAAATTCACCATGTACCCTGCTTAAGACTATCCTAATCACATCCTTGGGGAATTCAGGAATGCTAAGGATCTCTATAAATCCTAGGGTCTCAATGATCTTGTGTTCATCTTTTACATTTCTGGTTTTATCACATATCACAGCTTTAAACATGGTTTTAATCTCTTCATCTCCTAGTTCTTCAATGTTGCAGTGGATGTACATTCTAGGGTCTTCAACATAAACAACTCCCTTATAAATTTGAGAAAAAGCACCTAAGGTATCATCTTTCTTTGCTACCTTGGGAACTAACTGAAATATGGGCCTAGGTCTTTTTATCACTTCAACAATAGTAGGGTTTGCTATATATTCAATTGCAAAGGTGGATGCCATGATTAAATACCTTTTACTACCTTTAGGATGGATGATTGCTTGGAGTGTTCTTGCTTCTTGCTCGAAATGCCTTAGCTTGGAATCTTCGCGCTCTTCGTGGGTTTGAAATCTCGGTGAAATGAAATGGAGCCAAAACCTTGATTTTATAGTGTCTTTTCACCATCTACCACATTAATTGCATGCCAGTTAAGTATTCACTTAACATTGTTTTCCGGTAATAAGTAATTTCCAACTTCTTATCTCTAACCGAGGGAATAATAGCACATGTGTCATTAGATTGCCAAACCCTCAAAGAAAATTTCTTCAATTAGATGAAGAACTTCCTGCCAGTGGAGCACTGCTCAGTCCTTCCGCTGAAGCATCACTCTGTCCTACCGGTGAAGCATTGGTTTGTTCTACCGGTGGAGGAGTATTCCCAATATTTAGATCAGCTTTTCTAATCCATCGTTTTGAGAATTCTTGCTTAACCTCTTCAACTTTTTCTTTACCTTTCAAGCTAGAACTTTTGTTGTCTACCGATGTTCCTTTACTTCTACAGAATTTAGCAATATGCCCAATCTTGTTACATGCATAACAAGTTACATTATTCTTCTGAATAGCTTTTCCATAACCTATGTCGGTTTGTGTTCTGCATTGATTAGATAAATGTCCAAATCTTCCACAAACATAATATCTCACATTCATCATGTAGTTTTCAGAGTTGTGACCTACTTTGTTGCATTTAGAACATTGACCGGTGGGTGTGTTGATATTTTGATAATTTCTAGATCTACATTCATTTTCTCTATGACCATACTTATTATAGTTAAAGCATTTTCCATTGAATTTATAAGCATTAGGTTGTCTTGCTGGTTTGCTGTGATCCTAAGTATTTGCAGTACCAGAGCTTTCACCAACTTCAAAGCCAATTCCAAAAGTGTCACCTTTAGGTTTTTGATTCTTCAGCAAGGTACCAAGTTCCTATGAGCTTTTCTTGAATTTTTCTTTATGTTGATTTGCAGTTTCTAATTCTCTTTCTAAGACTTCTTTTTGTCTCATCAGTTCATTTGAGTCATTCTGAGTATGCATCAGATCTGTCCTCAACATGTCATTTTCATAGCTAAGTCTTGTGTTCTCATTTGCTGCATCACTTAGTCTTCTGGTCAATTCTTCTTCATTCTTCTTCCTATCCTAAATCTCTTTGCAAAATCTCATAGTCATTTCCTGCATCTCATTCTTTGTTGTCATGTTCTCTTGTTTCAACTTGCTTATCATATCATTAAGTGATTCCTTTTCATCATTCTCATTTTGCAATTTTTCACAAAGTTCTCTTCTCTTATTTATTGCAATAGTAAAATTTTCTTGAAGTGCCTGAATGATATCCTGAGCTATCCTTAAATCATCTTCTAGTTTGATATTTTTCAATTTCTCTGCATCATAGTCTAAAAGAGCTCCTTCCAGTTGCTTCATTAGATTTTCCATCTTTACCGATGTCAAGATCTTCCTCAAGCTATTAGACTTCTGAAAATAGAGGACCAAGCTCTGATACCAATTGTTAGGAATCCCATAGATACTGAGAGGGGGGGGGGGGGTGAATCAATATCTAACCAATGATTAGAATTTCTTAACTTAAAACATGCAGAAGATAATATAACAGTGTACCGGTATGCAAGAAATAATGCAATAAATAGAATCAAGAACATCCACATGAAAAGCACACCATAACACAAGGTTTTAACAAGGAAACCTGGTGTGGGAAAAACCTCGGTGGGATTTGTGACCCACAATATTCACTCACTGGCCAATAAGAGAATATTACTTACAATAGAGGCCTGCACATGCAGGAAGGCCAACTGCCTAGAGCTCACTGCTCAATGGGAAGTCTCACTGACTTACAATGAGGATAATACAAATCCAATATCTTGTACTTCTTTACAATAGCATCTTCAATGCTTGATCCAGTACCAGTTGCTGCTCTGCTGCTTACATAAACCCCTTAACCTATATTTCGCATAATAGGTCTACCTAATATTTTTTCTTAATGCTTACATCTCATATATCAAATGTCTACAATGATCTCTTTTATATATAAGAGTCATTTTACAATTTGCCAAGTCGGCTTACAAAATAATAAACAAAATATAATATAAAAAAATCCTGTCAGCCTCTGTGCTGGTATACTTCCTTTCTTCTGTGCCAGTGCCAGTGTCCTGAGTGTCGGTGTAGAGTGTGATCTACTGATGATGGTATAATGCCTTTGCCGGTGCCATAGGATTGCAAGGTTGCCATCAATGACAAAACCTTCAATCACATATAATGTCTCATTGGAGTGTGCATATGCCAACACATATGACACTTATAGATCTATTGAATACATTCGGTACACAATCCACATGAAAGTAAAACTATTAGCCAATCGATGACTAGAGGGAGCGAGACCTTTCTCCAACAACCAGTCGATTAGTCAAAGAACTCAAATATGGAGCAAAACTTGTATTATTTCCAGTAGATTTGTATTCAGAATATAAAGTAATAGATTTTTACTACATAACTTAATTGATATATATAGAGTAGATTATCAATGAGAATAGTAACAATTATCCAAGTTTAGTCCCTCAAGGTACACAATCGTGATGGGAAAAAATAATAATAGTTTGTTCCCTTTAACAAAATAATAGAGTAAACTCGAACCACTAATTTAAACTCTTTACAACTGATTTAAAATAGAATAACAAAACAAAACATGATGCCAAAAACTGGTTCCCTTGCAGATCTGCAAATACATCCAAGCTTCCCATTACGCACTTTTGCTACTAACAGATCCCCTGCTCACATAAGCACCCAAATTAGTACTTATTATTAGGATAAATGTCAAAGAATTTGGATTTCTTCCAGTCATGTTTATTATCAATTCTTTCATAATAACTATAGTAAATTAGAGGATAATTGGTAAAAGTGAGTAATAAAATAGACATAAATTCAAATGAAATTATAGGGCACATTCTTCACCCATCAATTCCCATTTCCAAGACTTCAAAGGCAAGTTTCACACATGATGGTTGGGACCTTATGAGATCGATAAGGTCTATGATAATGGAGTTGTTCATCTTTGTATGGTGGAATCCAAAAGAAGAACACTCATTGTCAATGGTCACCATTTGAAATTGTACAAAAAGCCTCTTTTCAAAGAAGCTTTCTTTCTTGATGTGACAAAAGAACTCACAGTGGTTCCCTTTGGCCTCCTTCAACATTCCTAAAAAAAAAATTGCAAGAAAAGATCCAATGATGAAACCTTCTGGCGTCATTGGGTAGTTACCATTTGAAAACCGGGCTTCTGAGAGATGGTAGCCGTAAAATAACCTTGGATGCGAAAACCAGATTCCTGGCATTTCCAAGTGGCATTGGGTTGAAAATTGAGTACTCGATGGCCTATTGTTGTTATTGAAAAATAAAATGAACTTTCATCTAAATGATTCACTGTCTTGTCGCGCTTGACACGAGACCATGCTTCACCTTCTTCTCTCACCTTTCTGCCACCTCATGGGCTGATGGGGCTTCGCCATTTTCTCCCATGGGTCCTACCATCTTTTTGGTCAGGTTGTTCATGAGACCATTTCCTATTGGCCATTTTATTTTCACAATTCTACCTTTCCCTTTTTTGACGTCATCCACTCCTCTCTATCCACCTTTTCTTCTCTGTTCATCCACGCCATCTCTCTTACTTGCGCACTCCCCATCCTAACCTCTTCCATGTTCATTGATAGCTTTGTTGACTCACTTACTCCATGCCGATTTGGCATGTTTCATCTATCTTGTCACCAATCCTTTCATTTCACCAGTCCTTTCCATTGTTCCACTCACCGGGATTGTCTTGTCATGATGACGATTGTCGCCGATCACTTTCGCTCCTATCTTGGTACTTCTTGCTCATGTGGCCTGTTTCCATTGGCTCTTGATCTCCTCAGATGCCTTCTTGAACTTCTATTCATCTTCGAAACCTCTGAATGGTAAAGTAACTGGAGGTTTGTATTTATTTCATTTCATGTTATTTATTCAATTTATTCTATAGTAATAATAGTTATGATGAGGACGTCGTAAATCTATCCGTTGGGGGGGTATGCGTCACATCCTCTTCATTTATTATCAGTGGATTATTTCTTCCATTTTTATCCCTTTTCTTTCTACGGCTTGCAAAACAAAAATAGTTTTCTGCCACCGAATACCACCCTTAGCTTTTATTGTCCTCCATTTTTGTCTGTTGTGTCTTTACTTGCTCTGTCATGGGGGGTCCTCACGTTCATCAGGAACCCACCAGTATAAAGACTGCAAAGGCCAAAAAGAAGGCTTATAGGATTTTCAAAGATGCCAATTGGATTGTGTATTTCAAACGCCTTTGTACATTCAACAATGATGTTGCTTTTGAGTTTGGCATGGGCTTCAACATGGAAGAAAACATAGTCACACTTCGTGGCTTGACATTCCTTGTAAATGAGAAAATTTTGGCCTATGTCATAGAAATTCCTGCTACTGGTGAGGCATATTTTTTATATTCTTCTACAGATCGTAGAGGCCCTCTACAATTGTATTCACAAAATTTCTTGGAACCAAGCAAAATGGTGCAAAATACTCCTATGCAAGGTAATTTGAGGGCTTCATTAAATGAGCATTGGCCAGATGTAGCTAAACTACTTATACAATATGTGATGGAAGAGGGAAGGTATGTCTACATCTTTTCCCATCATTTTAGACTTTTATGCCATCTTCGACATAATGAACTAGTTAATTTGCCTTTTTATTTCCTTCAACAATAAAACGAATGAGTGTTGAGGTTCAAAAAGGAAATAAGAATTCTTTAATACATCATGGGTTAATCAAACTCCTCTACATAAAAGGCCTTGAATAGAGTGTTCCTCCCATAAATTGGTCTATATTATCATGAGAAAATAGCTCTTTAGCTTCAGAAGATGAGTCAAAGGCTCATAGTGTTGAACAACAAGATTCCTATCCCTTAATTTCTGTTGACCCAAATATATATGAAAAATCACACCAATCTAAGAAGATAGCCAAGAAAAAGGGGAAGTCACCCAAACCAGAGTTTGAGAATACTAGGGATTATGAATTGAGACCTAGGGTTGGGGAATTAAAAGAAAAAGGGCTTATGGGCACTAATACCCCACCAATGGTGAGTCCTTACAACACTTGGTCCAAAAAAAACATGCCGAAGCAATTTCCCCACTGCAAAATTTGGTTAATACTACATGCAATATGCTTAAAGATTTTTAGGATGTTGAAGTCTTGGGTACCCAACATGTTGGGCTTGATAAATAGAGTAGGGTTCATATAATATAAACCCTAAGGCAGAAGAGAGAGAGATAAGCCAAAAGAGAACAAACTTTGCAAGTTGAGACAAAGGATCCCATAAATGATGACCATGAATAATTAAATGTGGGGGTTGATTTAGAGGACATTTATTCCATTGAAACACCAAAAGGAAACCAAATTAAGCAACCTGACACTATACAAGATCAACCCTTGTAGCAAAATAAACAAGCCACCACTCATTACCAAAGCCCTAGTGTCACTCATGAAGTCTTTCCTAGTCATCCTCAAGAGAAGGTATACAAAGAAACCAAAGAAGTTCAAAGGGAAAATGCACAACACTCTAAGGAATTGCATGATGGTTCATATGTTGAAGAGGAATATTCCACTTAGGAGTTAAGGATGTTGCAAGGAAAAGTATACTAGTTGGAATCTTAGGTATCCTCTCTTTAAACTCATCTTCAATTGACCAACAACCAATGTAAATGCTAGAGAACAAAGTTACAGAGGATCAGAAAAAGAATAGCCTTAAAGGATAAGAATTAGTTTGTAAAATCTCCTACAGAAGCTTGGGATACTTCATTTTATTTGCCCCAAGATGAACATGATCAAGCTATTAATCAAATGGAAGAATTGTGGGGAAAATAGATTGAAAAACATTATGTGTCTATGTCAGTGCATCATAAATTTATTAGAAACCTTAAGGGGTTATGGGAAGAGAAAATTTTGAGGGAATGTGTTCATGAAGATTACCATAAGGATAAACTTAAAAAGTTGGAATCTACCCTACACCAAGAGATGGCTGATAATAATAAGGAGTGGGAATAAAAAGTTAGAACATAATATATCCCGATGGAAAAACATCTTCAGGCTATCTCAGAATTAAAGGCTTATGTGGAGGACAGTCTCCAGGATAACTACATCTCTTTGAGTGCCCACCAATAAATGATCAAAAAGCTAAAAGCAAAGTGGCAAATTGAAATGATGACAACCATTGAGAACTTGGCTACAGAGCAACCAAGACCAGTAAGTTGTGTATGAGGATGTTGCAAGAGGACATGCAATGTATTCAGTTGGGGGGAAAATGATGGGTTAAAATCACACCTTATATTTTCTTATATATTTGCCTAGTTTTACAGCCATTTTGACTTGCATTTACCCATATTGTCCTCTAAGTTTTCATGATTATTATAGAAGAATTGATAATTAGCATGAATGAAATATATACAATCTTCTATAACTTAACCTTTTAAAATGGGATTAATTCAAGTATTCATGTGAACAAGACACTTCATGATCGAAAAATGAGGTTGTCGAAGTTTCTTCTCTAACATGGCTAGTATTATTGTGGAAGATTTTGGATTATTGTTATCCCCTCTTTGGTACATAATACATAGTAGGCTGGTATTTAGTTTAAGTTTTGTTTTTGTTTTAATCTGAAAATAGTGACCTATAGCCACTTCACTATTTTTAGCATTACTGCAAACATTCTAAGTTGTGTATCTCAAAACAAATTGTTATATGGTTTGTAAAGTTGTTATGCATATCGTTAGAAAGACAAGTATAAATATGTATGCTCATTAGAGACTTGGGGATCAAAAATTATAATCTCAATATCAAATTTATACTCTGCTGAAGTTTATAGTTGTTGTTCTTCATGTGAAGCTTTACTCAATCAACTGTTAGGGAGGAGGGCCCACTCCTTGATCACCAATTGTAGGTTCATTTGTTTTATTTACTGTTTTGTGTTAAATATAGTTTGTTGTGTATAGAAGTTGATTTGAATTTATATTGTGGACTTAATCAGATTTGGGAGTAAACGTGTTACATGAATATAACTAGTTAATCTTCATGATGTTGTAATATTTTGGACGACCTCAAAACAAATCACATCTTGAAATTAATATAAACTATCAAAGTTACTATTCTGTCACAAGAGTTTTGCAGACTCCTATCTCTAGGTTATGGAAGCTTCTATCACTTGATTACAGAAACTCCCGTCGCTAGAATAGTATTGTGGGAATCCAATTATTTTGTGAAATAAAGTGTAAAGTCTATTTTGTTATTTCAGGTGTGATCATAAGTACATAATTATAGGCTTTAAGCCTTCATCTTAATTAAACCTCTCATTAATTGGATTGTTGTAAGAATATAATTTGTTACTCAACTTTAGTGTGTTAAAACTCAAGATTTTTTTTTTTGTAAAGTGTGCTTCAATCTGAAATATAGGTTGAAAAGTGTACTTCAAATTCCTTTAGAGTGTGTGATTGAGTTAATCCTTGGACATAAGATCAAAATGTGTGCATTAGAGAGTGTAATTCAATTTGTAGATGCATTCATCCTTACTTGACCTATTATCTTCATCCCTTGAGAAGATAGCCATTATACCTTTCATCAGTTTTACGACCTCGGATTGACATTGAGGTGTAAACTGAGGTGAGCGATATCAAACCAATTTAAGTCAAATTTTAGAAGGAACTTAAGCCACAATCTCTACCCAACATATACCACCTTAGGAACAGTAACATCATCTGAAGCATATGTGGTACACACATATATTTTGGAACATAACATAGTTCACTAGAGAAGACACCAAAGATAACAAAATCACTTTTAGACTAAGTAGGGAACACTATAATTGATCAACATCATGTGAATATGCAATAAATCTTATAGAAACATATTGCTGAAATTTGAAAGCTTTGATACCATGTTGAATTTTGCAACACAAAATATTTCAACACAAGCCTGAAAGGTCAAATGACAAAAAGAACACCTTCCACAAGAGAGAGCTACATAAATGAATGCTATATTACTCAAAAGAAACAAATACAAAATTATAGGATGAGTTACAATTGTACAATGAGGTTCTTATAAAGAAAGCATGAAGATAAATTTAGGACAACTAAAGTGTAAGCATGAGGAGCTAAATAAAGCTCAACTCTAGCTAAACTAGATGCATAAAAGCTTGTTATCCCCAATTTAGAAAAAAATGGGGTAACCTACAAATTTTTGGCCCATTTGTAGTTTAAAATCTCTATGCACATATTTCAAGATGATTGTATCACCTTGTGCATGGTTGTTGTTTTTTAATTCCTAGTGAGTTCCTCCCCTTTTAAGTTAAAGGTGTAAATCAGTCCTATAAACCCAATTTACACCATTTTAACTTTTAGGTGCAAATCAGGTTAGTAGGTCCAATTTGCACCTTTCCTTTTGCTTTCCTTTGTGCCTAGGTGCAAATTGGGTTCATGAACCCAAAATGTACCTTGACTTATCCATAAGTGCAAATTGGGTTCATGAACTCAATTTACACCTATTAATTGTGCTTCATGTGGATTTAATGTTTGCTTTTTCAAATTGACTTAGGAATCTTATATGTCTTTCTTAATTATTTTTTCCATTGTTTTAGTTGACTTATCTTTCTATTTAAGGCAAATTTGTTGAATCTTTATTCTTCACAAAAGTTGTAGGGTTTCTTTCAAATTATTTGTTGGTGAGTCTCCTTTCCTTGACATTTCCTTTATTTTTGTTTTCGTGCCATTTTTTGGGTTGTGTTTCCTTTCTAAATCTCTTTTCTTTGGCTTAGTGTAGTTTGTTTTTGCTAAACCCTAACTGCATTATGATTTTTTAGAGGTGGTGTTTTGGTTTTTGAAATCTTGAATGCATAATTCCTCATTTTGTTTTTTCTCTATCAGTGGTGGTGTTTGGGTTGGTGAACCCGAATCACACCAATGAATGGTGGTATTTGCATTTACGAATCTAAATACCCCTTCCATTTTGTTATCTCTTTGTCATTTGTATTAGTGGTGTCATTCAACTTTATTGACCTAAACAACACCAGTATTTTGGTGCTCTTTGGGCCAGTAGACCCGATTTGCACTATGGTCCTCTATGATTGCATACTGCTTATGCATGGTGTTGTTATCCTTGGCTTATCTCTTGTTTGGTGGTGTTGTTTAGGTTTTTAAATTTGAACCACCACTTTATCTTTCCTTTGAACCCAACAACTATCTTTCATTTGAACTAGGTATTGGTTGGATCTATAGATATGATCTACACCAAAATCCTCTCTATTGGTGTATATCGGATCCATAGGTCCAACCTATACCTATTTTATCCTATGCACTATTTTGTTGTAGTTAAAACCTATGGATCCAATCTACACCAATGAGATGTTCTTCTCAAGTGTAGTTCAGGTCTAGAGGTTTGAACTACACCTGGTGTTTGTTTTTGATGTGTAATTCTTGTATGAACCCGAACTACACCTTTGATCTACATTTAGCCTTATGTGTAAATCGGGCCTACAAACTTGAATTACACCAATTTCACACACATGTAAATAAGTTTTGTAGGCCCAATTTACATTTGCTCTACAATGATACAATGAGGGTTTTCATAACCCTAATAGCACCAAATTCAACACATATATGATCTTGTTTAGTTCAAATGATCAAGATGGTTAGTGATTGTTTTTTTCAAGTATTGATGATTTGTCTATTCTACAATACCATTCTTGTACAAATGAGAAAACCATCTCCATGAAAGAAGACCATGAAGTTGAAAAAGAAAGACTCCTATTCAGTCTTCCCACCATCCTTAGTGGTGTCAAACATTGTGAACACTAAATAATTTTGAAATATAGGCTACCTAAAAACAATATGAAGATTTTTTGAAGAAGGATTATCATAATAGAGATGTGTCTCTAGACACTTAGTCATTTTTATGCATCTCTAGTGGAATGGAATTTTGTAATTTCAATCAACACCTCAAGTGTCATTCTATGTATGCATTAGTACACATATAGGACTGCATGTGTCTTGCAATTCAAATAGGTTTCTATCTTGACTTAGTCACAATTAGTTGTAAATTTTGCCTATTTTTGTACATCATCCCTCTTCTATATATATGAGGGATCCTTTTGTAATAAGGATATCTTTTGGCCAATACGTTGAAACTCGACAGAATTGAAAATCCATCAAAGACTTTAAGCTTGTTTTGTATTCAAGAAGTTTAATCAAAGAAGAAAAGAAGTTGCATCCAATTTGTGTCTTGGGACTAATTTTTTGTGTGAGGGAATGTTCTTATTTCATTCTTGTCTACTTTCTTTGAGATTATATCTTACTTTGTGAGAATTATTTGAGTTGAAAGAGATAAAAGTAAAATATTGTAGACTTTGTGTTATGATATCTTGCTAAAATTTTTGTATTAAGTAGATAATAAGGTGAATAATTTGTGCTTTGTTGAGTTATCTTGTTAGAGTAGGAAGCTTTGTGATATATTTGGAAGAATTTGTGCTTACAATATGTCAATATTTGGGTTACAATGGATGATAGTACTTGAGTATTTAAAGGAGACTTTGAGCTCTTTGTACACAAAAGACTTGTCCCTTTAGTCCTCAATCAATTATCAATTGGGATAATCTCAAAACTCAGTTTGAAGCACAATTCAAGATGACTAAAGATGCACATGCTCTCCTAGCACAATTAACTTCAATGAGAAAGGAACCACATGAGCCCATGAGAGATTTTGTGGCAAAATTCAATAAGTTGAAAAATAGAATTCCACCTATCTCACAACAAATTGGGGAGAACCTAAAGTGTTTCTTTGTCAATGCTCAATTGCTTGAAGTCATTTTTATGTTAAGAAGAACACCCCTTGTAGATTTGATAGTAGCACAATCTCAGGCTATGGAGATTGAAGATCACCTAATCCTTGCTGGTAAAATTAAGAAGGATCCCAACAAGGTAAAAGTAAGTTTTTCTTCTCTAGAGACTCCAAATTTTCCTTCTTCAAGTACTACTAGTCCCATGTTGTAGAGAATTGCAAATGAAGTGCTTGCTTTGAAGAAGCAAATTTAGCAACATATTTTCCAACCCCATAGAAGGATGTTCCATGAAGGACCTATCACAATAATGCTTCTAGTTATGTAGCTAGAAATAAGAATAAGTAACCTCCTCCTCCCGAAAGGTTGGCCCTTGAAGTGCCTCCTATCAATTCTTTTGTGGGATATTATGAGACAGAGCAAGGAGATAACACTTTTGAAGAACTTCCCTTAGAAGATACTCTTAATTCCTTTCAAAAAAAAGAAAGTGAGTTAACTGGAAACTCTAGTATTTGATTTATGTAGTACCATGAAGTTGAAGAAGAATGTAAAGGTGAAGCATTCACATTTTTCACCGGTTCACAAGTTCCAAATCATCTTGATCAATAATTTAGTGACAAGGCTAAGGAAAAATATTCCCGACAATAGCTAGTGACTCTTGCAAAAAGAGGGACTCCTTTGCCCACTTCACTTAAGAACCCTTTAGTAAGTAAACAAGTAAGTACTCATGACCCTCCTCCATTGAATGTGTCAAAGAGTTTTCCCGTTAATCCTAAGCCTACAAGTGATGTTCCATATCCTCTATTAAATTTGCAATATTAACCTATTAACATCGTAGACCATGCAAAGAAAACCAAGATTCAGATGTCAGAGGTAGAATATTTAAAGGAAAATCTTGACCATTTTGATAGACTGGCCAAATTTGTTAATGAGAAAGAAATACCACAAGTTCCTATCGCTTCACATAATAACTTAATTGTTGATCTGTCTACCATATCAGGTAGGATTGAACCTTTCTATATTTTCCTTCTCGGTAATAGTTATAAACTTAGCAACTATGTTATTGAATTTGGAGCTTCACACAATATAATGCCCATTAAGGTAGCTAATGCCTTAGGCTTTACCCTTACCAAAAATTTTGGTAAATATTTTTCAATGGAAAAAAAACAAGTACCTTTGATTGGTGAAATCAAGGATGCCCAGTTTGCCTTTTCCACCTTCCCAGATAAAAATATTAAAATGATTGTTTTGGTGGTTGATGTTCTAGCCTCCTATGGTATTCTTTTGGGATGAAACTTATATAAGGATGTTGGGGGTGAAATTAATATATATTGGTTAGAGGAAAATACATGTCAAAGGTGAAATGCAAAAAAATCTTCTTGAAAAGGAAGTGAAATACTCGATTGTCAAATCAGATGATCTCAAATCTCAAATCCTCTTTGAGTCATCTGGAATGGGCACTTACTTTCTACATACAGAGGAAGATTCAAGCTCTTCAAGTGACTTAGGTAGTGAGAGTCTGTCGACTAATGACTTTTTGTTAGTTTCCTCTTTTGGTGAAACTTCAAGTTCACAACTTGCCATTTCAGATAATGATAACCAGGTATGGTTTATGGAATTTGATGTTAGTTGTACTTCTGATAGATCCTGTGTAGGATTTGTTTTAATTTCTCCTCAAGGTGAAATATTTCCTTACTCTTTCAAGCTTTAAATTTCTAATACCGACAATGTGATTGAATATGAATCTTTATTGTTGGGTATTGATGTGGCATGCAAGAGAGGTATCAAGAATCTTCATGCACAGGTGGATGTTGAGTTGGTAGTTTTCCAAGTAAAAAACATTTATCAAACTAGAATTATTAGATGAAACATTTCCAAAATTTAGTTTGGGACAAAATTGAATGTTTTGATGCTTTTAACATCTCATTAGTATCTAGAGAGTTCAATTCCAGAGTAGACTCTCTTGATTCCTCATAAGGATTTTTCTCAGAACATGTATTCCATTAAGCTAATTTGTAGGTCAAGTGTACAAGATAACTATGATCACTAGTAAATTTTAAATCATGACAAGAAGATATTTAATTATTTGGAAACTAGTGAGTTTCAATAACTTATATTTTGAAGGAAGTAATTACTTTGATTCAACAACTAGTGATGATTCCTCTCATGATGAAGGTTTTTTGCAGTTAAAGGGAAATAAGATACCAAAGGGTTTGGTGTCTTTAGAAAAGTTGTTTGATAAGTAGGAATGATACATTAAAAAGAAACAACAGATAACATCAGATGCTGCTATGGGATATGAGAAGTATAATATTGGATCAGATGATGATCCAAAAATATGTCAACATTGGTAATAGTTGTACTCTAAGAGAAAGAGAATAGGTCATCCAATTGTTGCATCAATACATTGATGTATTAGCATATTCTTATGATGATCTGAAGTATTTCTAACCCAAAGAGATACAACATGATATTCCTCTTAAAGTTGGGGTTGCATCTTTCAAGCAGAAAAGAAGGAAACATAATCCTATGATTTTAGGTACTATCCTTTCAGAGATTTAGGAAATGTTGAATGTTAAGATAATATTTCCAATTCATCATTCAACATGGACTACTAATATTGTACCCATACAAAAGAAAAATGAGGAAATCTACATATGCATGGATTTTTGTAATCTGCACCAATCATCTTCAAAAGATAACTACCCTTTACCAGTGATGGATCAAGTCCTTCAAACAGTAACAAATTCTCAAATATTCTCTATGCTTGATGGGTTCTTGAGCTATAATTAGATTGAGGTAAGTGAGGAGGATCAGCATAAGATTGCCTTCACAATGCCTTGGGGAACATTTACTTATCGAAGGATGTCATTTGGGTTGATTAATGTAGGTGAAAAATTTCAAAGGGCTATGGATATGGCTTTCTGAGGTATCATTGGTAGGTACAATATTGTGTACTTAGATGATCTAATGGATTTCTATAAAGAATGTGAAAATCATCTTTTTCATTTTAGATGTCTTGAAAAGATGCCATAAACATGAAATTTCTTTAAATCCGAAGAAATGTATTTTTGGAGTTATAGAAGGTAAGCTTCTCAGATATATAGTATCCAAATAAAGTATTAAGATTGATCCAAAAAAGGTCAAGGAAATTAAGAGTTTATCTTTACCAACGAGTAAACCAACTGTACACTCATTCTTTGGCAAAGTTAACTTTTTGAGGTGTGTTCTAGACTTTTCTTATAAAACTCATCATATTGTGAATATGATGAAAGGGAAGAATATTTTTCGATGGAATTCAAAAGGGAAAGCAACCTTCTAGGAAATCAAAGAAGCCATAGCTCATGCTCTGGTACTGGTATCTCTTGACTATACCAAGGATTTTATAATGTATAGTCATGATTTTGATCATACACTTTTTGCAATTCTAGTTCAAAAGAATTCAAAAGGTATAGAATCACCTATAGCTTTCATGAGTTGTCCCCTCAAAAATCATGAGCTTAAGTACTCTCAAATGGATAAACATGCTTTCGATGTTGTGAAAGCAGTAAAATATTTTTGGTTCTACATTTTGAATTCTCATGTCATATGTTTAGTTGTGGATACTACTATTATGTGTGTGAAAAGTGGATAAGTATCAGCAAGCTGTAAGACACAACACTTCAATTAAGTTATTGCATGCATGTTTAGATAGATATAATCATGAATATAAAAACCATAACAAATCAACCTATTGCCTTCTAAAAGATGTGAGTATAGACTTGCTCTCAGATTTGTCTAAGCAATACCAGTGACTAGACTAGACCAAGACGAATGATTTAATCTATACAAGTACAAAAATAAGCTAAATGGATGCAAGATTAAGCTAGATATGCAATATTAAGCTAGATGAATGAAGAATAAGATATATGAATAAAGATCAAGCTAAATGAATGAATATTAAGATAAATGAAATCAAGCAATAATGATTAAACTAAATATGAAAAAAGTTAAACTAAGATGCAATAATCTCAAAGCACAATATCTTCAATGACTCCAGAGCAAAAATTGCATAATAATAATAAATCTCCAGGGTCTTTTGAATGAGAGATGAAGGCTGAATTTATAGAGATTCAAAAGAGAGACCAATGGTCAAGATCGATTAGCAATGAGTGGTTGAGATTATTTAAGAAAAAACACAATTCAGGATAATTGAAATAATTGAGAGATCAGATTCAGTTAATCTTGATATAGATTCCAATTATAGCTTGATTGAATGCATTCAAATTATAAGTCCGAGTTTGCATTGGAGATAAATTTAGTTGATTCCATGCACTTGAGATAAAAATAGGCGATTTCATGCACTTTTCTTTAATTTATTCAAGATTTTTATTTAGAAAAAGCCTTTTCAATTCAACTGAATCTCTTTCCTCAAGAAAAGATTTTAAGTTGAAGGAGAGACCATTCAACAATATGGAATAAGAATCAAAACTGTTGTTAGAGATATCAAGAGTGTAGGTGGTGAAATGAAAGATTCCATTGTTGTTAGAAAAGTTTTGAGATCCTTATTACCGGTCTATGCAATAAGGGTTGCTGCTATTCAGGAGTTGAGGTCTGTAGACAAGACAAAGGTATCCCTGGACTCCATCGTTGAAAAGTTAATAGCTTATGAGCTAAATAATTATGATGGCAGTATTCAAAAGACTGAATCACCCTTCAGAGCATCTGCTGTACCATCTAGAAAAGGCAAAGAAGCTAGTACCAATGGTGAACCAAGACAAAGTAGAGAAATGGATGATGAGGAGATCCTGATGGAATTTGAAGCTCTTCTTGCCAAGAGACTTCCCAAGGGAACCGGTAAATATAGAGGTAAGCTTCCTTTGAAATGATTTTCTTGTAACCAGATAGGACACATTGTTGTAAACTGCCCTAATGGTGACAACAAGTATAAATTAGAGAGGTTCAAGAAGTTCAGAGGAAACCGGAGAAACTATTTTGTAGTAGTTGATGAAGGTGTCACTAATGAGGAATCAAAAGATGAAGAAAATGAAGATATTGTGTTTGTAGCGGTCAAGGAAGATGTGTTAGACAAGAAGGCTCTTGTCTCCCATTCTGATAATTCCAATGAGTGGATTATTGACAGTGGTTGTTCTCACCATATGACTAGTGACCAGAGTAAGTTTATATCTCTGGAAGAGTATGATGGTGGTGTGGTTCGTTTTGGTAATGATGAACCATTTATGGTAAAAGGTGGAGGGTCCATCTCTCTGAATGGAAGAAGCAGTGCTGACAATGTGTAAAGGGTAGAAGGTTTCAGGCACAACCATTTGAGTGTTGCTCAACTGAATGATAATGGACTCACTTTGGAATTCAAAAATGGAGTGTACAAAATCAAAGTAAAGAATGGTGAACTGATGGCTGCCGGTATGCAGACCAAAGGTAACCTATTTTAGCTAAATGCTAATGTCAGTACATGTCTTATGGCTAAGTTTGAGGATAGCTAGATATGGCATAAGAGACTCTGCCATGTAAACTTTGACAATATTATGAAGGTCAGTAAGATCAAGGCAGTTAGAGGATTGCCTATGCTGAGCAAACCGGAAAATCCTTTGTGTAGAGAGTGTCAACTAGGGAAAATGTCTTCCTCAACCTTCAAAGGTAAACCTTTCGCTACAGAGCATTTACTTGATCTTGTGTATACTGATTTGTGTGGTCCTATGAAAACTAGGAGTGTGCAGGGAGATAGGTATTTTATGATTCTTACTGATGATTTCTCAAGGATGATGTGGGTCACATTCTTGAAGGACAAATCTGAAGCTTTTGGAAAGTTCAAAGCCTTCAGAGCACTTGTAGAAAAAGAAAGTTGTAAGAGGATTAAGTGCTTAAGAACTGATCAAGGAGGAGAATTCACTTCTAGTGAATTCAACAAATACTGTGAAGAGAATGGCATCAACAGGCAACTATTTTCCCCTTGGAATCCACAACAGAATGGCCTAGTAGAAAGAAATAGCCAGACTATGGTTGAAGCAACTAGAACTATGTTGATCCAAGGAAAGGTTTCTCACACCTTTTGGAGAGAAGCGGTGAGCACTGCAGTCTACACAATGAACTAGTTACTCATCAAAAAGGGTAAGGACAAAACACCTTATGAGTATTGGACCGGTAAGCCACCAATGGTAAGCTACTTCAGAGTGTTTGGTAGTAAATGTTATATCAAGAGGAGTGAACATCAGAGCAAGTTTGATGCTAAATGTGATAAGGGAATATTCCTAGGGTATTCCACAAAGAGAAAACCTCTCAAATGTTTCAACAATAGGACTCAGAGAATTGTTGAAAGAATCAATGTTAGAGTTGATGAAACCTCTTAGAAATCTAAGGAAACCGACAGTGAGCAGGTAGGAGATGAACTGGTAGTAACCTTCTGGGAACCAATTGCAAAATAGCCAAGTGCCAGTAACAGTGCTCCTACACCGGTGGATGTTGATGCTAATGAAGATGAGGATGAAGAAGAAAAGAAAGAGGAAACAACTAAGATCATTCCTAGGTATGTAAAGCTGAATCGTGATCCAAAGAAGATCATAGGAGACAAGGATGCAGGAATTCTTACAAGAAGAAAGATCAGAGAAAAATCTTGCATGATCTTTGAATTTGAGCCTAGAACATTCAGAGAGGCACATAAAAATGAAGACTGGATCAAGGCAATGAAAGAGGAACTTGACCAGATAGAAAAGAATGGTACATGGTCTTTGGTACCCAGACCGGAGCATAAAAATGTCATTGGTACCAAATGGGTTTTTAGAAATAAGCTGAATGAAGATGGCTCAGTGGTTAGAAACAAAGCCAGATTGGTGTGTTAAGGATATGGCCAAGAAGAAGGAGAAGACTATGGAGAAACCTTTGCTCCAGTAGCCAGATTGGAAGGAGTTTGTATGCTTCTTGCATATGCAGCATTCAAGGGATTCAAAGTATATCAAATGGATGTAAAGTCTTCATTCCTGAATGGAATACAAGAAGAGGAGGTGTATATAAAGCAACCAGATGGGTTTGCCCTATCAGAACAGTGAAATGGTGTGTAGGCTACATAAGGCCTTGTATGGACTAAAGCAGACACCTAGAGCATGGTATGAATGCTTGCACTCCCATCTTGTGAAGATTGGATTTGAGAGAACAAGTGAGGATAGTAATATCTACTTGAAGTCAGAAGGAGATCAAATTCTGATCTGTGAGGTATTTGTTGATGACATAATCTTTGGAGGAGATGACAAGATGAGTCATGATTTTGTAGATGAGATGAAAAAGGAGTTTGAGATGTCACTTATAGGGGAGATTAAGTTCTTCATTGGACTACAGATTCAACAAATGAAAGATGGAATTTTTATCACTCAGTCCAAATATGTCAAAGAGGTGTTGAAGACCTTTGGCATGGAAGATAACAAACCGGTTGGTACACCGATGGTGACCGGTTGTAAATTATCCAAAGAGGATGACTCAGGGCTGGTAAATGAGAAGGAATACCAATCAATGATTGGTAAATTGCACTATGTAGTACATAGCAGACCAGACATTACACATGCAGTGGGCATTGCTGCACAGTTCCAGAAAAGCCCATGAGAATCCCACTTGGTAGAAGTCAAGCGGATTCTGAGATATCTGAAGGGAACTATTGACTATGGATTAGGGTATCCATACAGTAATGATTTCAGCCTGAAAGTGTTTATAGATGTTGACTTGGCTGGTAATATGGACAACCGGAAGAGCACAACCGGTGGTGCATTCTTTCTTGGTGGAAGACTAGTCTCATGGATGAGTAAGAAATAAAGCTGCATCTCTAAGTCTACAACAGAAGTGGAGTATGTTACAGCATTTATGAACTGCACCTAGACAATTTGGATGAAGCATGTATTAAATGGCTTCAAAGTTCTTGTATCTAAACCGGTAAGTATATTTTATGACAACACAAGTGTGATTAACATCTCCAAGAATCCGGTTTTACATTCTAGAACCAACCACTTTGAGCTTAAGTATCATTTCTTAAGGGAAAAGGTTTAGAACAAAGAAGTTGTATTGGAACATGTTTCTAGTAAGGATCAGTTAGCAGACATATTCACCAAGCCTCCATCAAAGGCTACTTTTACCTATTTGAGAGGTGAATTAGGGGTGCTGCCCCTTCAAGAGGTGAACTAAAGATGTGTGCTCCACATCAGTCAGGACTTACATTGGTATATTTTTCTTAGGATTGGTGTGTTGAAGGATGCTACTCCTTAGGGGGAGCAACATAGTAGAACATAGATGCTTATGCCTTCACTTTGGCATTGTTGTCAAAGGGGGAGAAGATGTGAAGTGGAGAAGATATCTGTAGTATTGGGGAAGAAGATGTGAAGCTCAAAGACATCTTTGTATATTGCCATCAATGCCAAAGGGGGAGATTGTTGGCATATGTGCAGAGTATGTTGACATGATGATATTGTATGTTGTCATTGATGTCAATATGATGAAGAGTGAACCGGTATATTGAAGTAAGCACTTGCAAGAGAACTGGTATATGTGAAAAAATGAAGCAGCATGTTTGTCCAAGTGAACCGGTTTGTTGGAATGTGAACTAGTATATGGAATGTTTTGTATCAAGGTTTCATATGGTATGACTACTGGTTGGTAGTCTTAGCTTCAGGGTTTTTGGTTGAAGTTTTATATGCCTGTGTGATTCAATTGATGACATCGTGTGATGAGTTAGCATTGTAATGAAGAACAAATTAGGTTGCCACGTTAGCCTTGTGTGCGTGAAGGATCTTGCATGAAGGAGATTGATCCTATCTACCTCGAGAATGTGCAAAGTCTCTATAAATGGTGGAGAACGCGTGATGGGTTATCAACCTCCAAGAAGTGATGAAGAATGAACATTGGAGAATGTCTTGAGATCTATTTAAGACTTTTGTAATCAATGCAATATGATCAACGATTAGGATTGAACCGACTTAATTGCTTAGCCTAAATGTTTAGGATTTAGGGTTTATGCTACTGACCTATCTGTTTCCTATAAGGTCGATGTTGTTTTTCATGTTGAGGTTGTTGGCAAATGTTGTGTGTGTATCTAAGTGCAAAGATACGTGATTCTTGCCAGACTAGATAAGAGAATAGATACCTGCAGAGTGTGATTGCAGAAGGAAGGAACTAAAGCAGATCTGCATTGGCATTGAGTGTTGTTACCAAATCATTGTAATACCTGTTGACCTCTAGCCACTTCAATAGTTGGAAAATACCTTAAAAGGATAGCTTTAACCGGCTTGCTGTAAATCCTTTAACAAGGTGACTCAAAATCATTGAGTTCTAAAAATCCTGTAACAAGGTAACCTTTAATAGAGTTTAACCCTTAACCGGGTATTTTAGCCATCCCTTAACTGGGTGATCCCTAGCAGGATCGGTTCCTAACAGAACCTATTGTAAAGTCTTTAACCGGACTAGGCTCCTAATAGAGCAGACTTCAAAAGGGTTCAAAGAACAGCTTGTGGGTATTCATCCCCACCGTGGTTTTTCCTAGTTGGGTTTCCACGTGAAAAATATGTGTGTTATGTGTGATGCTTTGTTATTCTCTGTTAAGCTGTAAAGCATGTTGAACCTGTAAGTCTTTACATTTCTGTTAAAGTGTTACTAGTGTATGCATATGGGTGACGTGGAAATAAGATGTTAGATTGTGTGGAAAGCTGAGTTACCGGTTTATGTCTTTCACTGTGCTTAACTGGTAGTAATCTGGTTTAGACCGGTGTTATTGCTTGCCAGTCAAAGTGCAGTGTTCCTAGTCAAACCAGTTCAAGGAAAAGTGTTTTTCTCAGTACTAATTCACCCCCCCCCCTCTCAGTACCAGTTTGGTACTAACTGTTCATCATTGATTCATCAATGAGCGATTGAGACTATTTAAGAAAAAACACAATTCAGAATAATTGAAATAATTGAGAGATCAGATTCAGTTAATGTTGAGATAGATTCCAATTATAGCTTGATTGAATGCATTTATATTATAAGTCTGAGTTTGTATTGGAGATAAATTTAGTTGATTCCATGCACTCAAGATAAAAATAGGTGATTTCATGTACTTTTCTTTAATTTATTCAAGATTTTTATTTAGAAAAAGCCTTTTCAATGCAACTGAACCTCTTTCCTCAAGAAAAGCTTTTAAGTTTTATTTTTAGAGGAGATGATTAATTCAATTTAATTGCTTTTCTGATTTCTTAAGTTATCTCAATTTTAGAAAAAGAAATATCTTAAGTTTGATTTCTTCTCTGAATTTAATTCTTTTCTTTTCTTTTCAATTTAACTCTTTCTTTTGCAGATTAATTCCTCTTTTTGTGATAAATCTCTCTTTGTAAATTAATTCTCTTTTTTGTAAATTAATTTCCTTTTTTATGATTAAATGACAAATTGATTTATTAATTAAATATACTAGGATATTTAATTAAAAAGTTAGGATAATTGATCAAAATTATTCACTTGAAATGATTTTAATTAATTAAATAAATATTTAATTAATATAGAGTGATTTATTGCCATCTAACATTAATGATTGAAGAATTAATTAATTAGATGCTGAAGGTTGATTTAATTGCCTTTGGTTAGGACCTTGGTGATGTTTTCGAGATTAGGGGCCCATGGTTTAGGTGACCATTTTTATGGTATTACAACTATCAAGTCAATTATGACACAACAAGATTTTAGAACCAAGAGGGGTAACTGGATAGAAAAAGTACATGAATATGATGTAGATATTAGGCCTACCAAACTGGTTTGAGGAAAAGGTTTGTGTCAGTTGATTGCAAATAATAAACCTAATGAAGTAGTTCCCCTTAAAAAGGATCCACAAGGAAATGTCCCAACAATATTATTTGTAAGTATTGTAGATGAGTGGTGTTATAATATTGTTTATTTTCTTACTTATGGAGAATGTCCTTTGCATCTCACATATAAGGAAAAGAGGGCTCTAAAACTAAAATTAGAAAATTACATCCTTTGGGAAAATGCATTGTACAAAAGAAGTCTAGATGGTACTTTCTTAAGATGTGTGGATTAAGCTCAGTAGGCCAAGTTGTTAGAATATTTTCATAATTTGGCATGTGGTGGACATTTCTTAGCTCCTCTGACAACTCACAAGATTTTACGAGCCATGTATTATTGGCCTACTCCCTTTCAAGATGCCTATGATTGGGTTTGGGAATGTGAATTGTGTTAGCAATTCATTGGTAGGTCCAAGCTTGCGGTATTTTCTCTTAAGCCAGTGGTGATTGAAGAACCTTTCCAACAATGGGGCATTGACTTCATTGGCCCGGTTTATCCCGCATTTAGTGTTAGTCATCACTATGTTCTTACTACAATAGATTATTTTACCAATTAGGTGGAAGCGGTACCCTTTAAAAATGCTACATCTGAAGTGGTTTGTGACAATAGAAAATAAAACATTCTGAGTAGATTTGATGTTCCTAATTAAATAGTAGCAGATAATGCTACTTATTTTTCTTCGTACGAGATTAGTCAATTTTATTTTGAGTACCATATCACTCTTTCTCATTCCTCTGATTATTACCCACAAGGGAATGGTCAAGCAAAATCCAACAAGAATTTGGTGACTATTATCAAGAAATTGGTTGATGAAAATTAATAGTTATGGCATAAAGCACTAATTGATGCTTTCTGGGCAGATTGTATTAAACCTAAGAGGGCTATTGGTTTATCACCTTTTCAGCTTCTTTATGGTACTAATGCAGAAATTCTAGCCACTTTAGAGCTACTTGTATTTAAGTTAGCCAAAACAATTGAAGAAAAAAACCTATGAGAGTTCTCTGGATAAACACATCATGTTCCTTTTGAAACTTGAAGAAAAGAAGGTGCAAGTAATAGACCATATTTCAAAATACCAGAGTCAAGTCAAATCTCTTTTTGACAATAAATCCAAGAAAAGAGATTTCAAGGTGGGAGATCTTGTCCTACTTTGGGATAAGGGGTGCGAGCCTAAAGGGATACATGACAAGTTTGATTTTCTGTGTACAAGGGCTTTCACTATCCATTAGATTTATGGTGAAGGAAGTTATCTTCTTGCATACAATGATGGAACTCCATTTTCATTCCTGCATTGTGTCCAACATCTCAAGTTATTTTCTCAATGAAGTTTATAATGCCTTTGTGTATTCTTTCTTTTCAAACTTTGTTTCATGTCTTTTAGTCTTTTGGTTTTTCTCCACCACCTGACTCTGGCCCTGTTGGGACTCATTAAATTTGAGTCAACTTTTGAGGCCCAATTCAAATTTTTGCTTTGCATTTCCAAATGAGTCAGTTTGAATGGCCTAGTTAGAGAGAAGGCAAAGTGGAGCCAGTTGATTTTCAGGGGGTTAGGCTTGGGATTCATGTCCTAGACCTTTCATTTGGCCTATTCAATGATGTGCAACTTTTAGAATTCAGTTTGGATAAGTTTATGAGGTACCCATTTTGAGGGGTGAGCTGAAAGTGCATTTTAGGCACAAATACATAGTTTATTGAGTAGCCTACTTTGAGCAATTATATCTTTTTCCTTGTTGACCATCATGGATAATTTCAAAATGGATTCAATTTTATGCATAAATGTGAGTTAGCTTGAGAAATTTTAGGTCTTTATGAATCCATTTGCTCAGTTTTCAAAGATCGATCCGTTTGCAGTTTGTGTGGTTCGACAAGTCCCTGTTTTGACACCTAGTCGGAGCCCTGTTTCGCAAAAGTGTAAAACTTGCCTCACTAAGTGTTATGCCAGAATGTTTGTTTTGGGATAATTTTGGTATAAATGACAAGCTATGTTTCAAATTTCAAGCCTCTGCCAATCCGTTTGATCGGTTTTCAAAAGGGTTCATTGAGCTATCTTTTTCAGTTATTCGTTCTTTCAATGTTATATCAGTTAATGTAGCCATTTTCATGAGTGCGCCATTTGCACCCAGTCAGGCTTTTGGTTGAACTGAGAATCCAAATATTTAGCATGTACTTCAAGGTACCTATGTTTCAAATTTGAGGGCCTACGAAGGTCGTTTGATATTTTTGAGAAAGGCATCATGTGTTGCTAGAACATTGACTTCATCAGGTCCGCAGTGTCGACAAAGCCAGTTGGTCATTTTTGCCAATTAATATCTCTTCACTCGGGACTTGTCTTGAGAAACCGTTTGGTATAATTCATGCTTGTATATTAGAGTACATGCCTGTCAGATGGCGAGATCCAGAAAGGTGTTTTGACTGGCTTGAAAAATACGTCTTCGCGATTAAATGCGAAAATGTGGCACAGGTGCCTGAAAGTCGCGAAATTCAGTTTGATGATCCGAAAATGGTGCCGATCGATTCCAGAGGTATTTTTAAGGTCCGTCGGGTATTTCTAAGGTCAACTGTATGAAAATGAAAAATTTTGTAGTCGGACCCACTTTGGGGCCCGACCTGGCTTATGCCTGTGCAACATTATTTTATTGGCAACTTGGCCCTTTAAGAAATTCCAGAATGATATTAACATCCATAGTTGGAGTAGATTACTTGCAATTTTTCCAGGAGAGAGTAATGAAAGAATGAGAATACACTTGAGGCTAGAGCTATTAAATAAATTTGATGAGGAACACCAGGTTGGAGCATAGCACCAGCAATGCATTTGGAACTTTCTTTTTACCATTTGTGGATAAAATCATAGCAACAAATGTAGTGAAGGAAATTAAAAGTCAATGCAAATGTGTTAGCAACTGCAAACCATCATTCCTTGTGCGGCAAACAAACTGGAAAGAAGAAAATTGCATTGAAGAAGTTATGTTAAAATGCCAATGCAAAGCAAAAGCAAACAGAAGCTGGACATGGTATGCAAAAGGGGGCAGCATGTTAAATGACAGAAAAAACACCAGTACTCTCCCTCCCATGTGTGAGTAGCACCAAGGGAACTCAAGCAAATGCAACAATGGCAGCTCGTGGAGTGGAGTTTGGAAGCTGCAGAGAAGGTTTAGACTTCAACAGTTCCAACGTGGCTTTGGCAAAGGCCATAGAGGCTTTCAAAGCAAATGAAAACACTCCAAAACCCCACGTGAAAGACTCTATGTGGAAGCTACAGCAAATAAAAAAATTCCCCAAACATATGGCAATTTCAATGGCAGTCTTCCCTCCCCTCTACGTAAATGTGGTAGCATAAGGCTTTTAAAAAAAAAAAAAAAAGGAAAATGCATTGAGACATGGTTGGTGCAGAAAGAATTCCTCCCCTTTGCCATAGCATTTTGGAGACCTTTTAGAAAATCCAAGCCAATGCAATTGGTAGGCTTCCAGCAAACCTCACCTCTCATGTGGTGTTTAGGAGTGTAGCAGAATTTTGAAAATAGCCCCCTATGTGGTATGTTCAGAGGGGTTCTAAAGATTTTTTTTTTTTTTTTTAATATGCTTTCAGCAAGAGCTCTTCCCTTACATGCCCTCCCAAAGCATTCTACCAGCAGTTCACATGGAGTGGTGTAAGTTGCAGAAATTTCATAAATGAATGCAATCGACAGCCAATGCCTCCTCCCCGTGTGGTGTGTGGAGTGTAGAAGGCATTAAATCTCCTGTGCATGGTCGAAAAGGCCATTAAAATCAAATCAAACACCAAAGACTTCCATCAAAGTTGCAGAGAAAACTTTAGAAGTGCATTCCTGGGCAAACACATTATCCCACATTGGCTGGGCAGAGGTCTTTTTTGATATTTATAACTAAATCCTTACCCAAGTATAATGTCAAAGCCATCAAGGCTTTTGATACATGGTGCTCATTGGGCACCCAAGTTGACCCCACACACGTGGGCATGGATCCCAAGGCAACCGAGGAGCTAACAGATAGCGACAGATGGTTTTGCAGAGAAGGGTTGGCTTAACCAGTGAGCAGGTTGCATAGAATCTGATGAAGCGCGTTGATTCGAAAGCCAAAGATGCTCTCCAGTTAAACCCTGTGAAACAACGAAAAGAGGTAAAGATCATGCAGGGTCCAACCGATCCGATGGTGCGTGCGACTTCACGAAGGCGAGATGCACGCGAGATAAGGGCTGTGAAATGGTGAAAAGCTCAGGGCGAAAATGCAGCGAGTTAAAGATTGAGCAAGTCCGATGAAGATCAACGGCTCGCGTGACTTCGTGACCCAAAGATGTATGAAACTTACCCATTACGAAATGGTGAAAGCCAAGTGGTGCACAAGTGGCGGGTCTAGTCAGTGGTCTAGCAGGTGGGCCCCCTGATGAGGTGGTTGTCTGGTGGTGCGTAGGTGGAGCTTAGGTGGCAATGACATGGCACCGAGGTGGCCAACAAGCAAGTGGACACGTGGCAGAGTGATGAGGTGTCATCCGAGGTGGCACCCAGTGGGCCCTACGAACCAATCAGAGACCACCACGTGGCAAGGCATCAGGGCACAATTAGAGAAAAAATCAAAGTTAAATGCAGATGTATTATATAATTGAAACTATATTAAAGCCAAAGATGCACGAAACTTACCCATTGTGAAATGGTGAAAGCCAGGTGGCGCACAGGTGGTGGGTCCAGTCAGTGGTCCAGCAGGCAGGCCCCAATGAGGTGGTTGTCCGGTGGCACGTAGGTGGAGCTTAGGTGGAATTGACGTGGTGTTGAGGTGGCTGACAAGCAAGAAAACACGTGGTAGAGTGATGAGGTGTCATCTAAGGTGGCGCTCAGTGGACCCTGCGAACTAATCAGAGACCACCTATATTAAAGCAAAAATGCAAACTATATTAAAGAAAAAATGAAACTATATTAAAGCCAAAGATGCACGAAACTTACCCATTGCGAAATGGTGAAAGCCAGGTGGTGGGTCTAGTCAGCGGTCCAGCAAGTGGGCCCCAATGAGGTGGTTGTCCGGTGGTGCGTAGGTGGAGATTAGGTGGTGATGATGTGGCATCGAGGTGGTGTTGAGGTGGCCGACAAGCAAGCCAATCAGAAACCACCTATATTAAAGCAAAAATGAAACTATATTAAAGCCAAAGATGCACAAAACTTACCCATTGTGAAATGGTCAAAGCCAGGTGGTGCACAAGTGGAGGGCCCCGGTGAGGTGGTTGTCCGGTGGCATGTAGGTGGAGCTTAGGTGGCAATGACGTGGTGCCGAGGTGGTGTTGAGGTGGCCGACAAGCAAGCGGACACATGGCAGAGTGATGAGGTGTCATCCAAGGTGGCACCCAGTGGACCCTGGGAACCAATCAAAGATTGCCATGTGGCAAGGCGTCAGGGCGCAATCAGAGAAAAAATCAAAGTTAAATGCAGATTTATTATATAGTTGAAACTATATTAAAAATTGAAAAATTTAAATGATGTGCACATGTTGAGTGATTAATTTGCCCAGAGGTCCATTTTTGGTCAAAATGGCAAGTATCATATATCACCGGAAAGCTCTCGAGATGAGGAATGCAGTTATGAAGTTTGTTTCAACAAAGATCAGATATTTTGAGAGTAGTTTCCACAGGAAAGAAGAAGAAAGTGATTTCATTTGGAAAAGAGACATTTGGCAATTTCGGTTGCAGACCTAATTTTTCCCTCCTCTTCATATTTCCAATTTCTTCTCATTTGTAAGGGTTCAAGAATTCTGTGAGAAGTGGCTCCAGTTTTCATGGCTTCCATTTTCTAAATTTCTTGACCCAAACTTGTAAAGTTCTATGGATCTGTTCAGGGTATAGAGGCTACATTGCAGGATGACAGATTGTTTTCTAGTTGTAGGTCTTACTTGTGTCAGGCATGAGTAAATTTCCCATGATATTGTCTCTGTGCATGTGTTTCATTGTTATGAATTGAATCCTCAAGGAGGCTTATAATTTGTCATCTCAAGGAGATTGTATGATTGTTTGTAGGCATTCTTCAATGAAGAGTTTAAATTCTATAATCAGTCATAAACAATGGAATGTGTCCTAGATCTGATAATTTTATGAATGGATTGAGTAATGCATTAGTATAAGGTATTAATGCAGGGATATTTTGTAAGGAAAACAAATTTGCAGCTGTGATTGACATTTTGTAGTTCTGTGTGTGACTCTGTTGCCCAATGAACAAGGCGCTGGTCTTTGACAGATTTGGGGGTGGTTTCAGATATATATTTTAAAAGAAAATCTATTTCCCTTTATGTTTAGGGGTTTGTGTTCTATCCTTCCAAAGCTCTATTTCACTTATTATTTGTACAAGGTCCAGCCAATCTATGTGTTACCTAATCTGTTGAGTTTGTGGAATAGTTTATCTGCTTCATTGATGTTGTCATGGTGAGTAAATGAGTTAATTTCATGCATCAAAAAGGGTGTCCCCCCTAGGTTTAGTAGAACCTAAAGTGCAGGAGGATCATTAGGATCCTATGTTATGTTGTCCAAGCCCTGAAGTGTTTCATTGATTGAGATTGGCTATCTCATAGATAGATTTGCAGGTGTTCTTGGGTTATCACTTTTGGTGAACAACAGGCCCATTTCTCGTGACATAGAGTGTTGAGATTCTACAACCTTTTCTCATTTCAAAGAATGACCAAAAGAAGCTCCCTAGTGAGAGAGAATGTTATCCCCAATATAGAAAAATTGGGGTAGCCTACAAATTTTTGGCCCATTTGTAGTTTAAAAGCTCTATGCATGGATTTTGAGACAATTCTATCACCTCATGCATCGTTGTTGTTTTTGAATTTCTAGAAAGTTCCTCCCCTTTTAAGTTAAAGGTGTAAATCAGACCTATAAACCCGATTTACACCATTTTAACTTTTAGGTGCAAATCGAGTTCGTTGGTCCGATTTGCACCTCTCCTTTTGCTTTCCTTTGTGCCTGGGTGCAAATTGGGTTCATGAACCCATAATGTACCTTGACCTATCGATAAGTGCAAATTGAGTTTATGAACCCAATTTGTACCTATTAATTTCACTTCATGTGGATTAATATTTCCTTTTTCAAATTGACCTAGGAATATTATATGTGTTTTTTAATCATTTTTTCCATTGTTTTAGTTGATTTATCTTTTTGTTTAAGGAAAATTCATGGAAGATTTTTTCTTCACCAAAGTCACAGATTTCTTTTAAATTCTTTGCTAGTGAGTCTTCTTTCCTTGATATTTCCTTTATTTTTGTTTTTGTGCCCTTTTTTAGGTTGCATTTCCTTTCTAAATCTCTTTTCTTTGGCATAGTGCGGTTTTTTTTGCCAAACCCTAGCCACATTATTATTTTTGAGAGGTGGTGTTCAACTTTTTAAAACCTCAAATGCATCATTTCTCATTTCATTTTTTCCCAATCAATAATGGTATTTGGGGTGGTGAACCCGAATCACACCAATGAATGGTGGTATTCGTGTTCACCAATCTGAATACCCCTTCCATTTTATTATCTCTTTTCCCTTTGTATTAGTGGTGCCATTTGGGTTTATCAACCCAAACAACACCACTATTTTTGTGCTCTTTGGGTCAGTAGACCCGATTGACACCATGTTCCTCTATGATTGCATACTGTTTATGCATGGTGTTGTTATCCTTTCCTTATGCTCTTGTTTGGTGGTGTTTGGGTTATAAACCTGGACCACACCAAACTAGTGGTGTTGTTTAGGTTTTTAAACCCGAAGCACCACTTTTTCTTTCCTTCAAACTTCATCGCTATCTTTCCTTTGAACTAGGTGTTAGTTAGATCTATAGATCCAACCTACACCAAACTCCTCTCCTTTGGGGTAGATCAAATCCATAGGTATGACCTACACCTGTTTTATCCTATGCACTATTTTCATGTAGTTCAGACCTATAGATCTAATCCACACCAATGACATGTTCTTCCCAAGTGTAGTTCAGGTCTGTAGGTCCGAACTACACCTAGTGTTTTTTTTTTATGTGTAGTTTGGGTCTACAAACCCGAACTACACCTTTGATCTACACTTAGACTGATATGTAAATTGATCCTACAAACCCCAATTACACCAATTGCACACACATGTAAATAAGGTTCATACACTCGATTTACATTTGTTTTATAATGATACAATGAGGGTTTTAGTAACCCTAATGGCACCAAATTCAACACATATATGATCCTGTTCAGTTCAAATGATCAATATGGTTGGTGATTGATCTTTTCAAGTATTGATAATTTCTCTATGCTACATCACCATTCTTTTATAGATGATAAAACCATCTCTAGGAAAGAAGACCATGAATTTCAAAAAGAAAGACTCCTATTTGGTCTTCCCACCATCCTCAGTGGCATCAAACATTGCGAACACCAGATGAATATGAAATATAGGCTACCTGGCAACAATATGAATATTTTCTAAAAAAGGATGATAATAATAAAGATGTGTCTCTAGACTCTTAGTCATTTTAATGCATCTCTAGTGCAGTGGCATTTTGTAATTTCAATCAACACCTTAGGTGTCATTCTATGTATGCATTATTACACATATAGGACTGCACGTTTCCTAAGTCAAATAGGTTTTTACCTTGACTTAGTCACAATTAGTTGTAAATTTTCTCTATTTTTGTGCATCATCCCTATTCTATATATATGAGGGATCTTTTTTTTATAAGGATATCTTTTGGCTAATACGTCAAAACTCTACAGAATTGAAAATATATGTAAGACTTTGAGGTTGTAGTGTATTCAAGAAGTTTAATCAAAGAAGAAAAAAAGTTGCATCCAATATTTATCTTTGGACTACTTTATTGTATGAGGGAATGTTCTTATGTCATTCTTGTCTACTTTATTTGAGATTATATCTTGTTTTGTGATTAGTATTTGAGTTGAAAGAGATAAAAGTAAAATATCATATACTTTGTGTTATGATATCTTGCTGAAAATTTTGTATTAAGTAGATAATAAGGTGAAGACTTTGAGCTTTATTGAGTTATCTCATTAGATTAGAAAGCTTTGTAATATATTTGGAAGAATTTGTGCTTACAATATATCAATATTTGGGTTACAGTGGTTGATAGGACTTGAGTATTTAAAGGAGACTTTGAGCTCTTTGTATACAAAAGACCCATCCCTTAAGTCATTTTCAAAAAAGGAAGCAACAAAAGACTTTTCACTTTCATGGACACTTTGCTTCCAATTAGCATATATTTTCAAGATTCTTGCAAATTAGAATTGTTTTGTTGCTCTATTCTAAATAGAGAATTGGAGAAATACTTGTTCTAAAAAAAGAGAACTAAGTAATTCTATCATCTTGAAATGAGTGTAAACTCAGCAGGTAGATTAAGAATAAGATAAAGATTGCAGTAGAAAGGGGGATCCTTCCCTTATAAATAGGAGAGACCATATCTTGCCTTTTGAGAGGTATTGTCTCACACAATGTGGTGAGAATCCACATTTTGTAAGCTTCCTTCAGTTTACAAATTTTCACCCAACAAAGATAAACTAGATGTACAACTAAAATAAGCACTCCTAAGTGAACTTAAGAAAAAAATAAAAAAGACATAACTAATAGATAAATATGCTCTAACACTCCCCCTTAAGTGAAACTTAGGGTGAGTAGAAAAACTCTAAGTGCATGAATGAAAAAATGGGTCTCAACAAAAAAAGCTTGATTAGGTACCCATGTATAAACCAATGAATTTTGTCGAATTGAAGAGAAGGAGAAAAAACATGTAGGAAAAAACCACTCTCCAAAAGCAAGAGATGTAATGCATGAAAAGAAACTTGAACTGCTAAAAAAAGAATGAAGGATTAAGAACCCCTCAAGAAAATGTTCCAAAAGAATAAGTACATGAAGAACATCATAGATGCACAAAGAAGTTGCAAACAGTTGTCGAATGATAATTTTTATAGTGTTGAATGAAGAACCTCCTCAAAAAAGAAACTAATAGATAAACATGCTCTAACACCTCCCTTAAGTGAAACAAAGGGTGAGTAGAAAAACTCTAAGTGCATGAATGTAGAAATGGGTCGCAAAAATAAAAGGCTTGATTAGGTACCCATGTACAAACCAATGAAGTCTCTCTATGTAGAGAAAAGGAGAAAAAACACATGGAAAAAAATCCCTCTCTAAAAGAGAGAGATGCAATGCATGAAAATAAACATGAACTACTAAAAAAGGAATGCAGGACTAAGAAGCCACTAAGAAAATGTACCAAAAGAATAGAAACATGAAAAACATCCTCGAAGCACAAAGAAGTTGCATACAATTGTCGAATGATAACTTATATAGTGCTAAATGAGGAATCTCTTCTGAAACCAAGATGATTATTAGGATCAAGAAGACAATAATCTACATGAGTTCTCCCAATGAATCTAATTAAACAGTCGGATGGTAAATAAAGGTAAAAACATAAGTCAGTCAAATATACATATGTCACATGAATTTGCATGAGTGACCTCAATGACACTACTCAATCATGCAAGAGAAAACTACTAGTTGAAAATACAAGTGCCAATAGTTTGAAGAACTTTGATCAATTGGGGATGGAAGGCCACCTCCAAGGAAAAAGCAATGAAGCATTAGCACCAACAGTAGAAAAACCCCCATAATGCTGACAAGGGAGAGACATGATGGATCCACTGAAACTATGTGTCACCATGACATGCATGGAGGATAATTTGAATGTGCTCAAGAAAGTACCTGCAACAGAAAAAGGGTATGCAGCCAATGCACACACGCATCAGAAAATAATATCTAGGATTAAATGTTGCTATCAAGGACAATCACTAGACACAGATGTGATGGCAAAACAAAAGACACTACACAACCTCCCATAACACTTTATAAGATAGTTCATGTACAAAATAAGGCACATCATAATGTGAAAAATCCTAAAAATTTATATACAAGAGTGAAACTTTATCTTAGTGTGTATACAAGAAAATAAGTGCTTAGAAAGGATTCTCAAAATGACCGAATAGGGCAAAGTGCTACAAATACATGTAGGACAAATAGGAGAATCCATCCATTGCAAACATAAAGATTCCACAGCCTAGAATGACTAAGCAATCAACCCTGGAGTGAAAAACACACAAGAATAAATAAAATGCATCTAGAGAACAATATACAAAAAATAGTAATATATCTAGATAGAGGACTTTGAGAGCTTTCCTACAATGTGTAGAAGTGAAAAAATGAAGTTTGTTTACCCAACTTATGACCTCAAAAGTGTGAAAAATAAGTTTTGAATTTGGAGGCCTATAGTAGACACCTGAAGAAAAATCTAATTAAACTACCACCATGTATAGATCAATGCCAAAACAAGCTTTTTGATGATATGCAAAAGTGAAAAAATAGAGCTTGTATGACCAAATTATGAGAAAAAAAATTCAATCTTTCTTTTTATGTATTGAGAGGTCAAATTAGTCAAAGATGGTAGTCAAACTGCTGACATGGCAAGCTGATGTGGCAAAAAATTAGACCCCTCCAAAAAACCTTCCAGAATATACTTTGATCCTTCAAATATTCTTTTGTCTAATAAAAATAGTGAACTTTACTAAAAATAGAGGGCATCACTAAATTTAGAGGAGGCTCTAATTTTACAAAATTAACCACTAAAATAATGGTGATGTCAGTAGTAAAATGATCCTTTTTTCTACAGCAAAGTACCATATTAGTATGTGGGGGTATTCTTTTTTATTTTTTTATTTTTTCTATAAAAACATGACCTCCTTTACAAAAAGACAATGCACCCTTGCAAATCAATAAAGAATTTTAAAATAAAGGAGAGATGGAGATTTATTTTTTTATTTCAGACCTATGTATTTTGATGTTGATTGAGACACCATGGAAAGGTATAGGTCCATATAGGCCATACAAAAATTTATACAGTTAAAACAAATTGCCCCAAATTCAATGATGTCAGAATTTGATGAATTGACAGGTGTATTTGGGGTTCTCGAGCCTTTTGAGCACAATGGTGACATTCATTTTACCCCAAACTAACCAAAATTTATAGCTACCTACATAACTCACCTCAAAAAATATGCTCTCCACCAATTTGACTGCAAAATTCAACTACTCAGATTTTGATGAAATAAATCGATCTTAGGGTTTTTCAACATTGTAGATGTGATGGTAATGCTCATTTTGATCCAAATATGATGAAAACATCACTCACAACCAAATCCATAAAAAATAAAATTTGGGACCTTGCAATGCTTTTGAGCAATAAAAAACCTCAAATATTGAGTAGGGGCTTTTCGAATCCAAGTCTGATACCATGTTGAATTTTGTAACACAAGCCTGGAAGATCAAATCACAAACAAAAAACCTTCCACAAGAGAGAGATGCACAAATGAATTCTATATTACTCAAAAGCAAATAATACCAAATTATAGGATGGGTTACAATTGTACAATGAGGTGATTATAAAGAAAGCACAAAGATAAATTTAGGAGAACTAAAGTGAAAGCATGAGAAGATAAATAAATATCAACTCTATCTAAACTAGAAGCATAAAAGATAAACTATATGCATAACTAAAATAAGCACTCCTAAGTGAACTTAAGCAAAAAAGAAAAGAAAAAACATAACTCATTGTAAAAAAAACAACTAATAGCTAAATATGCTCAGCACATATCATAGGAATAGAAATTTAGACCATCAACCAAATAAATCATACTTCTACTTAACATTTACATATTTGGATTACCAACAACAACCAAACCAAATAGACTGGCATCAATTTGACATCAATGACAATAATGACATTCATATGTGTAACACCTAGGCCATACCATTATTATTATTAATTACATCAACAACTATTGTGTCTTCTTGTTTGTAGTATTTTCTTGCCACAATAATGATGAAACAATCAAATTTGGTCACATTTGATACCTGGAACAAACTTAGACAAACATTAGGTAGGCATTTTAGAAAAATTGCATATATGACACCTTTTGTCGCATGTTTGAAACTTTTTTGCACATATCTAGACTATATTATTGCATTCCTAGCACTTTCTAACACATATCTAAAATATATTATTGATTGCATGGTATTTCTAACCATGTGCCTAAGACTTAAAGTTGCATTCTTGATTAATCGTTCTATGTATCTGAGAAAATCCTGTCATGTGCAAGCTTCCTAGCCAATTCCTTAGGATTCCCAGTCAATAAAATATCAGTTAACCATTGCTTCCTTTCCAATTTCAGTCCATTCATACTACCATCCAAAGATTCAATCTTACGAAAGTCAAACAAGTTTCCTTCTTGTGCTTACTATCTTGCATCAAACTTGATATCACTAGGAGGTATCCTGGTTATATTTATCATCTTTCATGGTAGGATACCATCTTAGTATCTTGGCTTAAGTTAGAGACCTTTGGAATTTATCATCACCTATGGAGCCATCCATACCTTACTTGAGTTATCAATTTGTGGCTATCTATCATATTTCTAATGTTGTCAGCATTTTAGTCTTAGGACTTTGCAAGACAACATTTTACATTTTGTCATTATAATCACATTGCCTTATTCTAGTCTCCACCACCCTCCTTGGAATCTTGTCACTTCATTTCTTTCATCAAACCTTTCCTTTTTATGGTTAAAACTAGAGCCCAAAGACTTAGAAGATAAGCCCAAGAAAGTCAAGAGTCTCAAAACATGGATACCTATTCTTTTGATGATCAAGAGTTCTAAAATAATAGGTCCATTAGAAACCATGGCTATAGTAGTGGCTTAGAGAATAATTCACCAACCCCAAGATAAATTCAATATTTCATGGCTGATTCTAAATGTCATTAGATGTTTGATTCCATATTGCACCAAGACCCGCAACATTACTTTCTTATGCTATCTCAAAGTGGTGTTAAATTACCTCCCAATTTTGATGTGTCTACATTTAAAGAGGTTAACTAAGATAATGCTACCACTAGTAGACATGGATTCAAAGAAATCCTAGTGCTTGAATCACTCTCATCTTCTTTCCAAAAACTAACCATTTCCACTCAAGATGCCTATATGCATACCCAAAAAGACCAAAGTGGACCTCATGTTAATACCCATCGCCTAGATGGTTGAAAGAACAATCATTCACATACCTATAGTTGACCTCATGGTGGAAATCATGGCCATGCTTCTACCAATCAATAACATGGACCATCTAATAAGAAAATCAATAATCATGCTTTCAATACCAATCATAATCATGACTATAATTCCAACCTACATCACCAACAATATCATTCTTATGTTCCCCCAAGGTGGTCATCAAAATAATAATATTCCTCTTGAAGATCAACATAACAACTATTTTTCTCTACTCGATGGTCAACATCATGCTTATATTACTCCTCTTGGTTGTCATTACAATCAGTACATTCCTCCTCATCCCCCACCTAGTGGCTTAGGAATAGGGATGAATAAAATTGGCATGGCACAACCCAATGGGTGCTTTCAAAAACAAATACGAGAATTATAATAATAATTGGATAGCATGTGAATATACACCCCTATCAAGAATTACACAATTTATTCCTTCGATAGGTCTATGCCCATGCCACCTTTTCCTCCTAATTTTGATGTCCCTAAATTTGACAAGTACAAGGGAAAAGGTGAACTTAATGAGAATATTAGAGAGTTATTTATCACTTGTATAGAGGTAGTTCGTGATGATTCTTATCTTATTCTCTTCTTTCCATGTAGCCTTGGTGGACAAACTATGGAATGGTTTTCATGATTGTCTTTGTGGTTCGATCTTGGGTTGAGTTGGCTGATAAATTCATGATGAAATTCTCCTATAATATTGAGCATGAGGTCTCCATGATAAATTTATGTAGCAGCTTGCAAAGAAGGAGAAGTTTAACTAGTTGTTGATATTGTCATGTTCCACAAAAAACAAATGGTTGAAATGTTCACACAAAACTTAAATTGTGAGATTGGATTTGAGTTTTGTAAAATATTATTAACCATAGTTTGAAGAGGTTATTGAAAAGGATCCTTCAGTTGAAAATATTATCTTTGATAAATGTACCATTAAGATTTACAAAGATAACAAGGATGACCCTATTTTAGGTAATAAGGACAAACCCCACTTTTAGAACAAGAGGAAGGACAATATTAATGATGGGGTTGTACATAAAAATATGGTTAATATGACTCCTTTGATAATTTTTCCAAGATATAGTACATCAAATAATCAAGTTAATACCCAAAGGACAACGAATCCCATGTCACAAAGATATTTTACACCTTTGTGTGAACCCATTGAGTCAGTGTTGCAAAAGCTTGTTGCTAATAAGCTCATCATGATTCTAGAGTCTAAACCATTTGAACCTAGAGTCAAGCCTTCATGGTGAAATGATAATGAGTATTTCAAGTATCATTGTAACAAAGGGCATAAGACTAGAAATTGTCATAAGCTAAATAATCTCATTGAGGACCTCATTGAGAGTGATGCAATTAAAGTTGAAGGTCATTCATCCAATGAAGAACATGTAGTGTTTAATGATCTATTTCCTAAAAATGATAAAGGAAAGTCTCCCAAGATTACCTTTGATGCCAATACCAATTATGTCAATGTCTTCTATAGTATATAGTTAACTATATTTCTAAGATGGACCATCATATTTCTACCATAATTATAAAAAAAAAGCCCCTAAATGCAATGTAATAACCTGATGGGGTAAAGAGACCTTTCAAGGTCCCATATAAAACCCTAATTCCTTGCCAAAAAAGTATGACCTTGTTGGGAAACTTGGAAAAAGACCTACCTATATATCCATTCTTGAGCTATTACATATATCTCCTTCACATAAGGCATCCTAGAGAAGGCAGTGTTAGAAATTTCCATACCTACTAACTTACATGTGAATAAATTTCAAGCCATGGTGGGACACCTCTCTTCACCTCACAACCTTACATTTATCAAGAAAGATAATGCATCTCCCTACTAACCTCATAATGCACCTCACCACATTGAATCTTTCATCCATAAACATTGAATAAAGAGAGTCTTGATAGATGGAGGAGTGGGTCTAAAAATTTGTACCTTGAAATTAGTTCTAGCATTGAGATTCTCTAAAGGGGCTACAGATTCAAAGAAGAAGATAACAATCAAATCCTACACTGATGAAGAGTTCTCATCCAAAGGAACAATCACCTTACCAATTAGAGTTGGGCCAATACTACAAGATGTGGTTTTCCAAGTCTTATAACTTGATATCACTTATAACATTATTTTGGGTCTTCCTTGGATCCATGCTATGTGATTAGTTCCTTATACATACCACAAATTTGTGTTAAGTTTCCATACAATGACAAAAAAAGTTACCATTCTCACTGATCCAAATTCATATCTCTATTGCAATAACATTTGTCCTAAGACCAAAGCTACAGTACCTATCAATCAAGAAGCTAGTCCATCTTCATCTTATGGCCATCCCGCATCATTAAAAGTTTCCACTTCCAAGAAACCTAAGATAAAGGATAAGGTCATAGAAAAAGGAATGGGAGAATATAGTTTACAACAATCCATGTATCTAAGACAACTTATGGACTCCTCTAAGACTTATGATAGACCACAATCATAAAAACATGTAACAACAATTACTATTAAATGGGGTCCCACAACCTTTACTAGATGGGGTGAAATGGAAGATGAAGACCTTTTCAAAATATTATTTCAGGACCAAAAGAAATAATTAAATTAAGATAATATTATAATACTTGTTGAAAATTATAGTAAAGGTTTTAGATTCTTATAGAAAACTGGATATGATGGTAAAGGTCATCTCAACTTGCAAAAATGAGGTATTGTGGATCCTCTTCAACCTAAATTAGTATCCATGAAACAAAGGGACAAAGTAATAGGATATGCACCTTTGAGGTTACGTGTTCCTAAGGCTAAAACTCAAGCAACATTATAAATAGGTTAATCTCGATCCACTAATGATAATGTACCACTCGAAGAATATTGTCCATCCATAGATTCTAATGAATATAAATGGGGCTCAAATAAACCCTCTAGAGATTAAAATCATGAGGAAACATCCAGAGAACCTTGTGAGCCTACTTTTGAAGAGAAATTCAAGGTTGGAAAAACACAAATCATGCCAAGAGAAGACCATTTTATTCCTTATGATAACCATGTTAGTGAAAATGCATTTATAAAAACCTTTTGGGATCCCAAAGCCTCTTCATATTAAGGCTTAGGGTCTAAACCATGAAAATTGAGAACTCCCATTCCTGAGTTTCCTTCTAGTAGTTTCAATCAAAGTACCTCCACAATAAAAAATAACAAGGAGAGTACGAGTGATGTCCCTGATGATATCATCGACATTTATGAAGACTCATGCATCTTTACCATCTTCTCCTTTGACTTTAACCAAACTAATGGCCTCCCACTTGTTCACCCTCAACACATAGATTGGGACCAACAAGGGCCTCCACAACTTGATATATTGCAAAATGATGAGGCTATCATTGATTACCTTGGAATTCAAGATGATCATTCCTATTGGGGACCATAGAGCAAGATTTGTCATTGAACTTGATAGTGAGGCTAATTTTGGAGAGGTTACCAAGCCTTTTAGTCGCAAAAATATAAAAATAAATAAGCAGTGGTCTTTGAGTGAAAACCATCCTGCGACACTATAAGACCATGAAAAGGTAAAAAGAATTGATGCATTCAATGGTGAAAAATTATTTGAGGTGCTAAAGGATGGAATTCTTGACACTCTCCCCCTAATAAAATATCATGAATGATTACCTATACTAATAGAAGAGACACTAATGAATAACATTGGGATTGAAGTAGATCCTCATAATGTCTATCATGCAACATCATTGATAGAAAAAGAGCATCCCAATTTGTCATATTTTTCAAGGAATGTCAAATCAAATTTGCATGGTCATACATAGATATGCATAGACTAGATCCCGATCTTGTTATGTATCACCTAATAGTTTCACCAAGCACAAAACTAGTAAAGCAAAAATTGAGAAAAATGAATCCACAAGTAGAACTTTGGTCAAAGAAAAATTGGAAAAGTTACATGACATCATTTTTTTCAGACCAATAGATTAACTAGAATGGATTTCAAACCTTGTACCTATTTTAAAAATAGAAGGCCACATCAATATATGTGCAAACTTCAGAGATATCAACAAATCTTGTCCTAAGGACGATTTTCCATTATCCAATATATACTTAATTTTGATCATATTGCTGGACACACAATGTTATAACTCATGGATGGATTCTTTGACTATAATCAAATTATGATCACACTTGAGGACCAACATAAAATATATTTCACATGTCCTTGGGGAATATTTTGTTGGAACATCATGCCTTTTGGTCTCAATAACATTGAAGCTACCTATTAGAAATCTATGACTACTATTTTTCATGACATGATGCACACTTTGATAGAAGATTGTGGATGCCCTCTTGGGAAAATTCCTCACAAGAGAAAACCATTTGGATGTCCTGGATAAGATCGTCAATCAATTAGAAAAGTGAAAAGTGTGATTGAATCCTAGGAAATGTGTTTTTGGAGTGACCTCCGAGAACCTCCTAGGATACATTATGTCACGAGGTATCAAAATTGACCCAAGGAAGCTCAAAGCTATCTTAGAGATGCCTCCACCAAGAAATATCTGTCAGATAAGATATTTAAAACGAAATCTATAGGCAATTCAAAGGTTCATTGCACAACTTGTAGATAATTACCATCGTTTTATACATTTTCTACACAAGAAAATCTCATTTAGATGGGATGATAGGTGTCAAAAATCTTTTTAGATTCTTAAAGTTTATCTCATTCATCCTCCTATTCTCATGCCACCAATTGAAGGAAGGTCCCTAATTTTGTAAATATCAACAACAATGACAACAACGAGGGCACCTTTAGGACAACAATACTATGAAGGAAAAGAGTGAGCCATCTACTACATCAGTCACAAACTAGTGGGATACGATCTAAACCACACTCCTATTGAACATGCATGTCTTGTCATAGTTTTTTCCTCACATAAATTATGACATTACATGCTCAAGTTCATAAAACAAAACTCATAGCAAACATTTATCCCCTAAATTATTTTCTCAACAAGGCAACTTTCACAGGTTGACTAGAAAAATGGGTAATGATCCTTAGTGAATTTGATATTTAATATGTTGAAAGAAAGGCTATCAAAGGACAAGCCATTGTAAACCAGCTAGAAGATGCACCAATAATAGAAGATCACCCATTGATTTCAGAGTTTCTAGATGAATTCATCCTAGCATCATCACTTTCAAGATTATGATAACTCTATTTTGGTGAATCATTCACACAACATGGATCAGGAGTAGGAATCTTGTGTGTCACACCTATGGAGATTGCATTCCAAAATCATATAGACTTGATTCTCTTGCACAAATAATATAAAATAATATGAGACACTTACACAAGACTATAAATTATAGTTCAATGGAGGATCCAAGAACTTCATGTTTTTGGTGATTCTTAGTTAGTCTTTTGACAAACAAACAATAATTATCAAACAAAGGATAAAAACTTGATGTTTTACAAATAAATGGTTGACAAATTCAAGAAATATTTCACAAAAAACAACTTTGAGCATATTCTGAGAGACAACAATAGAGCTATCATTTTTATGGCTACCATTGCTTCCTTGATTGATAATCTACACAAAACAACCTGTTGTGAGTTCTTGGTGGAAAATCTCTTGGTTCTCGAATATGAGATCCCTTTGTCTAAACTTATATATATTGTTGATCCTGATTCCCTTAGCTATGGTGACATTTTCTCCTACCTTTGCAACAACACACTTCCACCAAACCTTTCTAACAATCAACGCCATAGTTTCATCCACCAAACTTTTTGTTATGTTATTACTATCGCCACCCTTTATTGGAGAAGTCTCAATGGTACTCTTTGTAGATGTATAGAGTGTGAGAAAGTCCAAACCACTTTACATGAGGTACACAAAGGTATATGTGGGGTTCACTCTAGTTGTCCAACCCTAGCTAAGAAATTGATGAGGATTGGCTACTATTGGCACACTATGAAAAAATATGCATATCGATTTGTCTAGAAAATGCAAGTAGTGTCATATTCATGGAGACTTGATACAAGTGCCATAATAAGAGTTACAATGGGAAATTGATCTTGTGGGTAAGATTTACCCTCAATGTTTAATGACCATAAATTTATTATCACTTCTACTAACTATTTCAAAAATCAATTGATTTTGTTCCTCACACAAGCCACTAGCAATTAGATTTCCACTTTATCCTCAATTATATTATATGCCAGTATGGTGTCTTTATCTCTACCATCATATATAATGGGTGTCCCTTAAAAAATTAGCATGTCCATGAACTCTGTGAGAAGTTCTGTATTCGACACCTTTTTTCCACCCCATACTATCCCCAAGACAATGGTCAAGCTAAGGCATCTAATAAAACCATCCTAATTATCATTAAAAATACAATCAATGATATTGGCCATGATTGACACATAAAACTTAATCCATCCTTGTGGGCCTATTGTACTATTGGAAACAAGGAACACTAAGGGGGGGGGGGTGAATCAGTGTTCTGAAATTTTTAACATTCTTAATCTATCCTTTAAACCACTTAATGCATATGAATAAGAATAGAGTGCAAAAACACAAAGCAAATAACAATAACAACATAACACCGATATTTTTACGTGGAAAGCCGATTAGGGGAAAAAACATAATGGGATTGAGACCCACAATATTAATATACCTTGTTAGAAATATAATAATATTATATGAGGGGAATGCACATGCATTCAGGCACACTTCGTAGAGCTCACTGCTCAAATTACAATAAGGGCTACTATTGATCACTGGAATTGCTTCCAGGATGGAGGACTTACATGTTTTCACTCAGTGACCTCCAGGATTTTAGAGGTCGGCTCTTCATTCATTTGGGGGAGGAAAGGGAAAGAAGAAACATTAAAAGTGAAAAACTCTTCTAAAGTGATACGCTGAATTACTTTTAATGCACTAAGAGGTATAAAGAATTTCACATACATGTCATTCAGAGGCCCATTCAACAATCTACATGCCTGGAACACTAATTAAGGTAATCAAAGATCTATTTAACATAAAGAAATATACATCATGCATCCACCAGATAACAAGTACAAAAACATAGTTTAATCAATAGAGTCTTAAACATATATTTCTAAAGTTATGTTGAATTTTCAAGGATGCACCGAAAACTATTAATGCACATTGAACAACAACAATCATAGAGGCTATGGGTATAGTTTTATTATCCCATTTTTCAAAAATAAAATAACAAATTAAAGTCCAAATTCCTATCTAGAATACTTGTCTATATCTTTTTCAAAATAAAAGTTCTAAACCCTTCACAAGGAAAAAATTGAGCTTCTTATGGAGTAGGACCTAATGGCTCGACGTTGGAAAATAGAGAAGGCATCACCAAGATGCATCGTTAGTAGCACTAACACTATTCACAAAACAATAAGGAGAGTGAAGGAGAAAACTATTTTTGACATCAAGCGCAATTGCCTCTAAATTATTTGTTAATCGAATCAAAGAAAGCTTCGTAGACGTTTCTTGAACTACTTACCATTGGAATGCAAACAATCCATTACCTGGAAAGCACATGCAAAGACCTCATGACCATCATTACAAGACACACCTGGTAGCAATAGGGAGAGACTCAGAAACTGGCAAAATTGAAGCTAGAAAAACAATGGAGAGCCACCATGTATCACAACATATTCTAACTTGATAACCATGGGCCCAATGATGCAAAAACAAAGAAGAGCCCTACCACATGTCAATTGATTGCAACTTATGAGCAAAGGGAAAGGAAAGGCTTGAGAGATGTGAGTTGTGCCAACACGTGGCAAACATGAAAGTGTTGAAAACCAAACTCGAGCGGGGACTTGACAAAAATAGTAAGTTAACTCCTTGACAAGCACCGTGGATAAAAAGTCCTCAGTTTCCAAGTGACTTCTGGGATAATCCCTCCTACGAGATGTTGATACCCAAAATTTCTAGTTCGTAGATAAGAATTATGTTTTTTCTTTTAAAATATTGTTGAAAACCTATTGTAGGGGAAGCTAATCATCTTTTGAGGGGAGAGCTTGATCTTTGAGGGCCAGAGAATTCTGATCCAACTCGATGATTTCTCTAAAAGGCAGGTTGCTTAAATCCTTGAGAGCTAGTTCAAATAAAGTGAAAAGTCGGGCCAATGGATGAATCAAACCTTCAACCTTGTCAACTTTAGGAGGATTTCTCAAAGCCTATAGGAATGATTGATCTTGTTGTCACTAGGCTATTAGGCCCAAAAACTGCTTGACACTCAGGACTGAGGCATTTGCAAGGAAAGGTGAAGGTAGGTCAAGTTTTATGAAACCCTCAAAGCATTCCTTAATGAAAGCAACTGATTATTTTGAAGTTGATAGGCTTAAAGCACTCTGTGTGGCCACTTTGTTGCAATTGAGGAATTTATTAGTTTTTTGGGATACTTGTTTAGGATTCTTGATTTCTACAACAACCAACTCTTGGGCAGAAGCAATGTACAACCAATTTACTAACTTCTGAGCATCAGGGTTCTTGGGAGTAACCAACTGCATGGTTTTCTCAATAGTGATACTAACTCTAACACACAAAGAATGAGAATATATCAAGAATTTTAGAGTTGGCTCAAAAGAGGGAACAACTGCCTTATTTTTTCCCAATATGCATTATGAAGTGCCTGCACCATGGGGGTGAAGTCTGCAGGAGGGGCAAGCTAGGGAGCCAAAGGTTTTGAAAGGAGGTCAACTTAAACCTCTTTTGATTCTATATTCTCCTATAGCTTCTACATCTTTCCTGTTGAATCTGTTTTGTAATGTTGTGGCACCATTATCCTAGTGTGTTTATCCTTTAGCTCTTCTTGCAACCGGTTATTATTCACATGGTCATTTTTCCAGGTCACTCTTAATTCTTGAAGCTCCCACATGGACTGGACCTGCTTCTCTTAGAAATCTCACAAAGCCTAATCTTTTACTTTTCTTTCCTCTTCAAGAAGAGCTTATGTATTGAAGAATTATTGATGATATTTCTCTCTCTGTAGTAACTTCCTACAATTGCATATAGATTTGAGTTATATCAGGGGAAATAGATTGAACCCACAAAAGCTTTTGCTCCTTTTCATAGAACTCCTTGGTCAACTTATTCTTATCAAATTGCTCTGCTTGCAATTGGCTTACTATGTTATTCAATGCATTCTAAAGCTTGTCTCTTTCCCTTCTTTCCTGAAGAATTATAGATTGAAGATGAGTAACCTCTGCACCTTTCCTTCTTTATGTAACTGTTCATTTGTAGCCTTTACCCTTTCCAACTCAATCATGAGTTTATCTAGGCATCAGGTATGCTTCTAATAGTCAAAAGACACCACTTTCTGTGACTCCTCCATGAGTTACACTCTGTCCTATTATTGGGCTTCTTTTAATGCCAATGACATGCATTGAATAATCTTCAGGTCGCATTTGGTCGACTGGCTTGACAACACTTGGTGTCATAGCTGCAAAAAATAGGTTTTCATGATCTTCCCTATACAGTGTCTATATACAAGGTTTTGTAGGCTTTTGAGAATCTTTAGCTTTCCTTCTCTATGGTCTCTGAGATTGGGTGAGGGAAAAATCCATATACTAGATGAATTCTGATGGGGAAGGGATCATTTTCCTTGCTAAAGGAACCCCTAGAGGAGGGATGAAAGGAATTGGGGCTACAGTGGTCTACAACTGGGCTTGAGTTGTCAAGGTGAGAGCAATAGGGGAAAAAGGAGGGATTCTTGGGAAGATACCAGTAGGGGAGGAAAACATTGACCCGATACTTGATGATGTAGTGAGTGTATAGATCACAAACCTGAGAGCTCACGTTATAGAGGATATTTTTGTTGACTGACTTGGGGTTTGAGAAGAGTGAGATATGCTTAGTGCAGTGCCAAAAGAGGTGATGCTAGGTGGGGAGGATATAACAAGGCTAGTAGAGGCTGAGACTGATTGAGGCTGCAGAATGGTCATGGAAGATATAACAACCTTTGGACTACTAGATGTAATGGCAGGCTCAAGGGAGGATGACGCTATAATGGAAACTAGAGACTGAGAAGAAATAAGAGGGGGAGAAAACAATACCTGAGTTGAAGATTGCCGACGCAACTTGGGTTGGTGATGATACAAGTACTTGTGCCTGAGTAATCCCAGGAACATTAGTTGTGTTCTTCTTCTTCTTCTAGGGGGCCACACCCACTTCTAGAGAACTTTGTTGCTGAGGCATTTCACTAGATCACTTCCTTGAGACTTGAGAGCGAGGCCTACCAAAGGGATTCTTTATAGCATGGTATGTAGGAAAAGGTGCAAGGATTACTAGTGGAGGGATGATCTCGATTTTTTTCCCTTTTCTCCTAGGCATCTCAACCACTTATGAAACAACTCCCTCATTAGTGCCACTCGGTGAAGGTTCATAATAATATTCATTGTCATCATTATATTTCTGCCACTATTCTTCAAAAGTATCATCACTAGAATGATTTCCCAATCCCACTCGAGGTTGTTCGACTTCTTGCCTATATACCCAAAATGCTTTCCTTTTATCCTCAAGCCAAGCATCTTCTTCTATTTTCCTATATAAAATAGCTGGCAATTTTTTCATAGGATCAACCCTTTCTATTAGTTCATAGAATGCTAACCAAGGTGATTGCTCTTCCTTAGGGATGAAATTTAAATTCACATACAATTCTGAGTCATCTTCTTTTGGATTTCTCCAGGAATCCTAGACAAGACCATGTGATCATGCACTATAGGTGTCTTTCTTGTGGAGAGGCATCAAACTCGATTGTAACTCCATTTATCAACAATAGCTAGCAAGCCCAACTGAACTAGCTTTGAAGTAAGCACACCCTCGACTTGAAGTCTTTTAGAGATGACAATGGGCCCTATGATCTTATTATCCTGGGTTATAGAGACCCCATGTCTCTTGGAGCCTATGTGTTCTTCAATTATGACCATCTATCTAAACATTTCTAGGACTAAGGTGTGATCAAGAATAGATTTGGGGAGATAGAAAGGCTCCTCTATGAACCCATGAACCCTGATGACAAAAAAATCTTGTCCTAAATACCAATCACATGGGGGATTATTTTCTACCATCTAGCCAATTTGACTCTTTGAAAAAGTAATGGAATCTATGTCTTACTTACTCAAATATTGCATGGAAAGGGCTAAGAAAGAACATGAAAATGTGTATGCATCATGTGTAGTAGATAGTATGTGGGCCCACATAGTTACGGGCTTCTTCCTATTCTAGCTATCATACATGGAAAGCTCCATATGCTCTCTAAAGAAGTCTATGTTCTTATGCAAAAACATGTGGACTAGGAACCAAGTAAACCTGAATCTATAATGCTTTGGGAATTCCATTAACTATTCCCAAATCTTGTGAACAAGGGCATCTATGAAATCATACCAAAAATCCTCTCTCTACTTCCGTAACTTGAACAGGAAACCCATCTGAAATGGGTGAATATTATGATCATTATCAAAACAAAAAAGACACACTAGCATGGATGCAGCATCCTTAAAATATTATTGTTTGAGGTTGTCATATGGTAATGGGAATCAAGGCAGACTTGTGACATTTTGGTCCCTTTTCATTGCATCATTGTAGAAACTGTCAACTCCATGCCTACCTCACCAATAGCCCTCTAGGACCTTCTTGCGAAAAATCTTTGTGTTGTTGTCAATTTGTGGGATACACAACATGTCTCTAATTGTTTCCACACTTATCAATACTATTAGTGACTCTCCTTTGATCATTGGTTGTTTAGGTTTGAAGTTCACAACACATGCATAAATAAAATCAGGACAATGAGAAACCATGGGGACCATGTACTATGGAAGGCTGAAATTCCAAAGCTTGAGAGAAGACCTGTTTGAACTACCCCTCTTCTTTCTCTAACAAGTGCCTTCCGGGAGAGTCTTCAGTTATTCGTGGAGCTTGGGATCATAGACTTCTTCATATCTATCTCCTACCATAGAAGGATTTTTAGTCATGGTTTTTGTCTCCGGCTTGGTCTTTGGGTGAACAAGCTTCGAGGGCATGATATGAGCCATGTAAGATATGTCTCTAAAAATTTCTACATACTAATTCTCTAGGAAAGAACTTGCAATTCCTGCTATTGATGCCATTATCCTGTGCTTTCAAAATTTACACTTCGATGTGAAGAATGTTTTCTTGAGGCTATCCCTGCATTCACTTTTACCTTTGATAAATATTTCTCAATAAGATGAGATCCTTGATTTCCATGTTGAATGGTGTGTTAATTACAAGATTTACCTGATGAATACACCACCTTGCACATACATGTGAAATTAATCCGAATGACACTCACATGAATGCCAACTCACTATGATAGCATGGCCATCATGCCTTTGTCACTACCATTTGAAAGCTCTAGACAACATTCTTGATAAGAGTACATTCTCTTACCTATGCATTGCTAGACAGATCTAATACCGAGAGTAAACTAAGAGGGGGGGGGTGAATCAGTTTACTAACTATTGTCACATGGATTTGCACTTGATGCAAGCTTGAAATTCCTACAATCCAGTGACACATTGTACTACTCTCAGGCTGTGGGTATCCTATTATGAGAGAAGACCTCTGGATTATAGGTCGGCTTCCTATTTAATCGCCTAAAGAACTTAAATGAATTTTTGAGAAAAGGGAAGAAGGATATGCATAAAACTGAAAATTAACTACTGCTAGGTGATCCACCAATGATAAAAGACCTACAAAGTGCTTACAAATCTACAAGATAACCCAACTAATGAAACTACTTAAACTCACAACTCAAACATACATGTTTGCATAAATGATTCTCTTGAAAGGCTAGCTTACTGATGTTCATAGAAAGGAGAATAATAATGTTCTCACAATTTTTGATGCAACAGAATCACATACACAATCAGAGACCTGCACTATATCATGTACCTCAGCCCTAAGCATCTGAAGAAACTAAGATAAAATGAAGGATTCTACAAAAGAATAACAGAATTTTAATCAAAATGCTTACAATCATAACACTTAGAACAAAGAATTTAAGGAGGAACTCAGCTTCTTTATTGAAAACAAGGAATTTTCTGCATTACAAATCTGGAAAAACTCCTAAAAATGAGTTATAGGAGCCTAAGTATCTTCTGCTACACAATCTTAAAACTCCCGAACTCTTTGCAAAAGAGTGAAAAACAAACACTTATACCAAAGCTTGCAAAAAAAAAAAAATTGAATTTTTGGCTCCAAGATGGATCAGTTGTCATCAATTCTAAGTTTTTCCTCAAAATCAGGGGGCTTAATTGAGAGAGAAACTCTTCCAAAACTGCAAAAAAGAGTAGCCAAACTAAACACAACTTCACTTCATTTTGCGGTAAGTTCACCTAGACGCTACCGGTTACCTAACCATTTGATTTAGTCGCCTGCATTAACCATTAGCACATAACAGAAACCACCAGGATTGCTAACGGCTTGTCACTATGTCACAAGGATTAACCTTTATGCACCTTTTCATTGTGGTATAGCAATAGCCCTCGGATCTTCAGGAACCTTTTTGGCTTTTAACCACTCTTCTTTTTGCTTTTATCTCTCTTGTTTCTCTCTTCATCTTAGGCCCATGAGAATGAGCGATGATAATGAACTTTGAACCATTGAACCCCTTTGAACCATTGAACCACTTTGAATAGGTTCAAAGTTCAAGTTCAAAGTTGATTTAAAAAATATAGACATCCACTCATCTATAGACTTTTGCCACATGTCAGCATCTGATTTGCTCATGGGTCCACTATTTCTTCCATTTGGACTACCATCTGGACTTGGTATGACTTGGTTCTTCATCTTCTCTCTACCACGTGGCACATCCTCATTCGTTCTGATCCCACCTAGATGGCCACCTCAACTTCCACCTCGCCAGTCGCCAAGTCGCATGAGATAACCAACGAGCATCTTCATCATGCGGTATAGTGATGGTCATTGATTTGTCCTCAAACTACTCGATCTTTGACCTCTTAGCCACTCACCTTTTCCGCACTTGCTTTGTCACCAAGTCAATATGATAGCTGGCGAGCTTATTTCTATAGCGGTATAGTGATGGCCATTAGATCTTTTGGACTACCGTTGATCTTTCCTGATCTGCTCGGTCTTTAGTCTCTCTAAGCAGTCATGCCACATGTCAATCTCTAGTTTGCCACATGATACACCTAAGCATGGCCTCATCCACCACCTTAGCACCATCGGGCCCACTATTTTACTTTGGTTTGTTTGGAATCAGTATTTCAGCCAAACTACCTCCCTCAAGGAGCAATTTTTATGTCTCATCGAAACTGCAGTTTCATTGATACCTATTATTTTGATGAAAATAGTGCATTCGGTGAAACCATTTAGAGATCTATCGCAGCCAAGGTTTGTTCGACATTCACCTTGATGACATGCCACCTGTCACAAGGTGTGTCACCATGTATCACCTTGTGATATGCTTAGAGTCCACCTCGACACCACCTGACCTGCCACCTGTCGTGAGGGTATTCATTCTAGGCACTTCACAACCGCAGTATAGTGATAGTCATGGATAGCCTTGGAATGTCACTCCACCATCCGATCTTCCTTGATCTGCCATTGATCTTAGTGATCTTCTCAATCTTTAACTTTCCCTTTTCAGCATGTGCTTTGTTGCCAAGTCGCGGGGAGTATTTGGTGATTATCTTCCCATCGCGACATAGTGACACTCGTCAGATCTTTCTTGATCACCGTTGATATACCTGAATCTGCTCGGTCTTTAGTCTCTCTAAGAAACTCTCTCTTATGCCACGATGTCACCATGTGGCACATCTCTGCTTTGCTACATGATCCACCCGAGTGCCACTTGGAAACCACCTAACCAGTCACAAAGTCACGGTAATTAACAGTCGATCACTTTCGCATAGCGGTATAGCGATGGCCATTAGATCCTTTGCAACCTGCTCACCTGTTAATTTTCCTTTTCACTGCAAAATTTGGCCACTTTGAGATGTGTGCGCACGCAGGAGGCCCACCAACATTGAACTGCTCCTTGTCAAAATCCTGTAAGCTTTGACACTAAGGATATATGCGGCCTTGCATATAAATGTGATAAATTTCCTCCGCGTGGCCAATGTGGGATAAATGGTCCTTCTTTGAACTTTCCTCTATCATGCGACCCCTATAGTTTTCTTTTACCTGAAGGTTTCTGAGCCTCTTCAAATTCAAAAATGAATTTTGCAATGGAGCATGAACATTTATGCGATCTATCTATCTTTGTAACATTCATCTCCATCAGCATGCTGGGCTCAACCCTCGTGGGAGCCACATTTTAACCCACATGTTATATTTTACCTTTCTTGTATATGCACATGAAGCAAACAAGTTAGACAAAAATATGTATTATTTTCATACTTAGAACTTATTTCTCCTTCTGAGGCATATTGAGCTTGTAGCAAAAATAGGTAACATTTTTGGTGACATCTGCCATATGTTTGCCTGCTAAACATTTTGACCAGCTGCCTTATGCATTCCATTGGGCACAGAGTCACTGAGACTGATAGAAAACTGAAACAACACATCACACATGACTGTAAAAACTCTCTTTTCTCTCAAAAACCTATCCTAATCTATGGAGTACATGTGTGTGGTTTATGGCAGTGAGATTAACACCTTATTGTCATGAATTAGGCATGTGTATTGATAGATTAGGATAGGACAAAACAACAAAACACTTCTAAAACACTGCAACAATTTATTGCAGCTATATGAAGGAGATGCCTTTTGTGCGTGAGAGGGGATAAACATATTCCTTGTTTCATGATGGACACCACTCTTTTATAGCTTCAATGGATTGCAACAGTATGACTCTTATTACTCCTCCTAAACTATGCACTAGGCACTTAGGGAAAACAAAACTACAAACTGACCTATTGTGCAAAGCACTTATTACCACTAGGAAAACTGAAATATGTACAAATTTTAGGCATACCTCAAAAGAAATTCTTGAGGTGAATCCCATTGACTAGGATTGGTTCAACTTCACCATCCAACTTAGACAACTAGAAGGCATTGTGCTGCTTGCACTCAGAAATCATATAAGGCCCACTTCAAAAAGCATCAAACTTTGTATGCTTGCCTGGCCTGCTCTTAAATTCATCCCATTTCAGGACAATGTCACCTTCCTTGAATACTCTAGGAGAAGCCCTCTTATTAAAATATCTTTTCATTTGAGCTTGGTGATGCTCAGTTTTCCTCATTGCCTTATTTCTAACTTCCTCTAGCTCAATCAGCTGAGCCAATCTTGCTGACATAGGCTCTTCTTCAATCATATCTAGTTGGCTAGATAAATCAAGGGCTAGAAAATCAAGTGAAATAGGCAACCTTGCCTCTTTCCCATACACAAGCATGTATGGAGACATTCCAGTGGACCTCTTTGGTGTGATTCTATCAGCCCATAAGGCTGATTTAAGCTTGGTATGCCAAGCTCACCGATTTCCTTCCATGGTCCTTTTGATGAGTTTGAGAAGATTCTTATTTGTGGACTCAACTTGTCCATTGCCCTGAGGGTAATAGTTAGATGAGGTGTTGAGAAAAACACCAATCTTTGCTACCCAATCAGATATTTGGCTCCCTATAAAAGCAAGAGCATTATCCGAAACTATAGATTCAGGGACACCAAATCTAGTTATCAACTCATCATAAAAGTGCAAAACAACTGTCTTGTTTGCTTCCTTCAGTGCTACAGCCTCAATCCACTTAGTAAAATAATCAGTGGCTGTGAGCACCCACTTGTGGCCATCACTTGAAGGTGGATTTATGACTCTAATGAAATCCAAACCCCACTTCATAAAGGGTTGTTCTACCTGAATAGGCTGCAATGGAAGTGTTGCCAACCTCTCTTTTCCTGCAAACATGGCACATTCTTTACACTTTCTAATCCAGGAATGTGCATCTCTGAACAAATTAGGCCAATAATAGCCTCCTTTCATAACTTTCAAAGCTGTAGCTCTTGCTGAAAAGTGTCCTCTTGTTGATCCTTCATGAAACTCATGCAATACCTTATCAACCTGATCAACATCTATGCATCTCAATAATACATCATAAAAATCCTTTCTAAATAGAAAACCATTCAAGAGTACATAGGGAATGGACTGAAGTCTATAATAGCTTCTTCTTGAATTACTCAATCCATGAGGACACTCACCAGTCAACAAGAAATGTGTCATTTCTTGTACCCAGCTAATAGGAGGAACATGAACAAATACTTGTTCTTCGTCTTGGAGGGCCAAAACAACCTTCTCCTCATCCTCTTTACTGTTGTTTGTGTGATCAGCAAGCTGCTCACACAGTCCCTTACCTCTGACTAGCTTTGTGACCTTAATATCAACATGAAATTCCATCACCTTAGTCACCCAACTAGCCCTCTTATCATTTAAGTCTTTGCTGAGCAAAAAATCTTTAACTGAGGGGTGAGAAACCATCAACTTAATCCTATTGTTTGACAACATATACTTAAAATTTTTCAAACTCTTAACAATAGCAAGAACATGGTTTTCAACAAAAGAATATTTCTCCTCATAATCCTTAAGGCCTTGACTAAAAAAGGCCAAAGCCTGCTCCAAACCATGCTCATTTTCTTGAACCAACATAGTTGAGATGCTATCAATACTACCATAAGCATACAAAATAAAGTCTTTTAAGAAATCTGGGTTTAGCAAAGTAGGAGCAGCTCCAAGTGCCTCTTTTATAAGCTCAAAACTCCTCCTCCCATCCTTAGACCAGCTGAAAGGAATATCCTTTTTCAACATAGAAGTTAGAGATTTTAATAATTTTGCAATATCTGGAATAAACCTCCTAACAAAATTAATCTTACCCAAGAAGCTTTGCAAGCCCTTCTTGTGTGCTGGTAGAGGTAAGGAAAGAATAGCACTTACCCTTTCCGAATCAATAGTAATACCCTCTTTTGACACCACATAGCCCAGGAGCTTACCCTCATGAACAAAACACACACATTTCTTTGGGTTAAGAGATATACCATACTCTCTACACCTCTCAAAAATTTTCTTTAGGTGAGATAGGTGTTCAATTGAATTTCTAGAATAAATAGTGATATCATCCAAATAAACAAGTACAAATTTATACATCAAACCATGAAATGCCATATCCATAGCACGCTGAAAAGTGGCACCAGCATTTGAAAAACCAAATGGCATCTTTTTATAGGCCATAGTGCCCCATTTAGTTGTAAATGTTGTTTTGAATTGATCTTCCTCCTTAACTAAAACTTGTTTATAACCTGAAAAAACCATCTAGCAAGGAGAATCTCTCAAAACCTACAACAACTTGCAGAATCTTCTCCATAGAGGGCAGTGGATATCTATCCTTCAAAGAGGCTCTATTGAGATCTTGGAAATCAACACAAAGTTTGATTTCGCCATTCTTTTTCCTAATTGGGACAAGGTTTGACACCCAAGAGGTGTGTTTGATAGGAAAAATGATGCTACTCTCAATGAGTTTATTGAGTTCTTTGACCATAAGGGGCTCAAGCTTTGGATTAAGAGGTCTTTGTTTTTGCCTCATAGGTTTAGCATTTGGCTCAAGCTCTATGGTATGTTGGGCAATACTAGGGTCAAAGCCTTTTAAATTAGAATATTACCAAGCAAATATATCACTAAACTCTTGGCATAGTAAAACAAATGTATGCCTTTCCTCTAAAGTACACACCTTGCCAAGCTTTAACAACTTATCCTTGAAAATCTCAACATTTTCATAATGTTCCTCCTTGATATGCAAGCTGGATTTTTCTTTTCTCACTTGATCATCCTCATTGAAAATTGATTCCAATATGACCAAACCCTTAGGTAGCTTGCTTGTTTTCAGTTGTATGACCTGATCATCATACTATTGCTTAAGCTTTGCTTGGTTGGTATTTGAAAACTCTGCCTCTTCCCTCAAAAAGTTAATAATCTACTGATCACTATCAAAAACTTTCCAATGATCAACATTGTTAGGAATGAAAGACCTAACAATCACTTTTACATATTGATGCTCATTAATATTGCTCACATCACTTGGAATATCATACTATGCTCCTATCACAACAAGTCTATCATCATGCTGATTAAGATTTCTAGGAATAGACAGCAGATTCAAAGCTTGGAAATCTTCAATAAGATCTCATACCCTATGTTTATAAGACTTTAAAATATCATTCTTAGTGGTATGGAGGCCTCTTACTTGGTTGACAACTAGTTCACTGTCACCATAAACCTGCAAACAATTGATTCCTCTCTTCTTTGCCCATTGTAGACCATGAATTAAGGACTCATACTTAGTTGTATTATTGGTGCAGCTAAAAGAAAACCTGAAAGCTGCATAATACTTATCATCAATATGGGAAATCAACATGCAACCACCACCAACACCATTCTTACTTCGTGACCCATCAAAATAGAGCTTCCAAAGCTCATTTTGATGTTGATTATCTTGTTGTCCAACATCCTTCATCAAATTTGGGACAACAGAACCTTGTTCATAAAACATATAGACTCTAAGGTTTACCTCATCCATATTTTAAAAGGATATTCCTCAAGATTCTTAGCTGCCCATTCATCTAGAATAATGTCAAGAATGTCATCAATAAGGGTGTTTGGATCATGCGGAATGGGTTGGTCATCTTGCTCTAGAATGGTCAAATTGGCATTGACAGCACTAGGGACATAGGGTTCTATGTGATCATTAGCTAAAGCTTTTGATTTAATAGTAACTTTAGTTCCATACCTAGTCCTAAAAAACATATGTGACCAGTCAAATGACAAATAACCCCCTAATTTGGCTATTAAAATTATGTTGGGGCAAGCATGGAGTGTTAGACTCAAATTTTTAATGACTCCTACAATATTTACAATAGTCCCATCTAACTGCACTACACCCTGATTCAATGGCTCATAAGTCAATCCTAACTAATCAACCAAATGCTTGGGCATGACTGAGCTACTTGCACCTGAATCTATCATGCAGTTATGCACTAGGTGATAGCCAATGATTAGAGTGACATAAAAGGGAGGTGGTTTGTTTACCTTGGACTGCTGAGACTATTGTTCACTCTTCTGTTGAGGCTAATTGGTAAGAACAACCTTTGAAGCTTGCTAATTAGATGGTTGGGCAGTCAAGGAAAGGTTAGACAAAGCATCATGTAACAAATCTTTTTGCCCAGGCAGAGCTAGTGAATCCCACATTGACATGCTAACATGAGTATTCTTCAACTGATCCAAAATATTAAAATCAGTCATACTAACCTTCTGTTGTCCCTTAGTAACAACAATGTCCTTTTGCACTTGTGCTGGCTGAGGTTGGCTTTTTGGTTAATCTTTGGTCACCACAAGTTGTGATCTCTGAAGAAACTGTGTATTTTGAGCAGAGAAAGGCCATGCCTTAGCTTGGGTACTTGAGAAAGGCTGATCATTATTCTTATCAGTCTGCTGCCCCATGTCGACAACCCTTTTCTTGGATCTTGTGTTGGCTTCTATAGGGATATATGAATGATTTTGAGGTTGATTAACCCCACAAAACTCCTCACCTTGCCAATTCATCAAAGTAACATCAGGACTACCTTGTTCCATGGGTGTAGCATGTTGTTCATTAACTTCCTAAGACTGATTTCTTGGAACAACAAAACTATTTTGCACCATCAATGCCTGATTTAACATGCCATTGGATCATGTAGATTGGTTATGTTGCTGGTTGCAAGGAAAACACCACTCATAGTCAGCTACCAAGTTGTTTTGGACTGGAACAATATCCTTTGAGGAACTGGGTGTATTAGGATTATACTATTGAAAAGGCCTTTGGTTAAAATTCCTTCTTTGACCTTGAGAGTTTGGCTGGTACGAGGTCTGGTAGGGAGCTTGGAAAGGAATTTGGTAAGGTGGTTGAGTTTGAGCTTTCTTGATATTAACCAACTCATTACCAAAATTTTACAGTCTTCTGTAGGTTAGCATTTTTCTCCTTAATACTTATTATCTCCTGCAAATGACTTGGGACAACATGCTATTGAGCTGCAACTTGAGCATTATATGCTAGAAATGAAGGTACAACAACTATAACAGATGGAACTACAGCGATAATGGGTTGTATATCAGAAAAAATTGGCATGGGAGGCCTAGGTGCTATCTTCCCTGCTTGAATAAGACTATTCTCAGCCCTAACAACAACATCAAATGCTGTTGGTAAAGTATTTTCCCCCATAGACTGTATCATGAGTGCAATATCACTATTCAAAGCCTTTAGGTAAAACAAAAAAGCATAATCATTGGAAGGTTTTACCGATGCTGGAATCCGATTCCAAGTCCTTTGAAATTGGTAGTTGAAATCCATCATATACTCATGTGGAGCTCTTTTGATAGTAGTGAGTTTCTCCACCAATGAAAGATGATCTAACCACTTAAGGGCTTTCCCTTTGAAAGAGGCTGCCAAAAGCCTCAAAGCTGTTGGCATATGTGCAGAATATGTTGACATGATGATATTGTGTTGTCATTGATGTCAATATGCTGAAAGAGAACCGGTAATATGTTGAAGAGTGAACTGGTAACATGACAAAGAGTGAACAGGATTATTGAAGTTAAGCAACTGACAAAGAGAATTGGTATGATGTTGTGAACCGGCATATGTGAAAAAGTGAAGCGGTATGCTTGTCCAAGTGAACCGATATAATGTTGTGAACTGAAACCAGTATGTTGGAATGAGAATCGGTATATGGAATGTTTTTTATCAAGGGTTCATATGGCATGACTACCGGTTGGTAGTCTCAGCTTCAGGGTTTCCGGTTGAAGTGTTTCGAGCCTGTGTGTTTCAACCGATGGCATTGTGTGATAAGTTAGCATTATAATGTAGATCAAATCATATTGCCACTTCAGCCTCATGCACGTGAAGGATCTTACATGAAGGAGATTGATCCTATCTACCTTGGGAATGTGCAAAGTCTTTGTAAATGGTGGAGAACACGTGATGGGTTATCGCCGACAAGAAGTGGTGAAGAACGAACGATGGAGAATGTCTTAAGATCTATTCAAGACCATTGTATTCAAATGCAAAGTATTCAATGGTCAGGATTGAACCGACTAAATTTCTCAACCTAAGTGTTTAGGGTTTAGGGTTTATGCTACCGACCTATCTGTTTCCTATAAGGTCGATGTGGTGTTTCATGCTAAGGTTGTTGGAAAATGTTGTGTGTGTATCTATGTGCAGAGATACATGATTCTTGCCAGACCAATTGACAGGATTGATACCTGCATAGTGTGTATGCAGAAGGAAGGAACTAAAGCAGATCTACATTAGGCATTGAGTACTATTACCAGATCATTGTGATACCCGTTGATCTCTAACCACTTCAATAGTTGGAAAACCCCTTAACAGGGTAGCTTTAATTAGCGTGTTGTAAATCCTTTAACAGGGTGACTCAAAGCCATTGAGTTCATAAAATCCTCTAACAAGGTAACCTCTTATAGGGTTTAACCCTTAATCGGGTATTCTAGCCATCCCTTAACCGGGTGATCCCTAACAGAATCGGTTCCTAACAGAGCCTGTTGTAATAGTCTTTAACCAGACTAGGCTCCTAACAGAGCGGACTTCTAAAGAGTTCAAAATAGCTTGTGGGTATTCATCCCCACCGTGGTTTTTCTCAGTTGGGTTTCCACGTGAAAAATATGTGTGTCATGTGTGATGCCTCTTTCATGTGATGTTTTGTTATTTCTTGTTTAGTGGTAAATCATGGTATCTCTGAAGATAGATTATCTGTTTATGCATAAGGACAAAGTGGAAATAAGGGAGTAGGTTGTATGAAAAGTTAAAAAGATTGACCAGTTCATGTCTTTCACAATTGCACTATGTTTAACTGGTAGTAATCTGGTTCAGACCAGTGTTAGGGATTGCCAATAGTTTACAGTTTGCAATCAAACCGGTTCAAGAAAAGTTTTTTGCCTGTAGTGATTCACCCCCCCCTCTCAGTACTGGTTTGGTACTTACTATTCATCATTGAGTTATCAATTGGTATCAAAGCTCCCTCTTGGTCCTCTGTGTTGTAAGCTTAACTGCTTGAGGGAAAGATCTTACTTTAATGATGAAAATGGAAGGTCCAAATTTCAACAGAGACAATTTTAAAATATGGAAAGACAGAATGAAGATATACATCAAAAGCATGGGTGCCCAGTACTGGAGCTATGTTGAAAATGCCTATGCCATTCCTATTGGTACTCTCACCGATGATCAAAAGAGAGAGATCTAGGAGAATGAGAAAGTCATGGAAGGCGTAATCAATAGTTTATCTGACATTAAGTTTATTGATGTCCAAGATAAAGAAAATCCCAAAGAAGTATGGGATACTCTTGACAATATCTATGGAGGTGATGAGCATGTGAAACAAGCTAAGGAAGAAAGCCTTAGAGGAAAGTTTGAAGATATGTGGATGGTTGAAGGAGAGACCATTCAACAATATGGAATAAGAATCAAAATTGTTGTTGGAGATATCAAGAGTGTAGGTGGTAAAATGGAAGATTCCACTATTGTTAGAAAAGTTTTGAGATCCTTATTACCGATCTATGCAATAAGGGTTGCTGCTATTCAGAAGTTGAGGTCAATAGACAAGACTAAGGTGTCCCTAGACTCCATCATTGCAAAGTTAACAACCTATGAGCTAAATAGTTTTGATGGCAGTGTTCAGAAGACTAAATCAGCTTTTAGAGCATCTACTACACCATTCAGAAAAGGAAAAGAAGAAAGCACCAACGGTGAACCAAGACAGAATAGAGAAATGGATGATGAGGAGATTCTGATGGAATTTGAAGCTCTTCTTGCCAAGAGACTTCCTAAGGGAACTGGTAAATACAGAGGTAAAATTCCTTTGAAATGCTTCTCTTGTAACCAGATAGGACACACTACTATAAACTATCCTAATGGTGATAGCAAGGATAAACCAGAAAGGTTCAAGAAATTCAAAGGAGGAAACTGGAGAAACTGTTTTGTAGCAGTTGATGAAGGTGTCACAGATGAGGAATCAGAAGATGAAGAAAATGAAGATATTGTGTTTGTTGCAGTCAAGGAGGATGTGTCAGATAAGAAGGCTCTTGTTTCCCGCTCTGATAATTCCAAAGAGTGGATTATTGACAGTGGTTTCTCTCACCATATGACTGGTGACCGGAGCAAGTTTATATCTCCAAAAGAGTATGATGGTGGTGTGGTTCATTTTGGTAATGATGCACCATGTATGGTCAAAGGCAAAGGGTCCATCTCTCTAAATGGAAAGACCATTTTTGACAATGTGTATTGGGTGGAAGGTCTTAGACACAATCTATTGAGTGTTTCCTAGCTGAATGACAGTGGACTCACTCTGGAATTCAAAAATGGAGTGTGCAAAATCAAAGGAAAGAATGGTGAACTGATGGCCATCGGTATGTAGACCAAAGGTAGCTTATTTTAGCGAAATGCAAATATAAGTACATGTCTTATGGCTAAGTTTGATGATAGCTGGATATGGCATAGGAAACTTTGCCATGTAAACTTTGATAACATAGTAAAGGCCAGTAAGATCAAGGCAGTTAGAGGACTGTCGATGCTGAGCAAACCGGAAAATCCTTTGTGCGGAGAATGTCAACTATGGAAAATGTCTTCCTCAACCTTCAAAGGTAAATCTTTTACTGCTGACAACTTACTTGATCTTGTGCATACTGACTTTTGTGGTCCTATGAAAACTAGGAGTGTGCAGGGAGATAGGTATTTTATGATTCTTATAGATGATTGCTCAAGAATGATGTGGGTCACATTCTTGAAGGACAAGTCTGAAGGCTTTGGAAAGTTCAAAGCTTTCAGAGCACTGGTAGAAAAGGAAAGTGGTAGAAGAATCAAATGTCTTAGAACTGATCAAGGAGGGGAATTAACTTCCAGTGAATTCAATAAATATTGTGAAGAAAATGGCATCAAGAGGCAATTGTCTACCCCCCAGACTCCACAGTAGAATGGCCTAGCATAGAGAAACAACTGGACTATGGTTGAAGCAGCTAGAACTATGTTGATCCAAGGAAAGGTCACTCACACCTTTTGGAGAGAAGTGGTGAACACTGCAGTCTACACAATGAATTGGGTACTCATCAAGAAAGGAAAGGATAAGACTCCTTATGAGTACTGGACTGGAAAGAAACCAGTGGTAAGCTATTTTAGATTGTTCGGTAGCAAATGTTATATCAAGAGGAGTGAACATCTGAGTAAGTTTGATGCTAAATGTGATGAGGGAATATTCCTAGGGTATTCCACTAAGAGCAAAGCTCTCAAATGTTTCAACAATAGGACTTAGAGAATTGTTGAAAGCATCAATGTTAGGGTTGATGAAAACTCTGAGAAATTAGAGGAAACTGGTAGAGAGCATGTAGGAGATGAACCGGTTGCTTATCAACCCAGTACCAGTAATTGTGCTCCTACACCGGCAGATGCTGATGCAGATGAAGATGATGAAGAAAAGAAAGAGGAAGCTGTTAAGAACATACCTAGGTATGTCAAACTCAATCATGATCCAAAGTAGATCATAGGAGACAAAGATGCAGGAATTCTTACAAGAAGAAAGGTCAGAGAAAGCTCATGTATGATCTGTGAATTGGAGCCTAAATCATTCAAAGAGGCACATAAAGATGAAGACTGGATCAAGGCAATGGAGGAGGAACTTGACCAGATAGAGAAGAATGGTACATGGTCTTTGGTACCCAGACCAGAGCATAAAAATGTCATTGGAACCAAATGGGTCTTCAGAAATAAGCTGAATGAGGATGGCACAGTGGTAAGGAACAAAGCCAGACTAGTATGTAAAGGATATGCCCAAGAAGAAGGAGAAGACTATGGAGAAACCTTTGCTCCAGTAGCAAGATTGGAAGGAGTTCGTATGCTTCTTGCATATGCAACTTTTAAAGGATTCAAGTTATACCAAATGGATGTAAAATCTGCATTTTTAAATGGAATACTTGAAGAGGAGGTGTATATAGAGCAACCAGATGGGTTTTCCCTATTAGAAGACAGTGACATGGTGTGTAGGCTACATAAAGCCTTATATGGACTAAAGCAGGCACCAAGAGCATGGTATGAACACTTGCATTCCCATCTTGTGAAGATTGGATTTGAAAGAACAAGTGAAGATAGCAATATCTACTTGAAATCAGAAGGAGATCAGATTCTGATCTGCGAAGTATTTATTGATGACATAGTCTTTGGTGGAGATGACAAGATGAGTCATGACTTTGCAGATGAGATGAAAAAGGAGTTTCAAATGTCACTCATAGGAGAGATTAAGTTCTTCATTAGACTGCAGATTCAACAAATGAAAAATGGAATCTTTATTACTCAGTCCAAGTATGTCAAAGAGGTGTTGAAGACCTTTGGCATGGAAGATAGTAAACTGGTTGGTACACCAATGGTGACCGGTTGTAAACTATCAAAAGAAGATGACTCAACATTGGTAAATGAGAAGGAATATCGATCAATGATTGGTAAGTTGCATTATGTAGTGCATAGAAGACCAGATATTACACATGCAGTGGGTATTACCACTCGGTTTCAAAAAAGCCCAAGAGAATCCCACTTGGTAGTAGTCAAGAGGATTCTTAGATATCTGAAGGTAACTATTGACTATGGATTATGGTATCCATACAATAATGATTTCAACTTGAAAGTGTTCACAGATGCTAATTGGGTTGGTAATGTAGATGACCAGAAGAGCACAACCAGTGGTGCATTATTTCTTGGTGGTAGACTGGTCTCATGGATGAGTAAAAAGAAGAGTTGTATCTCTCAGTCTACAGTAGAAGCGGAGTATGTTGTAGCTTTTATGAACTGCACCCAGACTATTTGGATGAAGCATGTATTGAATGGGTTCAAAGTTATTGTATCTGAACCGGTAAGCATATTCTATGACAATACAAGTGCAATTAACATTTCCAAGAATCTGGTTTTACATGCTAGAACCAAGCACTTTGAACTCAGGTATTGGTTCTTGAGAGAAAAGGTTCAAAACAAAGAGGTGGTATTGGAACATGTTTCCAGTAAGGAGCAATTAGTAGACATATTCACCAAGCCTCTACTAAAGGCTACTTTTACCTATCTAAGAGGTGAGTTAGGGGTGTTTCCCCTTCAACAGGTAATCTAAAGGTTTGTGCTCCACATCAATCAGATCTTACTTTTGTATATCTTCTCAGGATTGATGTGTTGAAGGATGCTACTCCTCAGGGGGAGCAGCATAGTGGAACAGGGAAGCTTGTGCCTCCACTTTGGCATTGTTGTTAAAGGGGGAGAAGATGTGAAGTGGAAAAGACATTTGCAGTATTAAGGAGAAGATTTGATGCAGAAAGAGAGATATCTTTGTATATTGCCATCAATGCCAAAGGGGGAGCTTGTTGGAGTATGTGCAGAATATGTTGACATGATGATATTGTATTGCCATTGATGTCAATATGCTGAAAGAGAACTGATAATATGCTGAAGAGTGAACCAGTAACATGATGAATAGTGAACAAGATTATTGCAGTTAAGCAACTGACAAAGAGAACTGGTATGATGTTGTGAACAGGCATATGCGAAAAAGTGAAGTGGTATGCTTGTCCAAGTGAACTGGTATGATGTTGTGAACTAGAACCAGTATGTTGGAATGAGAACCAGTATATGGAATGTTTTGTATCAAGGGTTCATATGACATGACTACCGGTTGAAGTGTTTTGAGCCTGTGTGTTTCAACCGATGGCATTGTGTGATGAGTTAGCATTGTAATGGAGATCAGATCATGTTTGCACATCAGCCTTATGGACATGAAGGATATTGCATGAAGGAGATTGATCCTATCTACCTCAGGAATGTGTGAAGTCTCTACAAACGGTGGAGAACCGTGATGGGTTATCTCCTCCAAGAAGCGGTGAAGAACAAATGATGGAGAATGTCTTGAGATCTGTTCAAGACTATTGTACTCAAATGCAATGTGTTCAATGGTCAGGATTGAACTGACTAAATTTCTCAACCTAAGTGTTTAGGGTTTAGGGTTTATGCTACCGACCTATCTGTTTCCTATAAGGTCGATGTGGTGTTTCATGCTGAGGTTGTTGGCAAATGTTGTGTGTGTATCTATGTGTAGAGATAAATGATTCTTGCCAAACCAATTGAGAGGATTGATACCTGCATAGTGTGTGTGCAGAAGGAAGGAACTAAAGCGGATCTGCATTAGGCATTGAGTGCTATTACTAGATTATTGTGATACTTGTTGACCTCTAACCACTTCAACAGTTGGAAAATCCCTTAATAGGGTAGCTTTAATCAGCTTGTTGTAAATCCTTTAACAAGGTGACTCAAAACCATTGAGTTCATAAAATCCTCTAACAAGGTAAACTCTAACAGAGCTTAACCCTTAACCGGGTATTCTAGCCATCCTTAACTTGGTGATTCCTAACAGGATCGGTTCCTAACAAAACCTGTTGTAACAGTCTTTAATCAGACTAGGCTCCTAACAGAGTAGACTTCTAAAGAGTTCAAAACAACTTGTGGGTATTCATCCCCATCGTGGTTTTTCCTAGTTGGGTTTCCATGTGAAAAATATGTGTGTCATATGTGATGCCTCTTTCATGTGATGTTTTGTTATTTCTTGTTTAGTGGTAAATCATGGTATCTCTAATGATAAATTATATGTTTATACATAAGGACAAAGTGGAAATGAGGGAGTAGGTTGTATGAAAAGTTAAAAAGATTTACTAGTTCATGTCTTTCATAGTTGCATTGTGTTTAACCGGTAGTAATCTGGTTCAGACCGGTGTTAGGGATTGCCAGTAGTTTACAGTCTGCAATCAAACCGGTTCAGGAAAAGTTTTTTGCCTGTACTAATTCACCCCCCTCTTAGTACCGGTTTGGTACTTACTATTCATCATTGAGTTATCAAAAGCAACATTTTCTACAACAATATGATGCACTCCACACAAGGAAGCCACATCTCTAATATGTTCAATAGTTGTTGTTTGATCCTCTCCATTGAAAAATGGCAAACTCTTAAGTGCCACAGCTGGTATGTCATCATGTTGAACCAAATTTAAAGGACTACCCTGATTAAAAGACACAAATGGATGAACCCTAATGGGTTGATTAAGAGCCATATTTGGTGTATTCTGACTGGAAGAACTTGCAAATAGTGGATTGTTATAAGTTGTAACAACAGGGTAAAAATTGGAATTAACAGGCAGCACACCAACTACTGGATCTGGAACTTTATTAACTACCCTAGCTCTTCTTTTTGGGGGTGATAGTTGGGTATGATTAACTAAGGCTGCACTTTGCCTAGTCTGGTATTTTCTCATAAGCTAGGAAGGTTGGACTGCTAAAATACCAAAGATTTGAGTCGCCAGGTGTGAAAAATAATTTGTTGTTGCACACACCAAGACAACATACGGTGGCCTTCTATGAACTATAAAATCCAACGGTCTCACCGGGCATGCCAAAAACTGTTATCACATGGATTTGCACCCAATGCAAGCTTGAAATTCTTGCAATCCAGTGACACATTGGACTACTCTGAGGCTGTGGGTATCCTATTATGAGAGCAGATCTCCGGATTATAGGTCGGCTTCTTATTTGATCACCTAAAGAACCTAAATGAATTTCTCAGAAAAGAGAAGACGGATATACATAAAACTGAAAATTAGCTACTGCTAGGTGATCCACCAATGATAAAAGACCTACAAACTGCTTACAAATCCATAGGATAACCAACTAATGAAACTGCTTAAACTCACAACTCAAACATACATGTTTGCATAAATGATTCTCTTGAAAGGCTAGCTTACTGATGTTCATAGAAAGGAGAATAATAATGTTCTCACAATTTTTGATGCAACAGAATCACATACACAATCAGAGACCTACACTATAACATGTACCTCAGCCCTAAACATCTGAAGAAACTAAGATAAAATGAAGGATTCTAAAAAAGAATCACAAAATTTTAATCAAAATGCTTACAATCATAACACTTAGACCAAATAATTTAAGGAGGAACTCAACTTATTTATTGAAAACAGGGAACTTTCTGCATTACAAATCTGGAAAAACTCCTAAAAATGAGTTCGGGAGTTTTGAGATTGTGTAGCAGAAGATAATCAGGCTCCTATAACTCATTTTTAGGAGTTTTTCCAGAGTTGTAATGCAGAAAGTTCCTTGTTTTCAATAAAGAAGTTGAGTTCCTCCTTAAATTCTTTGGTCTAAGTGTTATGATTGTAAGCATTTTGATTAAAATTTTGTGATTCTTTTGTAGAATCCTTCATTTTATCTTAGTTTCGTTAGATGCTTAGGGTTGAGGTACATGTTATAGTGAAGGTCTCTGATTGTGTATGTGATTCTGTTGCATCAAAAATTGTGAGAACATTATTATTCTCCTTTCTGTGAACATTAGTAAGCTAGCCTTTCAAGAGAATCATTTATGCAAACATGTATGTTTGAGTTGTGATTTTAAGCAGTTTCATTATTTGGGTTATCTTGTGGATTTGTAAGCAGTTTGCAGGTCTTTTATCATTGGTGGATCACCTAGCAGTAGTTAATTTTTAGTTTTATGCATATCCTTCTTCCCTTTTCTTAGAAATTCATTTAAGTTCTTTAGGTGATCAAACAGGAAGCCGACCTATAATCCGGAGGTCTGCTCTCATAATAGGATACCCACGGCCTGAGAGTAGTCCAATGTGTCATTGGATTGCAGGAATTTCAAGCTTGCACTGGGTACAAATCCATGTGACAACACTAAAATAAATCAGAACTATTGCAGATTAAAACCTTTATACCAGATCACAAGGAAACCAACACAATGAAAGATAAAACATGAAAGAACAACACACACAACACCAATATTTTTTATGTGGAAAACCTGGTAAAGGGAAAAACCATGGTGGGAAACCCTACCCACAATTAGATAATACTTTTGCAGTAGTATGTGAAATAATTACAATGGGGATTGCACTTACAATCAGGCCAACAACCTAGAGCTCACTTCTCATCACAAAAGAGAAGTTGCACTGACTTACAAAAGCATCGAACTACAATCCAAAAAGAATGAACTGTGAAAGTAGCATCTCCTAATGCTTGATACAATTCTAGTTAAGCACAGATGTCTTCCCTGCAACACCAAAAACCTTCTGTCGAATGATATATCACTTGTTCGTACATAGACCTTCATGTGATAATGCAAACATAACCATTGATCCCATACATGAAATATTATATGAATGTCACCTATAAATACAAATCATCAACCTTATGATAAGGTCAAGGCTAAACCCTAAGCCCATAAACCCATAATTATAAAAAATACATAAAATGATATCACCAGACCAATATTATGATTTACATTACATACCATGGACCTAAAACAAATTCCCAAACAATTATATCCACCAAAAATCACGCTAAGACCAATCTCCAACACGTTTCACCAATCAGTAGAAAACCTCAGTCCAATAACACAAAATATCTAACCGGATCCAAATAGGACCACCATATCAGTACGCTAGCCAATGTGAAGCCACCAAAAAATTGGGACATGATCAAGAAACACCTTTAGCACGTTAGAAACCATTTCCATAAGCCGAACCAAAATTACCAAATCATATCATCAAATATCGCTAATTGGTAAAGCTAACTAGTACCGAGAAATACCAACTGGGAACATAAGTGATAGATTTTGGAGCACCAAATCATGAACCAACTGAATATGATAAGCATATAACCATCAAAAACTGAAACCAGGGATCTGATCATACCAGATTAGAATCATAGCCAAAACCAAGATAAACACCAAGTCCAATCGGGATAGTAGAACCATATCCAACCAGGATGCACTATTGACATCAATGACAACACTTAACCAAATCTAGCATATTGCCAACAATCTCCCCCTTTAGCATTGATAGCAACATTGAATATGAAAAACATCCAAGTGGCAAGGAATGCCAACAATCTCCAAAGACTGATCTAAAATATATCTCCCCCTAAGATAAACATGAATACCATCTCCTCCAAAGATTAACTGTTTTTCACATGAACACCATTTCCCCCTTTGAAATCAATGAAAATGGATGGATACCAAACCAAAAAGAAAAGTGAACCAAACGACTGACTACTCCCCCTGAGCAATAACAACATCTCATCAACCCGGATCAGAAAGTATGTTTGATAAGCTCACCGGATTGATGCATTTCTGCATCTATAAGTCTCTTCCAAAGGGGTGGTGGCCCCCAACTTATCTTTGAGATATTTAGAAGTGTATTTAGGAAATGGTTTTGTTATAATATCTGCAATCTATTCCTTAGTAGGCACATAAACCAATCTGACTTCCTTTGCTTCAACCTTTTCCTTCAAGAAATTATACCTTATAGAAATGTGTTTTGATTTGGAATAAAATATCAGATTCTTTGACATATCAATAGAAACAGTATTATCACAGTGAATAACAATAGGCTCATCATAACTTACCCTTATATCTTTCAACATTTGTTTCATCCATAAAATCTAAGTACAGTTATTTGCAACAACTACATATTTAGCTTCAATAGTAGATAATGAAGTACATGATTGTTTCTTGCTAAGCCATGAAACCAATTTATTTCCAAGAAAGAATGCACCACCTGTAGTTCTCTTCCGATCATCCACATCTCCTACCCAATCAGAGTCTGTATATGCACATAATCTAAAATCATCATCTTTTGGATACCATAACCCATAGTTGGCTGTACCTGCTAAATACTTGAATATTCTTTTGACAACAATATCATGATTTTCTCTAGGATCTAACTGAAATCTAAAGGCAATACAAACAACATTCATTATATCAAGTCTAGTCTGAGTTAACTACATCAATCCAGCAATCATTGATTTGTATCTTCTTGGATTTATTCTAGGAGATTCATCATCCTTTGACAATTTGCAACCAGTTATAATGAGAGTACCGACAGGTTTGGATTTTTTAAGTCAAAACTTCTTAAGCAATTCCTTCACATACTTAGTTTGACAAATGAAAATACCTTTATCAGATTGAGTAACCTGCAAACCTAAGAAAAATTTCATCTCACCAATCATAGACATTTCAAATTTATTCTTCATATCATCAACAAATTTCATGCATAAATTTTCTTCTCCACCAAAAATGATATCATCCACAAAGAATTCAATGATCAGTATACCATCATGCTTAATCTTATAATATAAGTTACTATCAGTATTACCTTTGCTAAAACTGAGCTTTGAAAGATATTTATCTAATCTAGCATACCATGCTCTAGGGGCTTGTTTCAAACCATATAAGTTTTCTTCAATCTGCAAACCATGTCCTTGTCCCCTGATTAAGAAAATCCATCAGGCTGCTCAATGTAGATTTCCTCTTCAAGATCTCCATTCAGAAATGCACATTTGACATCCATTGGATATACCTTGTAGTTCTTGTGTGTGACATATGCAAGAAATAGTCTTACTGCTTCAACTCTTGCAACTAGAGCATAAGTTTCATCATAATCAACTCCTTATTCCCGTGAATAACCTTTGCAACCCAATTTAGCTTTATTTCTCACAACTTGACTTTCCTCATTTAATTTATTCCTGAAAACCCATTTAGTTCTAATAATATTCTTATTTTTAGGTCTAGGAACCAATTCCCAAGTCTTATTCTTCTCTATCTGATCTAATTCCTCTTCCATTGCTTTCATCCAATTCTCATCTTTACTTGCTTCAATAAAAGATGCCAATTCAGTTTGAGAAATTAAGCATTACCTCATCAGCAACTAACCTTCTTCTAGTCATCACAACTTTCCTTTTATCTCCAATGATCTAATCTTTAGATTGATTCAGCTTCACATACCTGGGTGTTTTCTGAATGTCTTGACTTTCTGATTCTTTTTGCCCTACATCAATCACTGAAGAACTTTTTGATGTTACCGAAGTAATAGGATCTATGATCTAAAGTGATTCTTGCACCACCGGTTTTGAGCTGACAAATTCATCTTCTAGTCCACAGTCATATGATTTGATCTAATTGTTACCCTGCTCATCCACCTTGACATTTATGCTTTCCATTATCCTATTCAATCTTTTATTATAACATCTATATGCTTCGCTCTTAGTGGAATAACCCAAAAATATACCTTCATTACTTCTCGGATCAAATTTTCCTAATGCGTCATCTCTTCTAATATAGCATTTACTTCCAAATTTTTTGAAATATCTGACAGTAGGAGCATGACCAAACCATAATTCATAAGGAGTCTTATGGGTATCATCTTTTATGTGTACTATGTTGAAAGTGTATACAATGATATTGACAAATTCTCTCCAATAGATATTAGGCAATTTGGCTTTCATCGTCATTTTCCTTGCAGCATCTAAGATAGTTATGTTCTTCCTTTCCACTATTCCATTCTATTGTGGGGTTTTAGGTGCAAAAAATTGTCTTTTGATTCCATGCTTCTCACAAAAGTTGTTGAAATCACTAGATGTAAACTCACCGCCTTGATTTGATCTTAAACATTTTATCTTCAATCTTGTTTCTATCTCAACCATACCTTTGAAAATTTTGAATTTCTCAAGAGCTTCATATTTTTCTTTAAAAAATACAACCCACATCATTCTAGAATAGTCACCAATAAGCAACATAAAATATCTATCACCTTGAAAACTTTTGTTATTTCCGGTCCATACAAACCAGTATGAATAAGATCAAGAATTTCATTAGATTATGAGGTTCAACAATCCTGGGCAAATCTCTGATAGCTTGTGTTGAACTGATCTTGACTATGGAAACAAAGTTTACATGACACATCCTCTTATACCATAACCAACTTTCATCAACATGAGCAATCAAGCAAGCTTTTTCACTAGAGTTCAGATGAAGGATGTTTCCTTTGGTCTAAGTTTTGGATGCAATCTCTAATCCAGATCTATTGACAATCTTGCATTTACCATCATTAAATTAAAAATGAAATCCTCTATCCACCATTTGAACTACACTCAAAATATTATGCTTCAATCCTTCAACATAATAAACATTGCCAGTATTAGTCTTACTATCCAAGGATATTGTTCCTTTCCCTTTGATCCTACATGCCTTGTTGTCTTCAAATCTAACAAGTCTACCATCAAATTTGCAGAGTTAAGAACTTCCTCTTGTCACTGGTCATGTGATGTGAGCATCCACTATCTATAACCCATTCATCCTTTTCTTCAATTTTAGCAGCTAAAGCCTTCTCCTCAGTATGAGTTTCTTTAATGACAAATTCTAGAGAATCATCATTGACAGCAATAAAGATCCAATATTTATTGGATCTTCCATTACTAGATCCACTTATAGGTTCATCATCATCTTCATCAATAATACCAAGATCATCATCACCAGCATAATGACATGATTTATCCTTATTCCTTCTAAATATAGGTTTGTTATGATATTCTAGATTAGGCTTGTAATTCCTCATAAATCTTTCTTGATTCCTAGCAGCTCTCTCAGGACATCTAGAAGCAAAATAACCAATCTTATTGCATGAAAAACATTTAAAAGGTACTTTTCCTTCATACATACTTCCAGCTGGTCTTTTAGGGATTCTTCTAGCAATTAGGGCTTCCAACTCTTCAAGTTATTTGTCTTCTCTCTCAATGTCCTTCAAATCTTTAGCATATAACTCCTTCCAATCTATTTTCTACTTATCGGAAGTAGATGCTTTAAATGTTTTCTTTTTTTAGTATCACTTTGATCTCCAAGTTCCTCAAGCTCAAAAGAGGTCAATTTCCTATGTAATGTATCTCTGGTAACAGGGGTACTTGACACTGTCTGGAGTTCATTAATTGCAGTAGCCTTCATCTTGTAAGTTGGAGGTAGAACTCTCAGAATTTTTGACACAATCTCATCCTCACTAACTGATCCGCCACAACATTTGATTCCCATGGCAATCTCATTCACTCTATCTATGAAAGAACTTATCTTCTCATCTTCTTCCATCTTCAAAGTTTCATATCTCACCCGGAAACCTTCAAGTTTTGCAATCTTTACTGCTTTGTCGCCTTCATAAAGAGTTTCAAGCTTTGTCCAGATCTGCTTTGCATTCTCCAACTCTATGACATTCAATAAATTTTCATTAGATAGGGCACTTAGCAATGCTTCCTTTTCTCTAACATCATTTTTAGCTCTCTTTCAGTAGGTGTCGATGTTCCAAAATTAGGATAATGAGGTATATATCCTTTCTCTGCTATCTCCCAAACTTCAGCTCCAAGAGATCTCAGATGAATCTTCATTCACTCCTTCCATATCTTGTAATTTGTACCATCAAATCTAGGACTCTCCTTCTGGTAGGGATTGAATGTAGAACTAGATGCAGTTGCCTTCAGATCTCCTCAAGAGATTAAGCTTCTGCAGAGAGGATCTTGCTTTGATACCAATTGTTAGACAGATCAGATACCAAGAGTAAACTGAGAGGGGGGGGGGGTGAATCAATTTACTAACATAAATAAGAATTATTGTAGATTAAAACCTTTATACTGGAGCACAATGAAACCAACATAATAAAATATAAAATATGAAAGCAGAACACACACAACACCAATATTTTTGACGTGGAAAACCTAGTAAATGGAAAAACCATGGTGGGAAACCCTACCCACAATCAGATAATACTTCAACAACAATATGTGAATTATTTATAATGGGGATTGTACTTGCAATCAGGCCAACAACCTAGAGCTCACTGTTACTACTTATCAAGTTGCCATTAGTTTTTATATTCAAAGTCATACTATATATTCTATTCGGTTAGCACTACCAAATCATGTAGTCGGTACACATAGAGAAGTCGGTCTGCACAATCTAGTCAGTTACAGAGGAAAGTAGTCATAGAACGCAGTATACATTGAGCTATCTATCGAGTATCTTTTTGAGACTACCGAGCAACAAAGATGACACACCGAGTTGACATACACCGAGTGAAACATGTTACCAGATACATTGAACCTGGACATGCATATGAAAATGTGTTACAAGATCGAGGCACATCTAACCGTTATTACATTGGAAATTGCACTAGAAGATTGTGTATGATTTTAGGGACAATCTAACCAATGAAATAATTTGCTTAGTTATTCATTTGAGGAATCTTGTTTGTAAGATCGAAGCAATGAATTAGATCACCATTTTAAGAGATCTATTTATACATCATTAGTGAAGTGTATGAATGCATGAAGGAAGACTATTACAAAGACACAGAGGTCACCAAGAAGGTTTTCAGAGAATAGTCAAAGAATAGAGTAAATAGAAGGGTTTACCGAGTTACTATATGGGTTACCGAGGTATGCTATAAGCAAGGTAATCTATTCTGAGCACATAGAATCTGCTATAACATTTCAGATGTAAAGTTGTAGATATTTGTAATGATTTTATTGTAATATTGTGAAGTTGAAAGAGAAACCTTTAACAGGGTAAAAGACTCTAATCAAGTCTATAAATTGTAAAGCCTCTAACCAGGTGCAACATTCAGAATAAATATTGTAAAATCCTTTAGCAAGGTAGATCTAACAGATCTTGTTACTCCTAATAGGGTATGCTATCAGAAACAACTAAAATGTATCTCTAACTGAGCATTCTTTATTATTGCAGTAGTGAAGTTGTGGGTGCCATCCCCACCATAGTTTTTCTCTCTAACCAAGAGTTTCTGCGTAACCAAAATATATGTGTTATGGAGTGAATCATGTATGATTGTTATCTATTTGTTTTAACTTTATTTTATGTTACTGCACTATTCTGTTTATGCATAACAGTAAAGTTATTATTCAAGAAAAGTTTTGGAGTATTGATTCACCCCTCCCCTCTTAGTACATTAGCTTTCCATATTGGGCCTAACAATTGGTATCAGAGCTTGAATCTTGGAAAAGGGTTTAACTACCTAAAGAGAAAGATCTTATCAATGGAAGGCTTTAAACAATCTCGGAGGATTGTGTATCTACAAGAAGAGCTGGATCATGCTAATCAAGTGATTGCAGACATGCAAAGGCAAATGCAAAAATCTTTGAAAGTAAGAAGAAGATTATCTGATGACTTACAGGATTCTCAAGAGTTAGTGGAACAAATTGAGACATCATCTGAGAATAGTATATCTAAAGAAACTGAATAAATGATTGGAGTATTGAAAGAAAAGAACAAAGCATTGGTTGATCAACTAAAAGCAATGAAAAGAGAACATGAACATTTCAGTACACAGATGACTGAAAATCTAGATGCATTGAGGACAACAGAGGATAAAGCAAGAGATCTACAAAGAGAGAAACAACAACTTGAAGTCTTGGTATCTGATAAAAATGATGAAATCATAAGATTGACTAGGATACAACAAAATATGACAGATCAACTAGGTTATGCACATCATGAAGCAATTCTGAAGAATGATGAAAATCAAGCATTAAGACTTGAAGTATCAAGGTTGACCAATGAACTTGAAATAGAGAAGAAATCCAAAGAAACATTGAAGAAGAGTTATGAAGCATCAAAGATGTTGGATGAGCAACTGAATACAAGAAGACCCAACAAAGATGCAGGACTCAGTTACAAAGGAAAAGAATCTACCGAGAAAGGAATTCATACTACCGAGAGAGGAGAATCATCAAAGCAAGCTAGAAATAGGAATAATATCAAAAGAAAGAAGCCTATTTGCTACCACTATGGAAATCAAGGTCATACTGCCAACATATGCCAAATCAGAAAAGGTAAGCAACCAAATATCACTAAGTCCAATGGTTATTGTTACAATTGTGATAAATATGGTCACACATCTAATCAATGTAGGACAAAGTTTGTTAACAACTATCAGAAGGCAAAATTCAAAGGGTTTTGTAGAAATTGCAATAGATATGGACATAGTACTGAGAAGTGCTGGCTTAAGCAAAAGAACTACATGTGGTATGCACACCAAGCAAATGCTAGAGGTTATCGAACTCACACAGATCCTTACCGACAATATGCAGCAGTACCATGGGATTACAATACAAGGATATGGTGTGAATGTTGTGGAAGATATGGACATATAAGTGCCAACTATTTTATAAGGTTTGGAATGAACAAGCGAAGATCATGGAGAAATCCTGGTATGGCATGTTTTCATTGTCACAAAGTTGGACATTTAGCTGGAGATTGCAGAGATCAACCTAGAGGAGACACTGAAGAGATAAAAGAAAAATTAAAGATGATTTGGAAAAAGAAGGAAATCATGTCAAATGAAGAAAGCACCTTACCTACCGAGTTAGGTGCACCTATTCCAAATTAATCAGCAAAGGTATGAAGGGACTGCATTCTATGAAGGTTAAAATCATAACAGTTCCTATTCTATTTGTACTAAATTCAAAATCTGCATAGTTAAGATGCATTAGTAAGTTTGAAATTCTATCAAAAGTACTTTACAGGGAACCTGTCAAGTCGGTGAATACAGGAAGCCTGTCAAGTTGGTAAATGAAGGAAATTTGGTTACTTGGTTAAAACAAAAAAAAGGGAGTAAATCGGTTAAAAGGTGAACCAAGTGCATTTAATGTTTTTGACCTAACCCGCACGGAGCCCGATAAGGTATTTTGTGTACTTAAAGGTATTTTCGCAGTCATTTTCATTCACCAATTTTTCAAGAGAGAAGAATAGAGTGAATCAAGGCAATCAAACCTCATTCAAAGCGAATCCAAGGTATTTACAAAAATCTCATCACACTGTTAAGCGAGTTTACCGATCTTGTCAAACTGCTTTATCTACTGAGTGTGAAGCGTCTGTCATTTGTAAACCGTCAAACCCTAAGGATAGTCTGCTAAGTTTTATCTAAAATTTACAAATGGCACCCAAGATCCAAGATCCCATAATTGTCAAGAATGTAGAAAAGCCCTCACTGAAATACACTTTGACTCCTAAAGTCGCCTCTGAACCGGATGACAAAAATGCCTTTTCACTCATCCTGGATCGAGTCTTGTTAGTCAAAGATGCTAGATTCTTCACCAAATGTCGTGTTGAAGAACTCGGTCATGTTGAGATAAGTGAAACATATGATGAGCTATGTACCAATGGCAAAATTGATAGCAAGTGCGAGCATATCAAAATCAAGGGATTAACTAAAGCTTTAACCTATCCTCGTGTGTTCAAACCCCAATGGGTTAAGTTTGTTTTGAGCAGAGTTCATGATGATTTCATGTGGCTAGAGGAGAAACCATTCAAAATCACTAAGGAAATCATTCATGTGATCACCGGTTATCCTATCTATGATCATGCACGAGCACAGAAGATGATATCACAGAAGGAGTTAATCAGTTTAACTAGAGTAGAATCTGATTACTGAGGACTGAAACTGAACAATGTCACTGATGTAGAACTTAAGTTTGCCATTAGAGTAATTGGTTACTGTTTCTTCCAATCAGCAAGGGAAAATAGTGTACCCTGTGCCGCAGTTGACTTAGCCTATAAAATAGTGAAAAAGGGAATCAAGGCTGATTTATGTGAAGTGTTATTGAAAAACTTGTTTGAGAACCTGAACACAATAAGGAAGCCAAAGTAGAACAGCTCGGCAAATACACTAAAGTTTGGTTCTCTTCTTGTATGCATGTTTTTCTACTTTGAGAAATTCTTTCCATCAGTTGGCAAAGTTGTTTGGGAACTACACTGACCAATCACCCATCAAATTAATGACTTTATCAAGAAGTTGGGAGATAATTTCAATGATATAATGGATGATTATTTCAGCAAATTTCAAGAGAAGATGCACAACAGGTACCAGATTCCACCATAGCTGGTAGAGAAATATAAAGATGATATATGCTTTGAGGTAGACATCGATTACTGTTATGTGAATGTTGTGGAACCAAGGACTCAATCTTTGCCACCAATGGGTTACGAGATTGACTATGATATCACACAACAGCAAATTGATGCATTTCTTACATTGCCAAGGCATGCTACCAAGCTGAGATATGGAACTTATGAAGAAGTTAAGGAAAAGGTAAAAATGAGCCTTGTAGTACCCAAAGCTACAAGAAAGGCTACAAAGATGATTATGGCATCATCTGAGAAATTTGGAGAATAATCTTCCTCCACACCTATCAAAGGTACTCTTGCCATCACCGAAGAGGAATCAAAAGCTCAAGAGGCAGCAATAACATTAAGCACCAAACTAACTAAGGGTAAATTATTGAAAAGAAAGAAACAGGACATTTCAAAGGCCCTACCGACTCCTCCAACAAAGAGACCTAATACAAGAGCATCAGCTGCATCACCGAGTAAGAAACAAAAGAGTGTTACTGCTCCCAAGGTAACCAAGACCTACAAGAAATCTACTCGAAGACTCATTCTGGCAAAAGAGTCAAGTGATACAGAATCTGAGGATGCCAACAAATTCCAGATTGTCAAAAGCAAGAAGGTAAATATACATAGTGTTGAAAACTTTTGTGCCAATCTAAAAGAATATGGTGGATTTGGTTCCTTTAGATATGTCAAGTATGAAACAAGAAATAATGATGAGAAGCGAAAAATTGAAGAAGTTGTCATCTGTACACTTCTAAAGTTTTGGCTAGCTCCATTGGAATTAGTCAAGTCACTTCCAAATGAACTTTACTTGCATATTGATAACAGGTGGAAATATGCAATGGACTTAGAGAAACAAATTAGAGAAAGAAGTCTATTCCATCTATTTCTTGATATGTCTATAGCATAAATTAAAGAACACTTGACAACCTACAATTCTAAATTTCTTGTCAAACAGAGAGCCTTAAAATTGATGAATGGGCTATACATTGATGTAGAAAATGAGACAAAAGCAAAATGGTAGGAAATCTTCAAAATAAAAGATGTTGGTGAACAATCTAAAGTTGAAATTGTTGATGTCACCGAACAAGATCCTGATGTCACCGAGCACGGTCCTGACTCTACCAAGCAAGACCCGGTTGACACTATTCAAATTGATGAAGATGTCATGGATATAGAGGAACAGGAGTAGGAGATGATAGAAGGCACTACATATGCAAAACTTATATCTAGTGAATCCGTGTTAGTACAAGTTCAGCCTTATCCATCGATCACTCAGCCTGTCTCTACCAAATCTCCTACAGATACAACACAAGGCACCGAAGGTCACCAGTCTGAAGCAGCTGAAGGTAAAACTCAAGAACAGACCTCTCAAGCACCGTCAAGCACTGAAATTGTAGCAACTGAGACACCTAGTACCGAGACACCCAAAGACACCGCAATGGCTACCGGAACTGATCAAAGTGTTGCCTCTACTGAGCAACCTACCGAGGGTCAGCAAGCCTCTCAAGCTATTGTCTTAGTTCAACCGACCAAAGGTAAAGAGAAGAAGGTGAAAAAGCATAGTTTTAAAGTTGATTTGACTAAACCGATAGTGTTGCCCAATATGGATATCTCAAAATTAAAGGGGCAAGCACTTATTGATTTCGGTGAACTATGCAAAGCAAAGGCCAAACAAGAAAAACATATGGCCATACAAAAGAAGAATAAAGTACTTCAGAAGGTAAAGACACTTCTAATAGATATGCTACCTTCAGCTACAGTGTCAACCGATGCAGCCATCCACATTCAACTGGATGAACTCCTTAATCAAGCAGAAACATCTGGAGTTGATGCATCTGAGTACTTGAGCGAGCTAAAAGACAAAGAGCTTACTGCAAAAATGATAGAAGAAGTACAAAAAGCTCTCGCTATTGGCAAAGTCAAACTTGTCAAATTCATTGCTGAGTTGTCCCCTCAACTCAAGCATATTCTTTTTTTATTTCAGAAAATTTGCACATTTTTCATATTCATTAAAGATATCAAGAATAAAACTGATGTAATTGAGAAAGAGATCACCGATCTCTCAAATAAGTTGACCATAGAGCCAAATTCAGTTCAGAATTTTTATACCAAGCTTCAACAACTCATGGCTCAACAGTTAGAACTAAGAAATGAAGAACATAAGATCAGGATGGATATAATGACACTCCAAACATTATTTCTTCCTCATCTTTCATCAGTTCAAGAATAGATTAATAGAGCTACATGCCTATCTACTACACAAGAGGGAAGCACTCTTGATGGCTTAATATCCCTATTGGCTAATATTCAAGCACAAATTTCTTTAATGGAAAGTGTAAAGGATGCACTCTCTGTCGCTCTCACTGATGCCCGGAAGAAGTATAAATCTATTTTTGATCAATTACCACCCCCGGATGGGAATTAAGTTTTTGATGTTTGTCAAAAAGGGGGAGTGATACTATATAGGGGGAGTAATATAATATATTTGGGGAGTAATATAGTTTTGATACAGTATTCGGAGTATTGTATACAGGGGGAGTATACCGAGCAGAGTATGCAGAATATCCAAGGACAGTAAGCAGAGCACACAAACACAGAACTAAGCATGCAAAAATCAAAGTTATGTACAGTATAATGATAAGGGGAGTATATCTGAATATACTATTTCATTGACTATTGTATTTACTATCAAGTATAGTCATTTTGCAAAGTATATAGATTTTTGAGTTATGACTTTGAAAGTAGTTTTTGTCAAACATGTCAACTAATGTCAAAAGGGGATATTGTTACTACTTATAAAGTTTCCATTAGTTTTTATATTCAAAGTCATACTATATATTCTAGTCGGTTAGCACTACTGAATCATGCAGTCGGTACACATAGAGAAGTCGGTATGCACAGTCTAGTCAGTTATAGAGGAAAGTAGTCATAGAACGTAGTATACACCGAGCTGTCTACCGAGTATCTTTTTGAGACTACCGAGCAGCAAAGATGACACACCGAGTTGACATACACTGAGTAAAACGTGTTACCAGATACATTGAACCTGGACATGCATATGAAAACGTGTTACAAGATCGAGGCACATCTAACCATTATTACATTGGAAATTGCACCAAAAGATTGTGTATGATTTTAAGGATAATCTAACCAATGAAATAATTTGCTTAGTTATTCATTCGAGGAATCTTGTTTGTAAGATCGAAGCAATGAATTAGATCACCATTTTAAGAGATCTATTTATACAACATTAGTGAAGTGTATGAATGTATGAAGGAAGACTGTTACAGAGACACAGAGGTCACCGAGAAGGTTTTCAGAGAACAGTCGAAGAACAGAGTAAACATAAGGGTTTACCGAGTTACTATATGGGTTACTAAGGTATGCTATAAGAAAGGTAATCTATTTTGAGCACATAGAATCTACTATAATATTTCAGATGTAAAGTTGCAGATATTTGTAATGACTTTATTGTAATATTGTGAAGTTGAAAGAGAAACCTTTAACAAGATTAAACACTCTAATCAAGTCTATAAATTGTAAAGCCTCTAACCAGGTGCAACATTCAGAATAAATGTTGTAAAATCCTTTAGCAAGGTAGATCTAACAGATCTTGTTACTCCTAACAGGGTATGCTATCAGAAATAGCTAAAATGTAGCTCTAACCGAGCATTCTTTATTATTATAGTAGTGAAGTTGTGGGTGCCATCCCCACCGTAGTTTTTCTCTCTAACCAAGAGTTTCTGCGTAACCAAAATATATGTGTTATGGAGTGAATCATGTATGATTGTTATCTATTTGTTTTAACTTTATTTTATGTTACTGCACTATTTTGTTTATGCATAACAGTGAAGTTATTATTCAAGAAAAGTTTTGGAGTACTGATTCCCCCTCCCCTCTCAGTACATTAGCTTTCCATATTGGGCCTAACACTCACTTCTCATCACAAAAGAGAAGTCTCACTGACTTACAAAAGCATCAGACTACAATCCAGAAAGAATGAACTGTGAAAGTAGCATCTCCTAATGCTTGATACAGTTATGGTTAAGCACAAATGTCTACCCTACAATACCAAAAACCTTATGCCGAATGATATATCACTTGTTCACACATAGACCTTCCTCTGATAATCTAGACATAACCATCGATCCCATACATGATATATTGCATGAATAAGTCACCTATAAATACAAATAATCAACCTTATGATAAGGTCGGCTAAACCCTAAGCTTGTAAACCCATAATTACAAAAATTACATTACATGATATCACCAGAACAATATTATGATTTACATTACATAGCATGGACCTAAAAAAAATTCCCAAACAATTATATCCATCGGAAAGCATGCTAAGACCAATTTCCAACATGTTTCACCAACCGGTAGAAACCCTCAGTCTAATAACACAAAGTATCTAACCAGATCCAAATAGGACCACCATATCATTACTCAAAACAATGTGAAGCCACCAAATAGTTGGTACATAATCAAGAAACACCTTCAGCATGTTAGAAACGATTTCCATAAGCTGGACCAAAATCACCAAATCATATCATCAAATATCGCTAATCGGTAAAGCTAACCGGTACTGGGGAATACCAACCGAGAACATAAGAGATAGCTTCTAGAGCACCAAATCATGAACTAATTGAATATGACAAGCATATAACCATCCAAAACCAAAACCAAAGATTTGATCATACCGGATCATAATCATAGCCAAAACCAAGATAAATACCAAGTCCAATTGGGATAGGTCCAACCATATCCATCTGGGATGCAATGTTGACATCAATGACAACACTTAACCAAATCCAAAATATTTCCAACATGCATATTTATGAAAACCCATCGAACATACATGCACGAGGAGCTACATAGGATCTACCACAAAAGGAAATATTATGGACGGATGCATGGCGATAGCTTGGGATTTGCACACCCCTCAAAACCTCGTGCAAGCGGATTATAATCTTTTAAAAACCATCTTACTTGTCACAGAATGAAACACCATTAAACACCAACTCGTGTTGATGGACAAGTTGTCAATACTACTTTCGGCCATTATATTTCTATAAATACTACTTGGAAAAATTGTTATACTCACCTTGAGAATTTAGCTTTAACTATTAGGAGTAGAAGCTATGGATGCCCCATTAGGCTAGTGACCGCTGGAAATCAGGTTGTATTTTTAGGGAACTTTTTTTACCATCGTCTATAGAGAATAACAAGCCATAAAAATCCAATAGTCATTGCATCCATAAAATTGGTATTAGGCGAGGATTTTGTAGGCTCTAAGGATAGGTACCATGTGAACACAGACATCTCTTCTTTCTTTATTGCCTCTCTACTACATATTAATCTACCCAAGAACCTTATTACACACCTTACTGAAGTAGTTTTCCTTGGAAAGTACTTTGCCAGGTTGGAAGAAGTAATTGAAAATGCAGTCCCTTACATAGGCATCCCATCGGCATCGAACCTGAGGTGATTCTTTGACAACAGTGAGGTGGTCCCATGGCTCCCATTTGTCTCTAGCTTTAAGACTATGACCTTGGCGCTACACCGTGATTGAGTGTGGTGAGCTACTAATTTCTTGTTGTGACTGCATCTCCTGGTAAACTTGGATGGAGTCACTTGGTACTCATATTTTTGTGACTATATCTTCCCAAGGATCTTGACTCTGGATGATCCTCTTATTCTCCAAGTAATTATGTATTTCTCGGATTCATATTTGGATTACGTGGGGGAAATAGATGATGATGAGGATGAGAAAGATGAAGAAGAAGCATAAAAGGCTCCTCCTCTGATATGACTGTTCCTTATTCTTTCTTTATGCTTATCCGCAACAAGGCCTAAGAGCTTATTTTTGCCATTTAATTATGTAAAAACAACAATGCATAATATAATATGATATTTTTCTTTCATATCACTATGGCTCTTTGGTTTCTCAAAAATCTGCTTGCTATTCTTGCTTACTTTTGCTTGGCTCAAGACTTTCACTTAAAACTTTTAAGAGCTCAAAAGAATTCTAGACTTAGGACAAAAAGGCCTCTGGGAAAATAGGGAGCACACTATTTACAATATTTACACAAAATAAGCATCTAAGGCTTAATTGAAGAGTTTAAGATGGATCCCATTGACTAGGATCTCTAATAGTTTGTCTTGTGACTTTTCCAGCACAAAAGTGTTAAATCCATTGCATTGAAAAATTCAAAATGGGCCCTCCCACAAACTATCAAACTTCGCATGTTGTCTCGACTTAGCACCACACTCATTGTATTTTAGGACAAGATCTGTGCACTTACAACCAGGATCTGAACTCTTCTTGTCAAACCACTTTTTGACAATTTTCTAACGATTTTGGAGAGACTCGAAAGCTATTTACCTTTTTTCTTATAACTATAGGAGTTCCGCCAGTATTACCTCCATGGGTTCATTTTCCTCTAGCTTTAGAGATTTCAGAATTTTCAAGGCTTGAATATCTAGTGAGACTGGGAACTGCACTTCCTTTCGATACACGATCTCATATGGGGAATTCTTTAGCACCTATTTGGGAGTCACTTGATCCACCTATAGTACACTCTTCAAATGGTAGTTCCATTCTCTTATATGTTCAACTCTAATTCTTTTAATGAGTTGAATCAATTTTTTGTTGGTAGACTTGGCCAAACTGCTCCCTTGTTGGTAATTGTTCAAGGAATTTTTTAGATAAATGCCATGGCTAATGGAGAATTGGGTGACCCTAGAACCTGTAAATTCTCTAGTATTATCTAATATTATAGTCTTTGGTAAACCAAACCTTGAAAGAAGCTCCTCTAAGAAGCTCAATATCTCATCTTTCATTGCATTCTTTAGTGTAACTACCTCCGTCCAATGTGTGAAGTAATTTTCCATAGCAAGGATCCATTTGTGGCCAGTGGAGGATGGTGGATTGATCATCCCTATGAAATCTAATCCCCATTGAGAAAAAGGCTTGTCCACCACTATAGGTTTGAGTGGCATAGCTGCATTTATACATTTCCCAACATAGAACTGGCACTCCTTGCATTTCTAGGTAAGAGCATATGCGTCTTTGAATAATGAAGACCAGTAATATCCTTCTCTGGTAATTTTGATAGTAATAGTTTGAGCTGAGAAGTGACCTACCGCAGGGCCTTTGCGGAATTAATGCAGAATTCTCTTAGGCTATTGCTTGTCTACACAACAAAGTAGAACTCCATAAAAAATTCTCTTGAATAAGAATCCTTTGAGCAATCAGTAACCACTGCTCTGCGATCTATAAAACCTTTTCTTCTTAGGGGAAAGGTTTGGAGGGAAAATTCTAGTTTTCATAAAGGCTCTCCTATCGGTGATCCAACCTTTTTCATCTGGGTCTGCATTCATCAATACTATTTCATCCTGTGTCACCTCCAGAGTCTCAGGCTCCTGAGCTATGTATTCATAGAGACCCTTCCCTCGAATTACCTTGGTAGGTGTGATATCAATGTTATATTTGAGGATCTTTTTAATCTAGTTAGCTCTCTTCTCTGTGATTTCTCCTTCCATTATGTACTCATGGACTGTGAGGTGAGCCACAATTGTCTTATTACAGGCAATGAAATGCATGAACTTCTTTAGGCCTTTTACTATGGAGAATTCTTGTTTTTCAACAAAGTTGTACTTGATCTCATACTCCTTTAGCATTTTTGAATAAAAAGCAATTGGGTGTTCACCTTTAGGTTCTACATCTTTCTGAGTTAGCATGACAACAATACTAAAATTACTGGCATAAACATACATTAGGAAATCTCTTGACATATCCAGGTTAGCTAAGATAGGGGTGGATGAGATGGCCTCTTTCATCTTTTTGAAATCTTCTTTGGCTTTCAGGGTCCATTTGAAATGCAAATCCTTTTTAGTAGAGAGTGACAAGTCTTACCATTCCAGCAAAATCATAAATGAATCGGTTGACAAAGTTGATCTTTCCTAGGAAGGATTGGACACCTTTCTTGTTTGATGGCAAGGTAAGCTCTTTGATAGATTTTACACACTCTGGATCAATTGACACTCCCTCTTTGGACACTACGCATCCCAGTAACTTTCCTTAAGGCACTCCAAAGATACATTTCGTAGGGTTCAGAGAGACACTGAACTCCAAGCATTTCTAGAAGACTAGCTCTATATGATAAAAATGATCATCTTTATGTTTTGAAAATACTGCCAAGTCATCTAGGTAAATAAGAAAAATCTTGTTAAACAACTCCCAAAAGGCTATATCCATTGCTCTTTGGAAGGCAGCATCAACATTAGAAAACCCACACAACATCTTTTGATAAGTGCACGTTCCCCATTTGGTGGTGAATGTGGTTTTATGTTGGTCCTGTGGTTTGACAAGGACTTGGTTACATTATGAGAATCCATCAAGCATAGAGAACATCTTGGACCTAGCTACTATATATAGGATCTTCTCCATTGCAGGCAAAGGATAATGGTCCTTCAAGGATGCTCTGTTTAGATCCCAAAAATCCACACAGAGGTGAAAGTCTCCATTATTTTTACAAACTGGTGCTAGGTTAGAAACCCAAGTGCTATGCTTAATCATATAGATGATCCAAGAGTCGATTAATATTCACAATTCTTGTGACATTAGGGGCTCAATGTTTGGTTTGATGGGCCGATGTTTTTTCTGAACCAACTTTGCTTCTTAGGTAAGCTTGATGGTATGTTGGCTTATGTCAGGATTGTAGCCTTTTAACTCATCATATGACCATGAGATCACTCCCATGTATTCATTGTAGAAATGCACCAACCTATCCTGATCATGCCGAGGAACATTTTTTCCAACTTTGAGCTTTCACCCATCTCCAACTTGAAGCTCAAAGTAATCTCCTTTATCTGTCACAAACTTTCTTTTGTTGTTTCCTTGCATCATCATAATCAAAAAGGTTTTCCAAAGTGATCAATCCTTTCAGAAGCTTATTTGATTTCAATTGGATCACTTGGTCAGCATATGCCTCAGTAACTTTGGGTTGTAACTGATCAACAAATTCACTAGACTGTTGTATGAACATGGCTATATGTTTATCACTTTAGAATACTTGCCAGTGTACATCATTTTCTGGTATAGTAGGTTTGATGATCATTCAAACCAAATGCTCATTTTTATCAATTATGAGGAAAGATCAAAATGAGATCCTATTGTGGCCATTCTATCAACAACTTCATTTTCCTTAAGGGGAATTCTCTGAATGTTGAAAGCTTCAAAACTCTCAATAAAATCCCAAAACCAATGGCGGTATGAGAACATTTAGACATGCTTTGTAGCTGATATTCCCCAAACTAGATGAACCACTAGCTCCAAATCTCCCAAGACCCTTAGTAATTTGACTGCTAGACACTCTGCAAGACTCAGACCATGAACTAAACCTTCCTACTTTGCTTCATTATTAGAACAGGTGAATTGGAAGTGGAAAGACCATAGAGTATGCTCACTTCGGATCTAGTTTTGCATCTTGCCCCGTCAAAGTGTAGGGTCCAGAGTTTAGAGGTTAGGTCTTCCTTTTACTTTTCTCTATATTGCGGATTTTTTGACACTTTAGGAATCGTTTGGTCTTCATGAAAGATTATATACGTCCAAATTCCAGTGGCATGATAATTCCCATAGGGGTCTGCATCTATGAATTCATTTAGCAAAACCTCCTAGTCTGCGGATCAGTCTCCAGTTATTTCTTTATCTTCTAATAATTCTACACATCTCATTTCATCTCCTGAAACAAATGTATGGGTAGCTTCAAAATTCATCATAGCTTCATCAACTATGTTCTCTAAATGTAGAGGCTTAGACAATATTTTCAACTTAGCCCCTTTCTTAGTTCTGAGGATAAGGTGAGACCAATCTAAAGAGAGATATCCCCCAACTTTCATAGTACAATCTCTGGACAGACAAAGGCCAAAAATAGGGATAATATCAATGACTACTACTTCTTGGGTTACTGTGATACTAGGACAAGCGAATAAGGTGAGCAGGAGGCTTTTTATGATACCCACAGTCTGGACTCTATTACCATCTAACTAGATGACTCCCATATTCATGGGCTCATATTTTAAATTCAAAACCTCTGCTATTTGCTTGGGCATAAAAATGCATCTAGCACCAGAATCAATCACGGAGTTGTGAAGTAACTTATCCCCAATGATGAGAGTAAAAAAGAAAGGATTGGATTTCAAATTACCTTCCTTCATGTTAGTAGCAGCTTCAAGATTTTCATTGGTAAGTACCATTGACACTCATGACTGGTCCCCCGACTCAGGTCCGTTTCTCTTTTCTTGCGATATATTTACTGTTGGATTAGTTGAAAGATTTTTTGCTTCACCAAGTGCCTCTCATAAATGGTCTTTCTGTTCTGGAATGGTGAGGATATCCCATTAGGATACATTCATAGGAGCTTCCTTAAATTTTTTCACTATGTCAAGAATCATAGGAATGGGAGCTTTTGAGTCTCTAGCCTTGTAAGGTATAAAATCTTTATACTTTTGAGAACTGGAAAACACAATAGGTTGCTTTGGAGGTTTTTCTGCACTTTCTCTTCAATTTTGTATCACATGATCTCCTATAAATTGGTGCTTCAAGTGGAGGTTATAATTAGACTACACTTGAGGTGTCCTTGGAGATGATGTAGGAGTATCATTTGTAAGAACGATTTCTCCTTCCATCCATGAAAAGAGAGCATGATCTAGGGCGATCTCAACCTCTTGTTCCATCGACATGCTCTGCATTTTGACTGTAAGTGTAGCATTATCCATCCCTATAGAAGCATATACATCGGCATCAGGGCTCATTCCTTGACTCCTTTTCTCAACCACCTTCTATGGAAAGTTTCCTCTTGGACAATTTTGTGGCATATTAGCATCATTGCAAGGGAAGCACCACAAATTGGTATCATCCACTAGGTTATTCTAGCCAACAACCAATTATTTGCTATGATTGGGAGGTATATCTTGAAAAGGGGTGGGCACAAGTACAAGATGGTTGTTAGGATGACCTTGATTAGCTTGCGTACCACCTTGATACTAATTTTTTTGATAAGGAGGCCTTCCTCCTTGGTATTTTTGAAAAGGGGGTCTGGCAGGCTGTTAGCAAGAGTTTGCCTATATCCTAGGTTTTGCCGTCATCTTTCAATTTTTGTGTTCTAGTTCATGTCGTGATCAAAGTTAATTTTAGGCAAGTTAGTTCTATGGTAATCTGTATCCTCATCTTTAAATGTAAGGTCGACATTTTGTAAAATGTGTACCTAATTGAACTTATGTGAACCTAGTTGAACTAGCATGAACTACCTTGTACTTTTTATTTTCATTCAAGTTGGTTATTTCTCCTTTATTTTCAATATAGTCGGGAGTCATTCTTGATAAATACATAAATGTGCTTGAACATGTGTGAACTAACTTGAACCTTTGTGTTCAATGGGTTCATGGGGTTCAAGAAGGGAATGTTATGATTCAATTTTGAACACCCAGGACTCTTCTTTCAAAGATAATAGTTGGTCCTGACTTTCCCAAGGAACATGATTGGATGTTTGTAATCATGGAAAGTTAAGTTAATGAAACACGTCAAAATAGTTGCAATGAGTGGAATGAATGAGGTGATGGAAGTTAAGAGATTGGAATTAATGCTTGTCATATCAAAATCTCCGGCATGTGTGAGGCAGATTTGTTTCTCAATAAATTTAAATTTGATATATGGCACCGTTATAAGTGATGATTTTACCAACATCTCAGTCAGTTTTTGATAAGGCATTGGAGGTAGTGAGAGGTAAACTTTTTCTGCAAGCATAGGAATTTAGGGAATTTGTTGACACAAGGTGAGTTCAGTTCTATCGTTTTCTTATTGACTTTTACTTCTGGTTTAGTTTTCTTGCTCGAGGAATCGTATTTTAATGGCTGAGTTAGTGAAAGTGAAGTCTGCATTTCATTTATTTGGAAATGCTGCTAGTCTATAATGTGTGCATCCCAAATTTAGTGACACTTCCCTAAGAGATTTTGACATGGGCAACCTCTTAGAGAGGTTAAAAAGTCAAATTTCAGTACCATTCATGACTGATATAGCAAATAGTGGTTTGGTGGAAGTTGCAGCCTTTCCTTTAGCGAACACTTGTCCAGAATTGGTGAGGGAATGCATCAGTAGGTTTGATATTAGACACCAGTGTATAAGGAAAGATGATGGTCAGGTCTTGTTAACAGTGAACTATGAAACAATCATCTCAGTATTTAGAGTTCCTGAGAGGGATGCATACTCTGAATTTACCCCTTCTCTCTCTATTACAATATTTCTTGAGAAGGAAGACAAGCATAGAAATTTTATTGCTAGAAGTTGGTTAATTAAACCTCAAAGAGGTAGTTCTCTCTTACTGAAATCCTTAAATAGAGATCATGTGAAACCCTGGATTAGGGATTTGATAGTTTTGTTACATAAGGTTAAGGAGGGGGGGGGCTGATTCTTATATGTTCGCGGAATGGATGTATCATTTCATCCAAGTCATCTTAGAAGGAGCCTGCTACATTGATTAGGGAGAGGTTATTGTAGAAGCGCTCCAAGATCAATTGAAACAAGCGTCGTTCAGGGATAAAGATTTCTACATGTCTTCATATCTTATATATTGTCTAGCATGCACAAAAGAATGGCAAGGAGTACCTCGAGCCCTAGTGTTTGAAGGAATTTGGGTTTCTGAATTCTATCCCTAATTTCAGAGTGAAAAGGCTTTGGAAAACTATAGGCAGGTTCATGATGTTTTTACTGGAAGAATATTTGCATAATTGACAAGAAATCTGGAAAGAAGGATTTCTGAAGAGGCTCGACAATTAATCAGAGTATACGGGAGCTACTATATTTAGTATCCCCACTTCACTTACCTTCGGGTGGGTGGTTTTGAGGAGGAACCCATGAAATTGCCTTGGTATGCTTTTGATTGTTTTGTGCTAGCAGAGCTTTGTAGGCAATTGGCCCATGTGATTAAAAAGTATGCAGATTTAAGTGATCATGAAGCCCTCTTTCCCCTTGAATTAGGTTCTTTTTCTAGCAAGTCATTTGCAAATGCAGCCAGTGTTGGAGTTGATTTAAATAATTTCAATTTTGGTTTCTATGAACCTAGGAATAGTTTTTATAATAAAATCTTTGTTGTTCAGACCTTTAAATTAGGAAAACATTATGCTCCTTCCACCCATTTGGAAGATTTTTGGGAGGAATGTAAAGATGAGTTTGAAGTCAGGTTAAGAGACTATAGCAAATTGAGGATCCAACAGATTATTGATTGGAAGCTGGAGGTGAATATTGAGGGGGTTACAGATCATGACAAAGACGTTCTTGATCCTGAATTTGATAGAATCAAACCAAAGCCTTTAGTTGAGATAAGTTGGTTTGAGTATGAAAAGGATGACATTGATGTCAGGGCAGTAACCATGATTCAAAGAATCGTACATTGACTTTCTAGAATGAGACTATTGGATGCTCCGAGTTTAGAATCACAAATGATTGAGCAAGTTTTTTTAGGGCTCCTGATGCTAACATTTCTGAAAGTATTTGTCTTGCAGGAACAGAAACAAAAACCAAGAAATATTCTCACCAAAAGAAACCCACCTCTAGAGCTAAAGAGGCTATCAGATCACCTGTTTCCGTTTGTGTGACTAGATCAAGGGCTAAAACTGGTAGGAGCAAACTACAGGTTGGATAACACTTTATTGATCTAGACCCAAGTGAAGGAGGTGATAAGGATAAGTTTCCAGAAGAAAGTAACTTGTCAAAGATGGATCACTTTGAGGATACTGTTGATCTAGATTTTGCTAAAAACCTTTACACTTCTCTTGGTTTTAAATAACAGACTCAAGAGAAGTCTTTAATCCTAAAGGATTCTATTGTTAGCTCTCCCCAATGGCTAGTATCCTTTGTAAACAAAAGGAAAAATATTGTTCCCATCACTTTACCAATTGATGATGTTGTGAGTAAGTATGTGATAAAAAACACCTCAGCCAAAAAAGGCAAAGGCAATGACAAGGATAGGGATTGATGATAAAATAGGTAAATGGATGGCAGAGGTTACGAAGCCAAAGGTTGATGGAGAAGCATCTAAGCTTTCTGCCGATAGTTACCACATGGAAAAAGTTGAGCTTGGAGTTGCTGATAGGGATACAGATAACCATCACTTTGAAGTTTCTATAAAACGCATGGTAACTCGATCACAAAAGGACGGGAAGGATAAGAAGGAGTTGAAATAGACGGTCAGAGTGTTGGTAGATTACATTGATGCGATCAGCAGCGTATCTTCTTCTCCTAAGACATTAGCTCAAGCTTCCCAATCTTTTGATCCCACATCACCTACTAGTCAAAAGCTATTGAGACAGATCCAAAGGGGAAAGGCGATCGCAGTTGTTTTTGACAATTGGGTCAATGGAGTCATTAATGACGGTTGCAAATTTATTCAAGAATCCAGAAAAGTATTTAATGAAACCTCACTATTAATAGCAGACATTCAGTCACAGGTTAAAATGTGGGAGAGTGAAGAAACCAAATGGATGTCTGCCTCTTTACAAATTTATGAAATTCAAAGGTATGGAGTGGCTAAGTTTTTGACTAAAAAACCACTTAAAACAGTTGATGAATCACTCTTGTTCACTGGTAAGCGCAATATTGATTGGAGGAATACAACACTCAAGACAAGATGTGTGGAATTCATCAAGTGGGAGAAAGAATTAAAGGGAATATGTCAAAATTTGGCAACTGAATTAAGACATATTCATACCACTTATGTCTGGGGCGATGGTCAAGTAGAAAAGATCATGAATGTGGTTATTAAACTTTTCTATGATGCTATGAACGAAGTTAAGAAGGATGCAACACCCATGATAGCTGATTTCACAAAGGTTGCCAGTGTTGAAGCTATATTATACATTTATGCAGATTAGTTACCTAACTACGTGGATAAAATCAAGAAGATCCAGCTAGAGATAGAGGCATGTAAACAGAGGATGACATCTGTTAAAATTCCTAGTGCTCCATCTTTACAGGAGTTCATCACGACATACAAGGAATGGATGGTGGTACTAAATGTGAATGTCGAGGATGGCGCAACTCAAATATCCCCAACACCTAGTTAGGATTTATTTTCATTTTTTAGGACATGTCCTCTTTTATCTCACTCAAAAGACTTTTTCTGTTATTTTACAGTTATGTTTTCAAATTGTTTTTGTTGGTAATTGTTTACCACAAAAAATTACTCCATAAGGGTAAAAGAAACAATGGATGTTATTTAAGGAATGTTTTGAAACTGAAGAGGGGTTCGGATTTTTGGAGAAATCCAGAAGGTTTTTGGTTTATTACTATTCGCTATATGTTCTTTCAGAAAGATAATCATGTTGAATCGATATTTATCTTTGAATGAATGAAGAAAAGAGATATTGGCTGAAAGACTTGAATCTGTGTGTTCAATCTTGAGAATTTGCCTCTTTGTGGGTTTAATTATCACTGAATCATATTTGTTTATGTGAATGATTTTTCTTGAGAAAGAACATTATCTAGCAATATTGATTTGCCAATTCCTTGTTTATGTGAAGTCTGAAATCTGTGAAATTGTGTTTTCATGATCAACAGAAATATTTACGTATGTTATGTTCATTGCATGTTTATGAATGAATGTATTGCCTTACTACTTTCTGGTTAAAAGTGGGCACAAATTTATATTGAATAATTCATTGAATATTATTTAAGGGAGTTGTACCTATTTTAAAATTAAGAGGGAAAAGAACAATTGTGTTTTCCCAATTTGTTAGTTTACGATTGTGACTTCGTGAGGGCATGGAGTTTAATTGAATAAAAATCAAAGAAGCATAATATGTTAACTAACATATTTTTTGGCGACTCTACTGGGGAAACAAAACTGATTATTGTCTTTGCATAAGACAATAACCTTTTACATTTCTATGAAATGCTAGGGAATGGTGTTATCTCATGAAGGTTTCTTACTAGTGCTACAACCAAATCTTAACTGGATACAAGAAGAGCAGGGTAATATTATTTCTGAGTTAGACACATTGGCTTGGAGGAGTAGGCGTAGTTGAGCTGAGTATGTGTGGATTAGTCTATTTCTTGAAGAAGAAGAAGGACAAGTAAATCATCGAGTGTTAGTTCTTGAGAGGGTAGTTGTTTTGAGGGTTTTCTTTGTACAAAATCTTGTTGTTCAGAATCAAAATCCTAGACGCTTGATGCCATGAGTTCTTTTTAAGCTTGATTCCTCGCAGGATTTGTTGTTTACACTGGAATCTAGACCTTATACTCATGCACATAGGAGAGAAGGTTTGGTGGATCCCATCTTTCAAGAATTACAAAACCTTCATTTTTCAAATCCCTTTCCCTCATGTAGATCTGGGAGTAGACCCGCATCTCCTCCTCCAAAGAAAACCACATCTCTGATTTGCCAAGCTTTAACCTTGCATGGTACAATTTTGCCAATTGTAATAAGCTTTCCACAAGTAACTCACCAAATGGCTAATAATTCGTGGGGAGCTGCAGTTGGACCTTTGAATCTTGTAGCATTTGGGATATTATCCATGCAACATGAGGATGTAGCTGTGAAATTATTTGTTCAAATACTAGTTGATGGTGCAGTTGACTGGTTCTACCACTTGCCACATGGTGTAATAATAACATGGGATGATATTAAAAATCAATTCAAAAATAGATATAGGACTGCTGAGGATGATCATACCTTGTTAGTCCAGTTAACTCAAATGAAGAAGGAAGTACATGAACCAATGAGAGAATTTGTAGCCAAATACAACAAATTAATTCAAAAGATTCTTATTGCTAAAAGACCAAATGATGAGAACCAAAAGACTTTCTTTCTAAATGCAATTGCCCCCAAATATAGGTTTTAATCTTAGAAGAAGTCCCATAGAGGATTTGACAATGGCACAGAATGGAGCAATAATTTTAGAGGATGACTTAATAACTACTGGAAAATGGAGGAAAGATGTACAAACTCCCAACATGCAACCATCCACATCCTCAGACCCTGTGATACAACACCTTATGAATGATGTAATTTCTCTTAAAAGATAATTACCAAAGACTAATCCAATACACCAACAACCCTATCAAGATATTGGGAGAAGGTACTTTAATTAGCCCAATTCAGGTAGGTTACCCCAATTACCTGCATCTCAACCAAGATTAGCCATTGAAGCCTCACCTGGACAAACAAGTATGTGTGTTTTTCATTTGACAACTAACCATGATGGAGCTACTTGTCCTGACATGCAAATGTATTTTCAAATGGAAGCTACAAAAGATACTTTAGGGGAGATGACATCAGAAGAGAGAGCTTTTGGAGTGCCTGGTGACTCTGGAACTTACTTCCTTGAATATGATTCAGATTCTGAATGAGGAGGTGATATATTGGTCACTTTGGAGGACTCCTCTTGTGCTATTTTGATGAGGAAGCAGAAGGCAACTAAGACACCATTTAGAACGGTTTCTTCTGTCGACTCAGCCCATGAAAAAGATAAGTCGACTAAAATGACTCTTAAGGATCCTAAGTCTTTCTGATGTTAAAATTCTTCCAAGAGGTTCTTCTCCTTCTACTTCCCTATCTTCTTCTTTTGGTATTGTTAAATTCTGTAAAGCATCTACTATTCAGATATCTCCTACATAATATTTGAGATTAAATCCAAAGGAGTTAGATAAGTTGGTTAAATATGTTAGGGATGGGAGTCAAGAATACACCAATGACCAAAAACCTGTTTTAGAAAGTTCTGTGAGTACTGAATTACCTTTTCATGGTTATAGTTCACAAGACTCAGGGAATTTTAGGTGAACCTTCTTAGGCTTGTGAAGACAAACCCAATCCTTTCTATGTCTCACTACTTCTCAATGGTCATAAACTGAGCAACTATATTATCGATTTAGGTGCCTCTAATAATATTATGCCCTCATTTGTAACTAAAGCTTTAGGGTTAACCTTGACTAAAACTTTTGGGAGATGCTACTCAATGGATAGTAAACAAGTTCCGCTCATGGGTTAGGTTAAAGACGCTAAGGCTATGTTGGCAATGTATCCTGATAAAAGGTTGAAATTAACAATATTAGTAGCTGATATACCCCCCAGCTATGGTATGCTTCTCACTAGAACATTTTGTAAAGACCTTGGAGGAGAAATTAAGATGGATTGGTCTGAGGCAGTTATCCCGGTTGGTAAAAATCAAGTTAAGTTGGAGCCTAAGGTCAAGAAAAAATTTACAATCTTCCCTTCAGATAATCCAAAGGCTTAGATATTGTTTGAGGAGACTGAGTTTGGAAATTATCTCATTCTTTTGGCTGATGAGAAAAAGGAGAAGGAGGAGTCAGATATTACTAATGATAGCCTATGGACCATGGAGTTTGATGGAAGTTGTACTAGCTCCGATTCGGGTGCAGGTATGGTTCTGATTTCTTCACAAGGTGATATTATTCCTTTTTCTTTTAGATTGGATTTTAAGAATACCAATAATAGAGCAGAATATGAAGCATTATTATTGGGTATTTCAGAGGCTAAAAATAAGGTTATTAATTTGTTAAGAGCAAAGGGTGATGCTGAGTTAGTAGTGAAGCAGGTTAGAAATGTCTTTTCAGTTAAGAATGAAAGATTGAAACACTACAGGAATAGGGTGTGGGATGAAATAGAATTCTTTGATGCCTTTTCAATCGAAGCCGTGCCTAGGGAACAAAATACCAGAGTTGATTCTCTAGCCCTTTCCGCCTCACTTTTATTGCCTCATCTAGATTTTAAGGAAGATACTTATAGGGTGGAGATGATTTACCGACCAAGTGTTCCTGACAATGTTTAGAACTGGCAGGTTTTTGAGGGAGATGCACAGATAAGGGTTTTTCTGGAGTGTGCTCGGTCTTTTATTCACTCTTATCTTGAAGGGTTAGAGGATGTGTGTAAAGAATTTAGTCCTGATCCTGGGATTGAAGTAGATAAAGACGTTATACAACTGGGAAATAAGATCCCAAAAGGCCTGGTCACTCTTGAGAGGTTTTTCTCTCGAAATGATGTGTTTACTGGTAGTAAGAAGATTCTGAATAAAGAAGATGGAAAAGGAGAATGTGAGAAAGTGAACATTGGGAGTGAGGAAGATCCGAAATGGATCACTATTGGTAAATGTTGCACTCTGGAGGAAAAATGTAAACTTATAGAACTTCTTAGGGAATATATTGATGTATTCACCTGGTGTTATGATGACTTAAAGGAGTTTAGAAATGGGCATTTTCAACATCAGATTCCTTTGAAGCCCGACTCTACTCCTTTTAGACAGAAGTTGAGAAATTTCAATCCAATGGTTGTTGAGGTGATTTTCAAGGAGGTTGATAAAATGATAAAGGCAAGGATAATTTATCCTATACATCATTCCACATGGGTGGCGAACATAGTTCCAGTAAGGAAAAATAATGGTGAGATCAGAATCTGTGTAGATTTTAGGAACTTGAATCAAGCAAGTTTAAAGGACAATTATGCTCTGCCCAATATGGATCATATCTTGCAGACTGTTGCCGGTTTAGAAATGATGTCAATGCTAGATGGGTTTTCTAGCTACAACCAGATTGGAGTTGATAAATAGGAGCAACATAAGACTGCATTCATAACCCCATGGGGAACTTTTGCATACAATAGAATGCCTTTTGGTCAAATTAATGCAGGTGCAAATTTTCAAAGGGCAATGGATTCTTCTTTCAGAGATTTCAGAGATAGGGTCATAGTGATTTATTTAGATGATCTGACAATATTTTAAAAAGAAAGGAAGAATCATCTCAGAGATTTGAGAGCAATCCTTCAACGTTGCAGAGATCATGGAATTTCTATGAACCCAAAGAAGCTAGTTTTCTGTGTTACAGAGGGAAAACTGTTGGGGCATATAGTTTCAAAAGAAGGAATTGAGATTGATCCTGAATGGGTTAAGGCAATTCAGCAGCTCAGTAAATTTCTTAAGAAGATTTGTTCCTAACTTCGCAGAAACTACAAAGCACATTATTGGGTTGATGAGTGAAAAAAATCCTTTCAAATGGACTGAAGAGGCTAGGGAAGCATTTGAAAGAGTTAAAAGTTTAGTTGCTGAGGCTCCTACTCTTATCAATCCAAATTTTAAAAAAGACTTTATTGTGTATTGCTATGCATCACAACACACAATGTTTGGGATCCTATTGCAAATAGATGATGTAGGAGTTGAAGCACCTATTGCGTTCATGAGTATTCCTCTCAAGAAACATGAGCTTAATTATTCACGTTTTGAGAAGCAAGCTTTCATAGTTGTGAAGGTCGTGAAACAATTCAGATATTACATTCTATACTCTCATTCTATGGTATTCATTCCAGATACTGCGGTTAAGAGCATCTTAACCCAGCAAGAAGTTGGACTCAATAAGAGGGCTACATGGGTGAGCAAAATTCAAGATTATGATCTAGACATACATCCTACAAAATTGGTGAGAGGTCAGGGATTGTGCAAATTGATTGCAGAAAACAAGGTAGAAACAGTGGAAGAATTTCCATTAACCTTGTTTGTTGGTTTACAAGACACCTAGTTTTCTGATGTAGCATATTATTTGACTTATGGTAGCTGTCCAAGGCATCTCTTTGCTAAAGAGAAAAGGAATCTTAAACTTAAGGCAAAAAAATATTTAATCTGGCAGGATATTCTGTATAAGAAGGGCTTAGATGGTACTTATTTGCGATGTGTAGATAAAGAGCAACAACAAAAGTTATTGCACACATATCATAATGAGGCCTGCAGTGGACATTTTTCCTCAACTGTTATTGCATTTAAAATTCTCCAAAGTTGTTTCTATTGGTCTGGCATGTTCACAGATGCATATAGATGGGTTACATAATGTGAAAAATGTAAGATGTTTACTGGGAGACCTCAAAAACCGGCTCTTCCTTTGAAGCCAGTTGTTGTAGAGGAACCTTTTAAGCAATGGGGTCTTGATTTTATTGGTCTAGTGAATCCTTCATCAAGTGAAAGGCATTCATACATATTGACAGCAACCGACTATTTTACCAAATGGGTCAAGGTTATACCAACCAAGAGAACAACCACAGAGGTGGTTTGTGATTTTCTGAAGAACAACATATTGGTTCGTTTTGGTGTGCCACAAAGAATAGTGACAGATAATGCTTCGTATTTTACTTCTCAAGAGTTAATGATGTTTTGTTATGATCATGGCATATTCCTAGTGCATTCATCTGATTATTATCCACAGGGAAACGACCAGGATGAGTCGAGTAACAAAAACTTGGTCAATATAATGAAAATATTGGTTGATGAGATTACAAAAACCTAGCATAAACATCTCTATGAAGCTCTGTGAACTGATCGGATAACTCCAAAGAGAGAAATTGGTATGTCACCCTTTGAATTAGTATATGGGATTGGGGCTCAAGTGGCACTGCCATTAGAATTGGCTGCTTCCAGACTTCAGACTGTGATTGAGGATCAGTTCTTCAAGGATTCTATTGAGAAGCGGCTTATGTATCTCACCAAGTTAGAGGAGGAAAGAGAAGAACTAGTTGACAGAATAACTCTGCATCAAGATAATGTCAAACAAATATTTGATAAAAAGGCAAGGCCTCAAAATTTCATGGACGGTGATGAGGTCCTTTTGTGGGATAAGCATAGGGAGCCGAAAGGTGCACATGGAAAATTTGATTCTCTATGGAAGGGCCCCTTCAAGATTCATCAGGTATTAGGCCCGAACTCTTTCAAGCTCTCATATGCTGATGGTATGATCTTTCCCTTGTCATACAACATGCAAGATCTCAAGCTTTATAGGTTCTGAAGCTGTTCGTCCTTTGTATATAGGTTTTGTTGTTTCATTTTGTTTTTGTCTTGTTTTTGAGTCCGTTTATCCCTTCCTTAGTTTCAGTTATGCGGAACCAGAGTTTGGAGTTCTTTGTATTTAAGGCATGAAATCCAGTTCCCAGTCAGAGCCGATGTTGGCAAGAGTTTGCCTATATCCTAGGTTTTGCCGTCATCTTTCAATTTTTGTGTTCTAGTTCATGTCATCATCAAGGTTCATTTTAGGCAAGTTAGTTCTATGGTAATCTGTATCCTCATCTTTAAATGTAAGGTCAGCAATTTGTAAAATGTGTACCTAATTGAACTTATGTGAACCTAGTTGAACTAGCATGAACTGCCTTGTACTTTTTGTTTTCATTCAAGTCGGTTATTTATCCTTTATTTTCAATATAGTTTGGAGTCTTTCTTGATAAATACATAAACGTGCTTGAACATGTGTGAACTAACTTGAACCTTTGTGTTCAATGGGTTCGTGGGGTTCAAGAAGGATATGTTATGATTCATTTTGAACGCCCAGGACTCTTCTTTCAAAGATAATAGCTAGCGGTGACTTTCCCAAGGTACATGATTGGATGTTTGTAATCATGGAAAGTTAAGTTAATAACACGCATCAAAACAGTTGCAATGAGTGGAATGAGTAAGGTGACAGAAGTTAAGAGATTTCATTTAATGCTTGTCATATCAAGATCTCTGACATGTGTGAGGCAGATATGTTTCTCAATGAATTTAAATTTGATATATGGCACCATTATAAGTGATGATTTTACCAACAACTCAGTTAGTTTTTGATAAGGCGTTGGAGGTGGCGAGAGGTAAACATTTTTTGCAAGCATAGGGATTTTAGGAATTTGTTGACACAAGGTGAGTTTAGTTCTTCCGTTTTCCTATTGACTTTTACTTCTGGTTTTTTTTTCTTGCTTGAGGAACCGTATTTTAATGGCTGAGTTAGTGAAAGTGAAGTCTGCATTTCATTTATTAAGAAATGATGCTAATCTTGAATGTGTGCATCCTGAATTCAGTGACACTTCCCTAAGAGATTTTGACATGGGCGACCTCTTAGAGAGGTTAAGAAGTGATCAAATGTCAGAACCATTCATGACTGAGATAGAAAATAGTAGTTTGGTGGAAGCTGTAGCCTTTACTTTAGCGATCAATTGTCCAAAATTGGTGAGGGAATGCATCAATAGGTTTGATATTAGACACCAGTGTATAAGGAAAGATGATGGTCAGGTCTTGTTAACAGTGAACTGAGAAACAATCATCTCAGTATTTAGAATTCCTAAGAGGGATGCATACTCTGAATTTATCCCTTCTCTCTCTGTTACAAGATTTCTTGAGAAGGCAGAAAAGCATAGAAATTTTATTGCTAGAAGTTGGTTGATTAAACCTCAGAGAGTTGGTTCTCGCTTACTGAAATGCTTAAATAGAGATCATGTGAAACCCTACATTAGCGATTTGACAGTTTTGTTTCATAAGGTTAAGGGAGTGGCTAATTTTTATCTGTTCACGGAATGGATGTATCATTTCATCCAAGTCATCTTAGAAGGAAACTACTACATTGATTGGGGAGAGGTTATTGTAGAAGCGCTCCAGGGTCAACTGAAACAAGTGTTGTTTGGGGATAAGGATTTCTACATGTCTTCATATCTTATATATTGTCTGGCATGCATAAAAGAATGGCAAGGAGTACCTTGAGCTCCAATGTTTGAAGGAATTTGGGTTTCTAAATTCTATCCCTATTTTTAGAGTGAAAAGGCTTTGGAAAACTATAGGCGGGTTCGTGATGTTTTTACTGGAAGAATATTTGCAAAATTGACAAGAAATCTAGAAAGAAGGATTTCTGAAGAGGCTCAACAATTAATCAGAGTATACGGGAGCTACTATATTCAGTATCCCCACTTCACTTACCTTCGGGTGGGTGGTTTTGAGGAGGAACCCATGAAATTGCCTTGGTATGCTTTTGATTGTTTTGTGCTAGCAGAGCTTTGTAGGCAATTGGCTCATGTGATTAAAAAGTATGCAGATTTAAGTGATCGTGAAGCCATCTTTCCCCTTGAATTGGTTTCTTTTTCTTGCAAGACATTTGCAGATGCAGCCAGTGTTGGAGTTGATTTAAATAATTTCAATTTTGGTTTTTATCAAGCTAGGAATAGTTTTGATAATAAACTCTTTATTGTTCAGACCTTTAAATTAGGAAAAAGTTATGCTCCTTTTGCCCATTTAAAATATTTTTGGGAGGACTATAAATATGAGTTTGAAGTCAGGTTAGGAGACTATAGCAGATTGAGGATTCAATAGATTATTGATTGGAAGCTGGAGGTGAATGTTGAGGGGGTTAGAGATCATGATGAAGAGGTCCTTGATCCTGAATTTGATAGAATCAAATCAAAGACTTTAGATGAGATAAGTTGGTTTGAGTATGAAAGGGATGACATCGATGTCAGGGCAATAACCATGATTCAAAGAACTATACATTGGCTTTCTAGAATGAGACGATTGGATGCTCAAAGTTCAGAATCACAAATGATTAAGCAAGATGTTTTTAGGGCTCCTGATGCTAACATTTCTAAAAATATTTGTCTTGCAGGAACAGAAACAAAAACCAAGAAATCTTCTCACCATAATAAACCCACCTCTACAGCTAAAGAGGCTATTAGATCACCTATTTCTATTTGTGTGAATAGATCAAGGGCCAAAACTAGTAGGAGAAAACTATAGGTTGCATAACACTTTATTGATCTAGACCCAAGCGAAAGAGGTGAGAAGGATAGGTGGCCAGAAGAAAGTAACTTGTCAAAGATGGATCACTTCGAGGATACTATTGATCTAGATTTTGCTGAAAACCTTGACACTTCTCTTGGTTTTAAAGAATAGACTCAGGAGAGGTCTTTAATCCTAAAGGATTCTATTGTTAGCTCTCCTCAATGGCTAGTATCTTTTGTAAATGAAAGGAAAAATATTGTTCCCATTACTTTTCCAATCGGCGATGTTGTGAGTAAGTATGTGACGAAAACACCTCAGCCAAAAAAGGCAAAGGAAATGACAAGGTTAGGGATTGATGATAAAACAAGTAAATGGATGGCAGAGGTTACGAAGCCAAAGGTTGATGGAGAAGCATCTGAGCTTTTTGCTGATAGTTATCATGTGGAAAAAGTTGAGCATGGAGTTGCTGATAGGGATATAGATAACCATGACTTTGAATTTTTTGCAAAATGCATGCTAACCCGATCACAAAAGGATGGGAAGAATAAGGAGCTGAAACAGACGGTCAGAGTGCTAGCAGATTACATTGATGCGATCAGCGGTGTATCTTCTTCTCCTAAGTCGTTAGCTCAAGCTTCCCATCTTTTGATCCCACATCACTTGCCAGTCAAAAGTTATTGAGTCAAATCCAAAGGGGAAAGGCCATCACAACTATTTTTGATGATTGGGTGAATGGAGTCATTAAGGATGGTTGCAAATTTATTTGAGAATCCAAAAAAGTGTTTGATGAAACCTCATTGTTAATAGCAGACATTCAGTCATAGGTTAAAATGTGGGAGAGTGAAGAAACCAAATGGACGTCTGCCTCTTTACAAATTTATGAAATTCAAAGGTATGGAGTGGCTAAGTTTCTGACTGAAATACCACTTAAAATAGTTGATGAATCACTCATGTTCATTGGTAAGCGCAATATTGATTGGAGGAATGCAACACTCAATACAGGATGTGTGGAATTCATCAAGTGGGAGAAAGAATTAAAGGGAATATGTGAGAATTTGGCAACTGAATTAAGACATATTCATACCACTTATGTCTGGGGCGATGGTCAATTAGAAAAGAGCATGAATGTGGTTGTAAAACTTTTTTGTGATGCTATGAATGAAGTTAAGAAGGATGCAGCACCCATGACAACTAAATTCACAAAGGTTTCCAGAGTTGAAGCTGTATTATACATTTACATAGATCAGTTACCTAACTACTTGGATAAAATCAAGAAGATCTGGCTAGAGATAGAGGCATGGAAATAGAGGATGACATCTGTTAAAATTTCTAGTGTTCCATCTTTACAAGAGTTCATCATGGCATACAAGGAATGGAAGGCGGCACTGAATGTGAATGCTGAGGATGGCGCAACTCAAAGATCCCCAACGCTTAGTTAGGATTTCTTTTCATTTCTGAGGACGTGTCCTCTTTTATCTCGCTCAAAAGAATTTTTCTATTAATTTACAGTTATGTTTTCGAACTATTTCTGCTGGTAATTGTTTACCACAGAACATTACTACGTAAGGGTAAAAGAAACAATGGATGTTATTTAAGGAATATTTTGAAACTGAAGAGGGGTTTAGATTTTTGGAGAAATCCAAAAGGTTTTTAGTTTATTACTGTTGGCTGTATGTTCTTTCACAAAGATAATCATGTTGAATCGTTATTTATCTTTGAATGAATGAAGAAAAGAGATATTGGCTGAAAGACTTGAATCTATGTGATGCTCTGCAAAAAGGATTAGAAAATCTGTTTGATGGCAACACATACAAGAGCACAAGAAACAAACATTAGTGTTAGCAACAAAAGATTATCCTAAACAGGCATATCAAGAGAGATATTAAGCATGAAATAGAAAGCATATAAACATAGAATGAAATAGCTAATCAAGATGCTCATAGTTGCTCCTCCCTTGTTCCTCTCCTCTCCAAGTCCCCAAATGAGTGTAGCTCTCAGCTTTTAGCACTAGCCATGGATGCCATATGGAGATTCAAGATGGTTGAATATGATAAGCAAATACTATGCAAGAGTAGACAGTGATGCTATGAAAAAGCTCTATGCTAATGCCAGTATAACAACAATACTCTAAATGCTTTCTTTTGCTTGAGGAGAAGGGTTCTATTTATAGAAGAAATGGGGAAATGAAGGGTTAAGATTGAATGGTTTAATCAAGGGCCAAGTTTGAAAGTTGGGGATCCATGTGCACAATTGGCACCAATAAAATGGTGACAAATGTCAACATAGGATTGGGTTGAGAGAAGAGGTTGGAGGCATTAAAGGCCTGAGAAGACCTCATGGTTATCTAGAAGGTAAGGGTCAAGTCTAAATTAAGATTACCCACTGGATTAAGAGTTAATCCAAGGATAAACCTTTGTGCAAATGTTTAAGAGATAATCATGGTCAAAGCATTAAAGGCTTGATGAGACCTTTGGGTTGGGTAGAGGTTGAGTCAAAACAAATGTTTTAACCATGTGGGAGGGTTTGAGGTAACCATTAATGGTTATTGGAGACTTTGGGGATTAAGTGGTTGAAGGTTGAAAGCCTTCAATGGTTATCAAAGACTTTGAGCCATTTAGTGGTTGAAGGTTGGAAGCTTTCAAAGGTTATCCAAGACTTTGAGGGTTAATTTGTTGAACACACAAAGCATTAATTGCTTTTCAAAGACTTTGGAGTCTTTGAGAAGTGACTCCAATTTGCTTAGGAATGTGACAATATTTAGGGGATGGATTAGGCTAATTAGGAAGGGTTTAGAAGAATCTAGAAGGGGTTTAGGCATACAAGTGGATTTTGTAGGAAAATGCAAGTGGGAGAAATTTTGGTATTTTCAATTAAAATAAAATCATTTATTTCAATTAAATGGTGTAAGTTGAATTTGGATAAATATTTAAATAAATATTAATTTATTTAAATGAGAAAAAGAAGATAAAGCATTTAAAATGCTTGAAGACTTTGAGGGAAACCATTAAAGGCTTGAAGACTTTAAGGAAAACCATTAAAGTCTTTAAGAAGACTATAGAAGGAAGTCATCAAGTTTGAAGACTTTAAAGCCATCAAGTTTGAATACTTTAAGGGAAACCATTAAAGGTTTCAAGTGGGTGAGGATAAATAGGATTTTAAATAAATAATTTATTTAAAATAGTTGTGCAACTTGCTTTTGTAGGAAAATACAAGTGGGTGGAGGATAAAGGTGATTTAAATAAATTATTTATTTAAAATAATTGTGCAATTTGCATTTGTAGGAAAATGCAAGTGGTTGGAGGATAAAGGTGATTTAAATAAATGATTTATTTATTTAAATGTGAGAGGTGGGATTTTGGGGGTTTTAAATAAATATTAATTTATTTAAATGTGAGAGAAGATTTAATTAAATAAATATGATTTATTTATTTAATTAATGGTCTGAATTTGGTTAAGTGAATTAAATCAAATAAATTGAATAATTTATTTAATTAATAGGAGAAGAGGGTTAAGATGAATTAATTAAATATTAATTTAATTAATTATTAATTGATGGTTAAATAATCAAATAAATACTAAGTATTCATTTAATTAAGTGGACAGATTTATGTGACTACATTTGCCCCTCTTTGAGACGGTGCGGTTTATCGCGTCGTTTCAAAGAAAGAAAAATAGGTGTGAAGAAATGCCCCATAAAATGTAAATTTAATGGGTGGTATGCCCCCTCGAGAGATGGGCCGATTTTTTTTGAAAAATCGGGCGATCTCTCGAAAAAGAATGAAAAGTGGAGGGGAGGTAGAATAGAAGAAATTAGAACTAATGATGAAAGAATGGGAGAAAATGGAGTGAATATGAAGAAACAACAAGCCAGCGAGTACCCTGAGGTCATGCAAGAGATACATAGCAGATGTAGTGTGGGGTTTGGATTGATGCTATACAATTGATCAAAATTGGTTGGACAATCTGGTGCAATCGGTTGAATTGCCCCGGTCAAGTCAAAGCGTGACAGTTGATGTCAGTTGGTCGCTTGGACATGATAAAGTCTGAGTAAGTGAATCAAAGTGACCTGATGGTGACTTAGACAATTGATGTAATTGCCCGATGAAGTCAAGGTATATGAAGCAAAATACTCGTTGAGACGTAGACAATTGATGTAATTGTCCGTTGGATTGTGTTTGATTGGTTGATCAATTGATAATGTGTGTGTGATGGATGGTTGTGGGGAATCATAGCAGCCCCGTTGAGACTAGGTCATTATGATAAATGCCTGATGTAGTCTAGGATTACCATGATCGATTACCTGTTGAGACCCGAAGATACTTGATCAGAGTATCTGTTGATAGTCTAGGTGTGTGTGAGTCGAGGTACCTGTGCAGACAGAGTAACTTGCTTGGCTTATTGGATGACTTAGGATAGGAAACACAATCCCTCCTATTTAGAGATGGATGGTGATGAACGTGGCTTGATTAGGTTGATTGGGACACGATGTAGGGTATGTGATGCTGATTATTGAGATGGGGAGGGTGGGGGGGGGTGCAATGTTAGATAGAAGAAATGGAGGACCTATTACATTCCTATGGAAGAAGAGGAAAATAGAGTATCCATTGTCATTACTATGTATGAATGATATGCAGCTATTATGAATGTAGGGATGGGTGGAATGCAACGAAATGCAATATATACAGATGAGATGGAATGACGATCCATGGTGCTTTATTTTTCATCATTGAGCTTTAAAATGTTGTAAGAAAATACAAGCAACTTGACATAAAGATTCAAGATGACCAGAGTATTTCTTACATGGATTTTGATATAGCAAGTTAATACAAGCAACTTGATATAATGGATCAAGTCGACCAGAGTATTGCTTGCGGAACAGACAAGGATTATCTCCGTTCATGCATGACTTGGAACGTCCTCCTTGATCTTAGGCTGATCATATCCTGAGACAAGTGCATACCGTAATAAGAGATAAAACCTTTATCCAGTTTGGACGAGGTAGGAGGAACCAAAGGAAGAGCATTGTACCTGCAAACAAACAGTATATACATAAAGAATAAAGAATAAGGATCCTTGGTAATGGTTCATGCTCATATGGTCGAGGTATACGCTGTAGTCAGCAAGCCGTAGTGATCTATGACTATATTTTTGCCTATGATCACATAGCTTAGTGAACTTCCCACGTAGACACCATTAGTACATGCCCCAGAACTTCATCGGAAATAATGCGCAAACGATACAAAACCATGCTGAAAGATCCCGATACAGATAAACAAACGATTGAACTCACAAATCAACCAAGTATTTGATAGCTTAACTTAATTTTCTTGTCAAAGAAAACGTCACTTTTGTCTTTGTTTTGGTAAGGAAGGATGCATCCTTGTTTAAGACAGTTTGGATTGTTGATGTTGATTGTGTTGGTCGAGTGATAAGTGGTCATTGTGTGAGTATTTTGTCAATGTTTATTTTGTATCTGATCGGATAAATATGTACAAGGTGTTGCCATGTTTTTGTGTGATTTTTCAATGGTTTTGTTGATGTTTTTGGATTTTGAATTGTTTTGAATGTTTTTGGTATTTTTGCGAGATATTTTTGAATGTTTTTGGATTTTGTATTGTTTGTGAATGTTTTTGGTATTTTTGGGACATTTTTGAATGTTTTTGATATTTTTGATGATTGCCTGAATGAAGAGCGTAATGACACATAAGACAATGTAGAATCCACTTCCATCAATAGGTTAAGGGTATTGCCCCCAGTTTTTAGACCTGACTATGAAAAGGTGGGATGCTAGACGCATGGAGTACTTTCTTAATGACAGATGAATAACAAGCCATGGCTTTGGATGGATGGATGTATGTATGAAGTAAATGTGATCGCCACAAGTCTGAAAGATAATGGAGCCATAGCCTTTACGAGTGGCGCCTGTTTGCCAGGTTTTCACCATCGTTCTTACCCAAGGTGCCACCGGAGTGGTTGTTCACCGTTTGGATGCATGATTTTTCTTTACTTTTTTGAATGTTTTTATATTTTCTTCAGGACATTTTTCTGAATGTTTTTTGGTATTTTCTGATAGGCAGGGGAGCCTGATGCTCTGTACAGCTTATGTGTAAAACCGTTTGAGGTGCATGCTGTTGATTGGATCTGCGAGCGGTTCTCCGTCTGATGTAGCCAACTGATATGCCCCGGACCCAAATACAGCAGTGACAACATATGGGCCTAGCCAATTTGATTCAAACTTGCCTTGATGTTCTCTGTTTGGTTGGTTGCGAGGATTCTCTCGAAGAACAAGATCACCTACCTCAAATGTGCGAGGTCTAACTCGGTGATTGTAGCTTCTACTCATGCGCTGCTGATAGGCTTTGAGATGGTTGTATGCAGCTTGTCGCTTCTCATCAAGTAGCTCCAAGTCCTGAAGGTGTGAGACTCTGTATGCGTCATCATCAATGAGATTGTGCAAGGAAACCCTTAATGATGGTATCTCGACCTCAATAGGCAAGATAGCTTCTGCACCATAGACCAATGAATAAGGAGTTGCACCTGTAGGGGTTCGAATGCTAGTTCGATATGCCCATAGCGCTGGATTCAATTGAACATGCCAATCACGACCGGCATCATTGACTGTCTTCTTTAGGATCCTCAATATGTTTTTATTGGATGCTTCGGCCTGACCATTGCCTTGTGGGTAATAGGGAGTGGAAAAGCGGTGTTGGATATGAAATTTCTCACAAAGCTCACGGACATCCTGATTTTTGAAAGGAAGACCGTTATCTGTGACAATGGACATGGGCACACCATACCGACAAATGATGTAATTGAGGATGAATGAGGCGATCTGCTTGCCGGTGACTTGGGTAAGTGGAACAGCTTCGATCCACTTGGTGAAATATTCGGTGGCGGTAATAATGAATTTATGGCCATTGGATGAAGATGGATGGATTTTACCCACAAGATCAAGACCCCATTGACAAAAAGGCCATGGTGTTGTGATTGGTTGCAGTTCTTGAGCTGGTGCATGTATTAGGTCACCATGAACTTGACATTTTTTGCACTTCCTAACAAAGTAGTAGGAATCCTTTTCCATAGATGGCCAATAGTATCCAGCTCGCATGATCTTCTTGGCTAGTGATGGACCACTTGAGTGAGTCCCGCAAATTCCTTCATGTACCTCTTCCAAAGCCTTTGTTATCTCACCTTGTTCCAGACATCGAAGGAGAGTACCATCAAGACTACGTCGGTATAGGGTTTCAGCAATAATGGTATATCGAGCAGTTTGGCGAATGAAGGTTTTACGTTGATTATTTGATTGGTTGGGAGGAAGGGTGTGATCACGGAGATAAGTGTAGAACTCACCATACCATGGGGATTCAGAACCGACAAGGCGACATATCATTTCGGATTCGGGGATATCATAAGCGGGAATCCAAAGCTGTTCTACCAAGAACTCGTAGCGTGTTGAATTCTGTGGAAGATCTAGTAGAGATGCGATGGTAGCCATAGCGTCAGCAGCTCGATTCTGATCTCTTGGTATCTGCTCAAAAGTGATAGTAGTAAATGATGTCTTTAGATTGTCCACCATTTGCTTGTATGGCATGAGTTTATCATCTTTGGTCTGATACTCATCTGTTGCTTGTCGAATGACTAGTTGGGAATCGCCATATACTTGCAATTCTTTTAATTTCCATTGTATGGCTAATCTGAGTCCCGTGATCAAGGCCTCATACTCTGCTATGTTGTTTGTGCATGGAAATGTGAGCCTGTAAGACTTCGGGATGCTATCACCTTGAGGTGTGATAAATAGAATGCCTGCCCCTGAGCCGTGCCTAGTGTATGACCCATCAAAATATAGTTTCCATGGTTGTGCTGTTGTGATCATGAATATCTCTTCATCTGGAAAATTGGAAATAAGAGGATGATCAATTGTGAGTGGTGCATCGGCCAATTGATCTGCAATAACTTGACCTTTGATAGCTTTACGGTCCACATACTCGATGTCGAATTCACTTAGAATCATTACCCATTTAGCTAAGCGACCTGTCAATGCTGCTTTGTTAAGTAAATACTTGAGTGGATCAATCTTTGCAATGAGTTGCACCTTGTGTGTTAATAGATAGTGCCGCAATTTAGTGGCTGCCAAGATTACTGCTAGGCAAGCTCGCTCAATAGGTGTGTAATTGAGTTCATAGCCAACCAGTGTGCGAGAGATGTAGTATACAGCACACTCTTTTCCTTCTACATTATGTTGTGCCAGTAGCACACCCAGTGCTGTACTTGTTGCTGAGATATAAAGTAACAACGGTCTACTTGGATCTGGTGGCGTCAACAAGGGTGGATTCATGAGATAGTCTTTAAGTGCCTGAAATGCTTGCTGGCATCTGTCATCCCATTGGAAGCGTATGTTCTTGTGTAGCAGGTGTGTGAATGGGTGACACTTATCAGCCAATTGTGCAATGAATCTGCGGATGGATTGAAGCCGTCCTTGTAGTGTTCTTAGCTGACTGATATTCTTTGGAGGTGGCATGTCCATGATTGCCTTAACCTTTGCTGGATCGACCTCAATGCCTTTGCTTGAGACAATGTATCCTAGAAGCTTCCCAGAGGTCACTCCGAAGACACATTTCTTTGGGTTGAGTCGAACATGGTATTGTTCCAGTCTATCAAAGATTTGATCTAAGATATGGAGATGTCCTTCTCTTGTGAGTGATTTTGCTAGTAAATCATCCACATAATCTTCCATCATAGTATGCATCATGTCATGGAAGATGGTGGTCATTGCTCTTTGATAGGTCGCTCCTGCATTCTTTAGACCAAAAGGCATTACATTCCAGCAATATGTGCCCCATGGACATGTGAAGGCTATCTTATGTTGGTCCTCTGGTGCGATCTTTATTTGATTGTATCCCGAAAAGCCATCCATGAGTGAAAGCATGGCATGTCCTGCTGTCAAATCTACTATGATGTCGATATTTGGTAGAGGGAAGTCATCCTTAGGACATGCCTTATTCAGATCTCTGAAGTCTGTACAAATGCAGATGCCCCCTTTTGGTTTGCCAACTGGTACAATGTTGGAGATCCATTCTGCATAATCAATTGGTCTAATGAAACCAACATCCAGGAGTTTCTTGAGTTCTGTTTTGACTAGCACGGCAATCTGAGGATGCATCTTAGGAAGCTTCTGCTTGACAGGTTTGGCTCCTTTTGCTACTGTGAGATGATGCATGACTAAATCAGGATCAAGCCCAGGCATGTCTGCATATGACCATGCAAAGTTGATCTGACGCTTCTGGAAGAACTCTATAAATTGAGGCTGTTCCTCTGGAGTGAGAAGAGATGCCAGATGTATGATATGAGGGTTTTCAGGAGTCCCCACATTGTATTCTTTAGTCTCCTCAATGAGAATTGTCGATCGTTCCTGTTGTGTACTAGCAGGGAGAATGTCAAACCCTTCATCCTCAAGTGCCTCAGAGAGGTTTTCACCATTGGATACGCTCTTTCTTTTTACTTTTGTTGGATCAAACAGTGCCACAGTGTGGTTTTCACTGGAAGATCCATGTTTTAATGTTATATTTTTGCAGCTGAAGGGTTTGGCATCCGCCCCGAAGTATGCTGCGCTATTAAGTTCAATGGCGAATCCAGCTTTGTGATCCCCGCTTGGTAGATTATCCCTTAATTCCAAAAAGTCAATGATAGCCTCATCGTTTTGGAAGAGGTCAAGACATGGGGGATTTGGTTGGTTCCATTCGATGAGTTCAGGGTGGATAATGGGCATTACTTCATCGATTAAGTTAAGTGCGGGAGATGTATCAGTGAGGGTTAAGACAGTGTGGTGAAGGTCGTTGATGGTACTCTCCCTGTCAGAATCAGGCGTAGGATGAGACGTAGGGTCTGTGGAAGATGTTTCTAGCTCAGGTACCCAAGTGGTCTTTATCTGTGCTTCTCCGTAAACAGGGATGTCTTTGCGGGGTGGAGGTGGTGATGTGTCTTCCTCATCTGAAGTGTTAAGTTGCACTGAATCGAATTCCCACTCATGTGAGTCGGTCTCTGAATCACTCTCCAGCATCCGATTGCTATACCATACTGGGATGTCTTTGGAGTTAAACACGGCAGGTGTGATTGGTTTATGTATCTTTGTAGTGATCGGTGCTGCAGGAACCATGATGGGGTTTAAAGGATTTGTTACTGGAAGTATCGGTAATGGTGACTCAGTGGCTTCTGCTGGAACTACTGGTGCCATAGATGCTGCTGCGGGTTCCAATATAGTTGCTGCTACAAATGGTGTTGCTGATAGGATTACTGGTTCGTTTGATGGGATGAGTGACATTGGTGATGGTGGAGTTGTGAGCCTTGAGGGGGCAGTGGGGATAGTGCTTGATGGTGCTTTGATTATGAAAGGTATCCTCTTTGCAGTAGGTGGGCAAAATGGTTTGCTGGGTTTTCCTTTGAATCTGAGTTTAGGAAGGATCTCTTTTTCAAAGCCAAGGCCTGTATTACCTTTGGGCTTGAATTCTGGTAGTAGAGGTTCGTGTCGTCCTTGTTTGCAGTATCCCAAAGCACTCTGACCATCATATCCCATTCTTTGCATAATGAGGAGGCCTTTGCCATATTGTTCCGTAGGAAGTGTAACTTGCGGTTTGTCAGTGGTGATGGGATCTTTATAGATCCAGTCCGCCAGGTCCTCATCTTGTGTCTCTTCCTCTTGACTCTTTCCAAGAATGAAAGGCGTTAAGGCACATGGAGGCGTGATTAGTGGTTGCTGGAGCAACTGCTGTGGTTTACCATGTGTTCTAGGAGAAGTGGGCATTTGTCCCACACAAAAGAGCTGACTCAAGTTGTATTCTCCAGGACCTTCCTCTGCGATTTTCATCTTAAGCTTTTCTTGCTTGGGTATAGGGGTGTTTGAACTAGCAAGAGAGGCGGGATTTACATATGATGTGGAGGAAATGGCTTCCCTATTATTAGGAACGGTAATCTCTGGTTGATGGCTGATATTATGGCAAAATGCAAAGGGATTTGCATCGCCCAGGATTGTGATCTCGACCCCGTTATGTGGGAACTTGATACATTGATGGTAGGTAGATGGAACAGCTTGCATGGCATGTATCCAAGGTCTCCCTAATAATAGATTATATGGCAGAGGAAGGTCCAGAACCTGACAAATGATATGCTTTACCACAGGGCCCACTCGGATTGGTAGTAGCACAGCTCCTTTGGATGAACGCTCTGCATCATCATAGGCTTTGATGGTGATCTTCTTACGAGGATCCACTGATTCTATTGCATATCCCAATGCTGTGACCAACTGAAGTGTGCAAATGTTTAGGCCTGCTCCATTATCGATCAAGACTCGCTTGATCCTGTGTTGGTTGACAAAGCCTTCAATGTGGAGTGAGGCGTTATGAGGTTGTTGGAAAGAAGAGTTGTCGCTTTCAGAAAAAGTGAGACAAGGTGATGACTTTAGATTTCCAACCATGGCTTGAAATTGGTCTGTATTCAAGTTTGCAGGGACTGACGCCTCTTGGAGTGCTTGATCCAAGATTGTTTTATGAGATGGCGATAGGCGTAACAGCTCTAAAATGGATATAAGCGCAGGCGTTTTGTCTAATTGTTCCACAAGATTGTACTGCTTTGGGATGGAGGTGGTGCCTTGTGGAGCTGCCTTGATGGTAACTTTGCCGCGACGCGTAACAACATTGCAATTTGAGGTGGGATTTTTGAAGGTGATAGTTGCAATTTGTTCACTGGCATCATACAGGTGATTGACAGTGTAATTATACGCAGCCTGCGTATAATCAGTGGTATCAGGACCTCGTCTGGAAGTGGAAGGACCCCTTTGATCTTGTGATGGAAGTGGATTCTTGAACATCTGATGATCATTATTGGTGGTTTTTGGGTCATGCCCTTCAATTTCAATTTCTCCTCGGTCAATAAGATCCTGAATGAGATCTTTCAATCGGTGACAATTACTTGTCTTGTGTCCTCTTCCTTGATGGAATTCACAATGTTCAGTATTTCTCCACCATGCCGGTTTGACCTGAGGCTCATAATTTGATAACTTAGGTAGAGTGATCAAATTCTGAGAAATGAGTTGTCGCATCACTTTTTCAATGGGTTCCCCTAAGGGAGTGTATGTGCGTTTTTGTTTTTGTGGACGAGGTCTTGGTTCATCCTGAGATGTGATGCGACCTTGATTAGGAAGGACATTTGTGTTATTTTGAGGTGGAGGATTTTGTCCTGCAAACCGAACCACAGGTTGTGCATTTTGGACAGTCCGAGCATCCACAACTCCATCGTTAACGATATTCTTATTCTTGTTCCAGAAGTTCGGTTTATCGCTATTGAAGCGCGGGCGAGGACCATCTTTGGGTTCATTAAAGATTTTGATGAGTCCTTTTTTGATGAGTGCCCTTTCACATTTTATACCTTTGGTGATCATATCGTTAAAAGAATCTGTGTCTTTGACATCCAGGTGAAATTCCATTTCTTCGTTTAAGTTGGAAGTGAAAATTTCCACTAGTTCTCGTTCAGGTAACTGAAGAGAACGTCTGCTAGACATTTGGCGCCATCGTTGCAGGAATACTGAGAATAATTCACCTGGTTTTTGTTTGGTGTTGCATAGATCAGCCATGGTGATGTCGCGTTCAATATTATAAGAGTAATGAGATAGGAACTTCTGGATGAGTTCCTCAAATGTTCTTATGCCACCTGGTAGTCGGGAAAACCATGATGTGGTTGTTCCTCCCAAGCTTTGGGGAAAAAGGCGCATTAAGTATGTGTCTTCATATGCGACTTCGAGACAAGCGGAATGAAATTCTCGGACATGATCGCGGGGATCTCCCTTTCCTCTATATTTTTCGAATTTTGGTGTTTCGAACCCTCGTGGAAAGGGTGGCATATAAAGATTCCTATCAAACGGATAGGGATAGATGTCGTTAAGTGAGAATTGATTGGTTTTAACACCACTATGAAGTTGTTGGGTGAGATTCTCAACTTGTTGCCGCAACATCTCCATTTCATTAGGAGGAGGAGGTGGTGGGTTACCTCGAGGGATGTTATATCTGATGGGATCTCTACCTCTTTCCTCCTCATGGCGACTTTGTCTTTCTGATGCTTGTCTTAATTGGGCAAGATCAAAGTCCGAGGGGAGTTTGGCTCCTTCTTGAGCGAGTCTTAAAAAGTGAGCATCCGCATTGCTCCGTAGTATTTCATCGAATAATCTGTTAAAATGAGGGTTATGCTGAACCCTTTCGATTGTTGATGGAGTGGGAGTACTTGGGTTTTCATCATTCCCATTTCCTCCAAGTGCTTCTTGAAATTCATTGAGGTTGTCCTCTTCTTCCTCAATTTCTATTTCTCGCTGCCTTGATCGCGATCGGGTTTGAGCCATTTTGTTTACAAGTTTGTTTTGAAGTTGATTGAAGATGATGATGAGTGGTGATGAAAGATGGATGATTAGTGGATTGTAGATCTCTAGCACTCTAAAGGTAAATGTAACCAGAATTCTTTCTTTGAATTGCTTGTTTGTTTTGATGAGTTTGGATGTGATAAGGTGTAGAGAAATCTGAGATGTGTTACAGATTTAACTACCTAGTAATGAGAGGATTCACTCATGAACTAGTTTTAACCTGCGTAGATGTGTCTCTTAGGATGAGCTTATCCTAGATGTAGAAACAATCTAAAAAGTGATGTGATGTGTTTTGATTTCAAGCAATATCTAAAAAAGAATCTTGGGACAAGAACCTCTTAATGTTTTGAGAGTTGGGATGGATTGATGATGAAGTGATGATGTATGAGTGAGATGATGGATGTTTTTGTTTTCAACTTCAATAAAAACTCTGTGTCACAAATGGGACAAACTCTACCTCTTCCCTTTCAGGCGTTGGTGGCACTTCTCGAGCTGTGTTGTAGGTGATACAGATGTTTGGGAAGAAGTTGGGATTAATCTTTCCTCCTTGATTTTTGTGATAACTCAGAGCTCTATATTGCATAAAAGCTCTGCGGTTCAGTGATTCTGAATCAAACTCGTTTGTTTTACCTTGAAGATAGAGACGCATGCGATGTAGAAAGACTCTATGTGAGACAAAGATTTGTCTATTGAGATAGAAGAATTTCCTCCTTTTGATCAAAGCCTTTGAGCTTAGTGGTCTCCTTTTCAAGGTGATATTCTGATGACACTTCTTCTTTCGCAAGATGTGAAGAATGGTCATAAATTTTTGATTCTTTGTTTGTTTGTACCTTGTTTTTGATGTTTTTGGTTGTGTTGACAGATGTTGGATGAATACTTTGTTTTTGGGATTGATTTTCTGATTTTTCTTTGACAAGAAAAACAAAGCAAGCACACAAACACAAGAATGTTGCCTCAAAAGGCACAAATGAGTATGGGTCTAGATCAACCCAATCCTTGGACTTGTTTTTGACCCTTCCTTTAGATTTATTTTAAGGTGTAATTCCAAAGCCTGAAGTCGGCTCAATTTGCACTAGGTCTGTAAAACGAACACACTTCAAACACTCTTTATCCCTAAGGTCAAATGGCCAGTTGTGATAAATTTAGCCCACATCTTGATATTTCTTCGACTTTGGTACTACATACCTTATGAATCCCACCGTGGCAGGTAAGGATGTGATATACTAAGTCTTGCACGAGCATAACAAATAGATGATCCCTATGATGGGGGAGTCACCACTTTTATCAAGCCACAAGTGACCTTTCAAAAAGCTATGTTTCTACTCAAGGAAATATGTATGGTGAGTATCTTGGGAGCAAAACCATCTATGCTCTTGCACTAAATTGTATCTCAAATATCCTCAATCAATAGAACGGGTGAGCTACTACTTAAAGGTGTTTAGTCATGTTCGATGGCTTTGGACATAAGTTCATTCTGCAGTGACTCACTTAAGAGCCTTGTAACTGGTGGTGGGGCCCATTTGTCCTTTCGGCCAGTTACACTGTAGGAACAGCTATACCCAAGGCTACAGCTTTCGCTCTCACCTGATTTCTATAGCGGCTCGAAGGATTTACCACTCGAGGTCGTTCCCAAGAGTATTGATCCCTTGGCAGGCCTCTCTTAAAAAAATAAAATTTTGAGTGTTACTAACACTTTTCTCTTGCACCTAGGACCACGAGAGCCAAGGGAGAGGATAGTGTGTGTTAGAAGTAGGTCCACTCGACTGACTTTTGTGCACAAGCGTGCCAAACATGAAATTCACTTGTTCTTTTTAATCCATCATGGCAATATGATCTAACTATTTGGAGATGTTGCTCTAACAGTCATGGTGTTCTTTTTAACTTCAAAGGCAATGTGTTTTGTAATCTAGAATTTTGAAAATCCTGGTCAACTTAATGAAAAACACGTTTTGCTTTGAAGGAAAATTGCTTTGAAAATGAGACAAGTTGATTGTGAATTTTATTTGCACCAAAAATGGAAGTGTGGATTGTGAGTTTTATCTTGATGCAAGAAATAAAATTTGCCTTGTTGATTTTAAGCACCAAAACGAAGTTTGTTTCCTAACTTGCAAAAAAAATAAAGTTGTTTTTGTATAAGTTTGTGGTTCTTTTTACCTTTGAACAATGAAATTCTTTTTAAGAGCCCCAAACAAATGTGTGATTCTTTTTTAAAAGCCCAAATTTGAAATGTGAAGTTAATTTTAAACCAAAATAAAAAGTGAATTCATTTTTAAAACCAACTTCAAAAAACAAGTTAGTAAAAAATATAAATCTACTTTTTAATCTAATTTAAATCTGCACAAAAGAGAAAAATAGTTAGTAAAATCCGCCTATTTGGTGGGCTTCTACAAGCCTAATTTTTATTTTTTTTTTGGTTTTTTTTTTTTTGGTTACAAGGTGATTTGTACAACGTTTTGTTACAATAGCGCTAGTCTGCGTTTGAACAGAGGCACTATTTAACACAAACGCACTAAAAGAAAGGGAAAGACAGAGAAGGGAAAAGCACTGAAACAGAGTGAATAGCGCCAAAATAATGTCAAACGCACCAAAACAGTGTCAAAAGCGCAACCTGTGTGACATTTTCAACATTCAAACATGTTATTGGTTAAAAAAAAAAAGTTGCTCTTTTTGCGTGTTCGATTCACGTCGGGTTCACCAAATGATGCTCTGCAAAAAGGATTAGAAAATCTGTTTGATGGCAACACATACAAGAGCACAAGAAACAAACATTAGTGTTAGCAACAAAAGATTATCCTAAACAGGCATATCAAGAGAGATATTAAGCATGAAATAGAAAGCATATAAACATAGAATGAAATAGCTAATCAAGATGCTCATAGTTGCTCCTCCCTTGTTCCTCTCCTCTCCAAGTCCCCAAATGAGTGTAGCTCTCAGCTTTTAGCACTAGCCATGGATGCCATATGGAGATTCAAGATGGTTGAATATGATAAGCAAATACTATGCAAGAGTAGACAGTGATGCTATGAAAAAGCTCTATGCTAATGCCAGTATAACAACAATACTCTAAATGCTTTCTTTTGCTTGAGGAGAAGGGTTCTATTTATAGAAGAAATGGGGAAATGAAGGGTTAAGATTGAATGGTTTAATCAAGGGCCAAGTTTGAAAGTTGGGGATCCATGTGCACAATTGGCACCAATAAAATGGTGACAAATGTCAACATAGGATTGGGTTGAGAGAAGAGGTTGGAGGCATTAAAGGCCTGAGAAGACCTCATGGTTATCTAGAAGGTAAGGGTCAAGTCTAAATTAAGATTACCCACTGGATTAAGAGTTAATCCAAGGATAAACCTTTGTGCAAATGTTTAAGAGATAATCATGGTCAAAGCATTAAAGGCTTGATGAGACCTTTGGGTTGGGTAGAGGTTGAGTCAAAACAAATGTTTTAACCATGTGGGAGGGTTTGAGGTAACCATTAATGGTTATTGGAGACTTTGGGGATTAAGTGGTTGAAGGTTGAAAGCCTTCAATGGTTATCAAAGACTTTGAGCCATTTAGTGGTTGAAGGTTGGAAGCTTTCAAAGGTTATCCAAGACTTTGAGGGTTAATTTGTTGAACACACAAAGCATTAATTGCTTTTCAAAGACTTTGGAGTCTTTGAGAAGTGACTCCAATTTGCTTAGGAATGTGACAATATTTAGGGGATGGATTAGGCTAATTAGGAAGGGTTTAGAAGAATCTAGAAGGGGTTTAGGCATACAAGTGGATTTTGTAGGAAAATGCAAGTGGGAGAAATTTTGGTATTTTCAATTAAAATAAAATCATTTATTTCAATTAAATGGTGTAAGTTGAATTTGGATAAATATTTAAATAAATATTAATTTATTTAAATGAGAAAAAGAAGATAAAGCATTTAAAATGCTTGAAGACTTTGAGGGAAACCATTAAAGGCTTGAAGACTTTAAGGAAAACCATTAAAGTCTTTAAGAAGACTATAGAAGGAAGCCATCAAGTTTGAAGACTTTAAAGCCATCAAGTTTGAATACTTTAAGGGAAACCATTAAAGGTTTTAAGTGGGTGAGGATAAATAGGATTTTAAATAAATAATTTATTTAAAATAATTGTGCAATTTGCATTTGTAGGAAAATGCAAGTGGGTGGAGGATAAAGGTGATTTAAATAAATGATTTATTTATTTAAATGTGAGAGGTGGGATTTTGGGGGTTTTAAATAAATATTAATTTATTTAAATGTGAGAGAAGATTTAATTAAATAAATATGATTTATTTATTTAATTAATGGTCTGAATTTGGTTAAGTGAATTAAATCAAATAAATTGAATAATTTATTTAATTAATAGGAGAAGAGGGTTAAGATGAATTAATTAAATATTAATTTAATTAATTATTAATTGATGGTTAAATAATCAAATAAATACTAAGTATTCATTTAATTAAGTGGACAGATTTATGTGACTACACTATGTGTTCAATCTTAAGAATTTTCCTCTTTGTGGGTTTAATTATCACTGAATCATATTTGTTTATGTGAATGATTTATCTAAGAAAGAGCATTATCTAGCAATACTGATTTGCCAATTCCTTGTTTATGTGAAGTTTGAAATCTGTGAAACTGTGTTTTCATGATCTACGGAAATATTTACGTATGTTATGTTCATTGCATGTTTATGAATGAATGTATTTCCTTACTATTTTATGGTTAAAAGTGGGCACAAATTTATATTGAATAATTTATTGAATATTATATAAGGGAGTTGTACTTGTTTTAAAATTCAGAGGGAAAATAACAACTGTGTTTTCCCAATTTGTTAGTTTACAATTGTGACTTCATGAGGGCATGGAGTTTAATTGAATAAAAATAAAAGAAGCATAATATGTAAACTAACACAAGTGACGCGTGTTTCCTCTATAGGTTGATAATTTCATTTGACAAAGTGTTGAGAATTTTTTTTATATTGTTCACTTATATAGCTAGAGCAGAAGGACTAGAAGTGATTGTTTGTTGAACGTTTGGGTAAACATACATAGATTGTGGGGTGGATGTTCTCAAGGATGATGTCTCAAGTTCTTGGCTCATCAACTCATGAAATACTGGCATGGGTGGTCTTGGTGGTAGTTTGGCAACATCAATTAGGTAATTCTTTGCTCGGGCTACAAGTTTATAGGCATCCGGAAGAGTATTGTTGCCTAGGGACTGAATCATTATAGATATATCAGTTTTTTAAAGCTTTTAGATAAAACAAAAATGCCATAGCTATGGGAGGATGAGAAGATATGGGCATCCTTTTCCATGTCTTTTGGAATCTAGAGTTGAAATCAGTTATATCCTCTTGAGGAGCCCTTTTTAGTATTATCAGCTATTGTAATAGAGAAGATCTATCTCCCTTTTCAATTTAGCATTCAAAGAAATGATCTCCCAACTAGTCCCAATCACCTATTGAATTTGGCATGAGAGATCATTACCAATCTTGGGCCTTCTTTTGAAGGAAGCTACAAGCAATCTTAATGCCACATTTTGTTGTGTGACATTATGCATAGTACATATGTTAGCTTCATCTTGTAAGTGTTCCTTAGGGGTTTTGAAATCCTCTCCAGTGAATTTGGGCAATTCTTTTAATGTGGAGATTGGGATAACGTCCCATTGAGTAGGAGGAATGAGTGAAATATGAGGACTCCCACTATTCCAAGTGACAAAATTTCTCTGAGGTTGGGATTCCATCAGTATGGGGATAGCGTAGACTAGTATTTTTACTCCAACTCCTATTACTGCTTTGACTGCTACTAGAAGTGGTAACAATAAATTTGGATTTGATGCAGTTTGGCTCCTAGTAACGGGTCTATGGCTCATACACCCACTTTAATTTAGAGAATTTTGGTCCCACCGGGCATGCTAGAAAAAGAATTGTTGATGAATGGAATTTATTCTAAGAATATATCCTTATGGGAAACTCAGTGATGGGGGACCTGTGCATCACTAAGCAACCTTCAGGATTTTAGAAGCCAACTCTTCATTCATTTGGGGGAGAAAAGGGGAAGAAGAAACTTTAAAAGAAAAAACTCTTCTAAAGCGATACGCTAAATTAATTTTAATGTACTAAGAGCCACAAAGAGCTTCACATACATGTCATTTAGAGGCCCATTCAATAATCTACATGCCCAGAACACTAATCAAGATATAATCAAAGAACTATTTAACATAAAGCAATATAAACCATGCATCCACTAGATAACAAGTGCAAAAATATAATTTAATCAACAAAATCTTAAGCATATATTTCTAAAGTTATGTCAGAATTTCAAGGATGCACAAAAAACCATTAATGCACATTGAATAATAGTAAACATAGAGGCTGCAAGCACAATTTGATTATCCCATCTACAGAAATACAATCACAAATTAAAGGCCAAATTCCTATCTAGAATACTTGTCTATATCTTTTTCAAAATAAAAGTTTTGAACCCTTCACAAGGAAAAAATTGAGCTTCTTATGGAGCAGGACCTAATGGCCCAATGCTAGAAAATAGAGAAGACATCACCAAGATGCGTCACTGGTAGCACCACCACTATTTACGAAATAGCAAGGAGAGTGAAGGAGAAAACCATTTTCAGCATCTAGCACAATTGCCTCTAAATCTTTTGTTAATCAAACCAAAGAAATCTTTGTGGTCATTTCTTGAACTACTTACCATTGGAATGCAAATACTCCACTACCTAGAAAGCACATGTAGATACCTTCCAATAATCATTGCAAGAGACATGTGGCAGCAAGAGGGAGAGACTCAGAAACTGGTAAAATTGCAAACTAGAAACCCAGTGGAGAGTTGTCACGTATCACAACAAATTCTAACTTGATAACCATTGTCCCAACAATGCGAAAGCAAAGAAGAGCTCCGCCACATGTCAGTTGATCGTGACTTTTGATCAAAGGGAAAAGAAAGGATTGAATGATACAAGCTATGCCAACACATGGCAAACACAAACGCACAAAAAACAAACTCGAGTGAGGACTTAACAAAAGTAGTAACTTAACTCCTTGACAAGCATCATGGATAAAAAGTCCACAACTGCAACTCCGAAAGGCTCACTGCCTTACATATGATTACAGATAATAATTAGAATGTCTAAACTGATGAACAACATCTACAAATGCCAAAATAGTTTTAATTAAGCACAAAATAATTTGTTATGCAACACTGCTCTGTTATGTGAAACTACACACAATCACTCATATGCACTTCACACATATCAACCAATATAAAAAATGATCAAATCAATCAGTCATTTATATCTGCAACATTGATTTAGGTCTGTTACATGTTGACTCAAATTTGCATAGCACAAATAAAACGTGTTACTCAAGTCGACTCAATCCAATCAAAACAACCGTGTAGACCAAAACAGATTGTCCACATGCTTCGTTCATGTCAGCTTACTAACCTCAAACACACAACCAATCACCAAAATTGCTCTACACGATCCTCGGAATGAATCTCCATACATTATTGTTGATAAGGACTGTTCTAACCATAAAATTTTCTACTGGATCCTCCAACTCACTCAACTCTCAACACTGGAGCACACAAACCTGGAATAAGGCAATTTACTCATCCACAATGCATCTTCAAGATTTGCAGCACCAAATACTCAACACAACTAAATTTCAAACCACAACACTGTACACTCTACTAGATGACCTATTCTTCTCACCAGACCTCACCGGACCTCAATCAATCTTTTGGTATGAATTAATCATGAACTATGGATTGGATATCTGACTCAAGTTGCCATCAATGACAATATTTGATCATCAATGTAGTGTCTCTTGCCAACAATCTCCCCCTTTGGCATTAATGGAAACACTTAGTGAAAAATGACTATGTGTCAGACCAAAAACAAATTAATGTACATTGCAACAAGAATCTATCAACTGGATTCCAAAGATCAATAAATCCCCCTAAGATAAACACTTTTCACTACTATACACTCCCCCTTTGAAATCAATGGCAAAGCTAGAGTTCCAGAAGCCAAAAATTCAAGCCAAAAATGCTATTTAGATATGTACACAAAGTCCTTACATATTCACAAGATTTTAAAGATTTCTGCATATGTAAGAATTCTTCAATGTGTCCAAGTGGCTATCCCAACCCTTTTGCAGATTCTCCAATACTGTTATGAATTTACTAAACAAGTAAACTTGCACCTCTGCTATGTTTACATCTTCTAGATCATTGCTAGCTAGAGCATCTTGAGTATCCTTAAGAGCACTCATCATATGCCCAGCCTAAGAGTAATGAGACTCCTAATTTCTCCAACTTTGCCAATTATTCTCTCCCGGTCATTGCTCAGACTTTTGATTTTCTCAAGTAATGATATTACCTAATTTTCATGGCTACTCAATGATACTGATAGAGGATCGATTGACTTATATATGTGTTCTATCTCATCCTTATATAGCTTAGACTTCTTCTCAATTCCCATGGTGAACATTGAATGAGATAAACATGATTTATATAAGTTTCCACCTTCAAACAATGCATCTTTTATACTCTTTACACAGACATCTAAAGTGACTCTATCTTTGGCAATCATCTTTTTCAAATTCTGGAGCCTCTTTGCGTTGAATTCAATTTGGACCTTCTCCCCAATAGACTTTTCAAAAGACAAAATGTGTATCTACGGAATTGATCAAAAATTTTAACTGCCCAAATGAAGTGTCTAAAGTATCCTTTTGAAATGAGGGCATCAACTTCTCAAAAATAGTAGTCGCTAGGGTTAGCAACATACTATCCTCTGCATGAGACTTCAAAAGACCCTCAATGGATTTCTCTTGTGAAAATGATGCAAGTTGAAGCTTTTGAATTGGAGATAGAGAGGCGAGGTTAATCAAACCTTGAATATACTCTAGATCATCAATGACTTGCTTTCCCTTCACTGTCTTTGCAGTGTCTTTTGCCTCAGTCTTAACTTCAACCTTAACCTCCATCTTCTCCTTTTCTGCATTCTTCTAAGGAATTAGAGAATTAATTGCATTAATCAGAGGATTGTCAATCTTGTCCTTTCCTTCATCTACTTTCCCTGCATTCACATCCTCAACATTAATCTCTACTTGCTCAATAGTTTGTTCTTCCAGAATAGAACTATCATCCATTTTCTGTTTGGCTTTTGGATTGACCTATGATGGCATGTTCTGCTCTTCCAGATGAGATTCTTTTTGTCCTTTTTCTTGATTGGCTTCATACTAGTTATCTGGCAAATTTTTTATCAAAATCTTCTCAGTTTCCTTTGCAACTTCATTAATTTTTCCTAACATGAAATTATTTACTCTGTGCTTACTCTGGAACTCATTCTTTACTAACTTAAGTAATCTATCTATCTCCTCCTTAGAAATAACTTAACATAAGTTGACTAATAAATATTCCTTCGATCTCTCATCTTCCTTATTTGTTGTTTGTCTCCTAGCATCCAATCTCTTGAGTATGAATGTCATTAGTTCAATCAGAGCTTTACTATGTACATTCAAGTATTTTACAATTGCTTCTTCTAAATTTCTTTTGCCAGGTTCATCAAATTTTCATACCATTCTATTAATAGCTTTAGGTTACCATTCTGCACAACTTCATTAAAAATCTCATTCAAAGACTATCAGATGGCTTGATTGAATATTTGGACTTGCTTGCAGGCTTTGCAGGACCAGAGGAGTGAGCCATGCTTTTGGTTTGCCTTGGCTTAGGCATAGATGCTTCTGGTTTAGTCTCCTTCATAGTCTACTCCTCAAAGAGAATATTCTCCTCTCTAGCTTTCCGGATTGCTTCCTTTGATATCCCCATGCTCTCTACAAGAGCCCCTACCTCCTTCCTCACCTTCTTTTAGATCACCAATTTCTTGAACTGTTGATGAAGTTTTAAGCTCTTCTCTTTGTATGTTCTGAACATTTCCTCATTACGATCCACTGATTTACTCAATAGATGTTGTGCATATAGTTCCAAAATATGCTTTTCAACCTCATAACCCATAGGCATAATCCATACCATCCCAGGCTCTACAAATTCCATCAAACATTGATCAGTATCCACCATAAAGAAGATGGTGTCTTGATATTTCTCCACAATGGTCTTAAAGATTTTTTCCCTCTCATGCATTTCCTTTTGGAAATTCTTGAAATAACCCCATAGATTCTTATTCTGAACCTTAGAGTCACCAGAATTGTATGTGTTCCTGGATCTAAAATCCTATCAACTTGTCAAAGGCCCATTGCACCTGCCCAACACCCAAAATTTATTCATAAAGTAGGAAAACAATCATAGAAGCAGTATTCTGAACTTGAAAGGATGTTTCTTATTTTCTTTGTTCTTATTTATATTCTTTATCAGTTCACTCTAGAGAAACTCACAAAGATTGTACTTCTTGTTTTCTCTCATCATTTCATAGGCGACATATATGGTAGTACTGGAGACAAAATTTTCTTAGCTAGAATAATAGATCTTATAGCCAATGACCATTTATGCAAATCAGATATCATGCTCCAGGATGTCATTAACTCTCATTGCTCATTTATTAAATTTTGACCTGGTTGCATTAGTCACAATGTGATTCTTTACAGCCTTCAAGGATGGTGGCTCTCTAGATGCATACAATCCTATTATAGATTGAATAACTATCTTGGTGATCTTGTGGGTCTTGTATAACCATATGAATTCATCATGTACTTAGCTCAATATGTATCAGATCCATTCTTGTTCATAGAACATCGAAAACCTAACAAGTTACACAAAACCCTTGTCTTCCAAACCTTGAAATTCTGATTTCAACATCAAACTCTTATCAGATAGCTGATTATTATATAGATTCAACATTTATGAGCTTCCCAATTCCTCAATGGGATAGTATGTGTAAACCCTAATGTCATCAATTTGCAATACTCCATAGGGAACCGATGAAAACACACTCTTAGGATCATCTTCCATCGAAATGAATGGATGACTCTTGAAGTTTGGTCGTGCATGCTAAGTGATTTCAACAACTAAAGGAGTTGCAATACCAGATGCATCCATCTTATTAATTTCAAATTCCAAACTCCAATCGAAAGGGGTTTCATTGTTAAATACCTTTCAACCAGATGCAAGATCTCATGCCAAATCTTCTTTTCACTCTAGGTCTTTGGAAATGTTGCTTCACTACACTCTTCTGCTCTTTCACTTTGAATGCAAAGTAAAAAATGAAAAGGTTAATTTTCTTTTTATCCTTTGCATACCTAAATTTTAGGGTATAATAAATTCACTTAACCCTAACTCTTCTAGATACCTTGCATACTGACAAATCTTAAAGAAATCATCCGCGAATCATCAAGTCTGATCAAAATCTTCTGGAAAAAATTTCACTGAATCAATGATCTTCAAATAAATCATCTATAACCTATCGGAGCCAAGTACAAATTTCTAATTGGGGGTTTATAAGCTTCTTCATGAAAATCTCCCTCTAAGGTCGAATGCCTTAGCTTAGTTACCAGATGAGGTTCTAGCACCAGAATCAGGTGCAGACCTACTTTCTACCTTAGAATCACTCTTTTGACCCAAGTCTTCTTCATTTGATATCTGATCTCTTTAACTTTTTCTTTACCCTTCTCATCTGGCTTCACATTCTTGTTCTTGTCTTCCAGACCTCTCCTATTCACATTTCTGCTTCTGCAATACCTAGCAACGTGACTAGATTTGTTGCATGGATCTGAAGTTCATTTGATTTCCCTTGATGTGCATTGATTAGCAACATTTCCAAACCTACCACATGCATAACATCTAACATTTCTCCTATTCTGAAAGCTATTCATCATATTTCTGCATTCATCTACCTTATGACCATACTTATTGCATTTGAAACATTGACTGGTAAAAGATGGACCATTATTGATCATCCTATTTTTGCATTGAGTAGCCATATGACCAAATTTATTGCAAAAAAATAGTTACCATTGAATTTATGAGCATTAGATTTCCTTAATAAAGGCCTTCTTGAGTTGTTCTTCTGTTGTGCTGATTTGGAGCTTTCACCTTTCTCAAATCCAAGGCTTTTAGTATAATTAGGATTCTTCTAACTTGCAAGCATTTCATCAAGCTTGGCTAAGATGACATGGAACTTCTCCTTGTACTCATTTGATCATATCTAATAAGAATGATATTCCTTTCAATATCTTCCTCATGTTGTGTGGAGTCTTGCAGGTAAAGCTTCAATTGTCCATTCTCACTCTCAAGTTTGCAACATTCTTCAGATTTGTCTTTTAGGGATTGAGAAAGCTTCTCCTCATTTTTCTTCCTTTCCTCAATCTCTTTTGTCAATCTCATCACAATGGCTTCCATCTCATTCTTTTGGACTGTATTAGTTCTAACAAGTTTGTCACATTCTTTTATCTTTTCCTTTAGGGCTTCTTCATCAATGTTTTGACTTTCTTTCTCCTTCAGCTTATCAACAAGTTCCTTTCTCTTCTCCCTTGACTTATTCAATTGATCCTTCAATGTTTCAATTAAGTTCTTAGCATCCTTAAGGTTTACTTTTACTTGTCAGATCTCAGCTTGGGCTTTATCAAGATCCTCAAGTTCTACACCAAGCTAATGTCTACGACTACCGAAATCCATTAATTTTCTTTCCCATATCCTCAAGTTGTTAGGCTTCTTCTGAGGAACTAGGCTCTGATACCAATTGATGGAAACAAGGAACACTGAGGGGGGGGGGGGTTGAATTGGTTTTTTTCAATTTTTCAATTTTTAAATTTATCCTATAACCACTTAATGCAAATGAATAAGAATAGAGTGAAAAAACACAAAGAAAATAACAATAACACCATAACACTAGGATTTTTATGTGGAAACTTGATTAAGGGAAAAACCACGATAGGATTGAGACCCACAATATTAATATAACTTACTAGAAGTATAATAATATTACATGAGGAGAATGCACATGCATCCAGACACACTGCCTAGAGCTCATTGCTCAAATTACAATAAGGGCTACAACCCCGGAAGGCTAACTGCCTTACAAATGATAACAGATAATAATTGAAATGTCTGAACTGATGAACAACATCTACAAATGCCAAAACAGTTCTAGTTAAGTAGAAAATACTATGTTCTGCAATACTTCTCTATTCTGATATTTTGTTGTATTTTGAAGCACAAATCCTTCAACAGTGCACATAAAATTGCACACAATCGCTCATACACACTTCACACATATCCACCAATATCAAAAAATGATCAAATCAATTGGTCATATATATCCACAACATCGATTTAGGTATGTTACTTCTCAGCTCAAATCAGCATAACATAAATGAAACATGTTACTCAAGTCGGCTCAATCTGATCAAAACAACCATGCGGACCAAAACAAATTGTCCACACACTTCATGTTGGCTTACTAAACTCAAACACAACCAATCACCAAAATCACTCCACATGATCCACACAATGAATCTCCACACGTTACTGCTAATAAGCACTATTCTAACCATAAAATTTTCTACCGGATCCTCCAACTCACTCAACTCTCAACACTGGAGCACACAAACTTGGAATAAGGTAATTTACACATCTATAATGCATCTCTGAGATTTTCAGCACCAAGTATTCAAGACAATTTAATTGTCAACCACAACACTGTACACTTTGTCGGATGACCCACCCTTCTCACCGGACCTCAATCAATCTTCCAGTATGAATGAATCATGAACATTGGATTGGATAGCTAACTCAAGTTGCCATCAATGACAACATGTGACTATCAATGTAGTGTCTCTTGCCAAAACGTATAAGTATTTTTACCCCCACTAGAGCCACACCATATTCACTTGTCTATGAAATTGAAGTTGCCTTACTCATTGAGGTTGAGTTACCATCTTTGTAGGTCTCTTTGCATGATCTTATTAGTGATGAAGATTAATGAGTCTCGTGACTTCAAGGTCTTGAATTATTGGATGAGTTGACAAAATTATTTCAATCACCTTATAGAATATCAATGATACATGTATTGTAGTTACAACCACAAGGTTAAGCCTCTCATATTTGAGGTGAGTGACTTGGTTCTCAGATAAAATCCTAAGATTAAGTGAGATCAAGAGAAAAGGGGTAAATTTGAACCTAACTATCTAGGCCCCTACATTTTTATAGTAGTCTATGTCTCTGGAGCATATTAGCTATCTACTCATAAAGGTGAATTTATTGAACATCCTATCAATGACACACCCTTCACAATTCTACAACTAGTGCTTTAGATAATCCCTTAATATAAAAAAATACAAAGAAATCAAAAAAATTAAAAATTAAATTGTCACCTTGATGAAAACTGGAAAACAAGCATCTTATGTGACACAAAAAAAATTACTAAAAAAATCAAGAAAAAATTAAAGAGAAATAAATTCATCTAATAGTGTAAACACTTTGGTGGCACCCTAGGAATGTACCATGGTGAAAATTGAGCAATTGACACTATGTGTAGGGACTTTTCTCCTTTCTCCTTTAGGATTCCACATCGTCCTTTCACTTTGCACACACTGACATCCTATCATAATAACTTATCAATCCCCATCATGTCTTGCTATTGTTCTACTAAGGTCACTCACCTTCTGCAATAAATATTTTTGTCATCCTTGCTACACCCATAAAATCAGGTCATATCTCTAATTGGGTGCATATCTTTGACCTAGTGATGGTTTTGGATCCTTGGCACCACATGTTATGAGGAACTTTTCTTTTCTACCTTCCTTCTTATGCTCATAATCTGTAATAAAAAATTTCTTGCATCACCACATGTTATGAGGAACTTTGCTTTTCTACCTTCCTTCTTACGCTCATAATCTATAATAAACTTTTGCTTGCATCACCAATCCATAATAAGGTTTATGTCTTTCTTCGCAATAAACCATCAGCTTCGTGGAGTGAAAGAATTTTAGATAGACTTAAGGAGAACTAAGCTACAACCAAATTAATCATTTGATTAGATAGAGATCTTAGCATGTCTGGCAATCTTATTTTCTTGAATACTATAAAAAAATTTGACTTGATCAAAATCTTAATTAAGAAAAGAAATATCTGTGGCATATTAAATTAAGTATGACTGTCATACATAATGTAGTTTATATTAATATTAAAATTAAATTATGCATAAGAACATTATCAAACTTCATATATTAAGCATACATATTAAGCACATCCCCATGCATACCACTAAGAACAAGGATGCTACTGCTTATAAATTAATAGCATTTTTGATTTGATCTGATCGATGGTGTTCCCTTAAATGCTTTTGATTCCTTTCCTTCATATCTATCCATGAGAGGGAAAGGTCACACCTCTTCATCATGTATTCCCTTTAGCAAGAGACACACCCTTCACCATTAGCACCTTTTGAAAGAGTGCAACTCTTCATTATTTTTTACCTTTGAAAGGGACATAACCTCCACAATCAGATCTGCATTTCTTATTTTAAATAAGATTTGCACTTCTGATTCCCAATTATCTCTCCTTCAAATGAGTTCTCTTCTCCCTTTTATATATCATATTTGTGGGAGTCTCTATAATGCCCCGCCAGGAACCCCGAAGGAAAACTCACAACAAGGGTGAAATAATTTTTTTTTTAAGTATAAACATAATAAGTGCATAACACACAACATGCATGATAACACAAGCGAAAGACTTACACCAAAATTCTTTAAGGGTTACCAATGAAGAATAAAACCAAAAGATAAATTCCACAATTAAGGTTAATACAATAATCTATCATTAACTCAATGATCACAAGAAGCCATATGCAATAACAGATTACACCATTGAAACATTGAAAGGATACAATATAATTCTCTCTTCAATAAGCATGTACACATAACATAAAGGAAACTGATAAATAATGTCCCAATCTTAGGATTACATTGTTCTTCCAATACATGGCTTCTCAATATACATATAAAGATACAACTTAACCAATTACAAGGTTACAAAAGATCATCATACATTGACCACGTAGGTCTCTATTAGGTCTCGGAGGCAACTGAGAGGGGGGGTGAATCAGTTGTCTATTAATTTCAACCCAAATATAACTTAACCAAACTTAGTGCATAATACCGGTAAACCAAACTTTAATGTCGATAGACAGTTTAGTACTTAATAACAGTATTGGTAAAGTTTAATGCATGAAACAAAAAGACAAATAACATACACAACACATAACACAGTTATTTGTACGTGGAAACCCTGTAAGGGGAAAAACCACGGTGGGAAACCTTACCCACAATCAGATGATACTACTACAGATAGTATGTGTGTACAAATAGGGTCTGCACATGCAGAAAGGCTAACTGCTTAGAGCTCACTGCTCAATCACAAAATGGGAGTCACACTGACTACAATTGGATGGTTAAATCCAATGATAATGTATTGCTCAATATGCTGGATTCAGTACCGGTTAAGCTTTGATTTTCCTTCTTCAAAAGCCTCCTTGAATCTTGAATGATGTCTGCATGTATAGCTCTGCTTATCTTCACATATACCTTATTACAATCCTTTTTTACACTCCACTACTACATAATCTCATAAATGAGATCTTACATATATACCAAAACCTAAGACCAAATGTGTAGGTTGGCTCACTAAGATATTACAATAAAATCAATTACAAATGAATCAATATGCGATGCATGATGTCGGCTCAATGCATTTACAACAATAACAAATCATCTCAATAATGTGTCATGCTGATTTGGAATAGATAATGCTTGCTGATCCATAACCTAGACCTATTTGCCTGTAACAACAAATATGCAAACTTGATTGTACCAATAATAAAATCATCAAAACCAAGTGTCCAAACAATGTCTTCGACATAACCAAGTAATCTCCAGATGATAACAGATCATCCTCAATGCTGGTGAACAATATAACCTGTCGGTGAACCAGATACCGGTGACTGTACATAAGTCACTGAACATGTCGGTGAACATAATTAAAGATCTCCAAGTTTTGACAAGTGTTGACAAGTGTTGACATCAATAACAAAACCAATGCAACACATCCATAATACCAACAATCTCCCCCTTTGGCATTGATGGCAACACAAGATGGAAAAACCATCTAAGTGCCAAAACAGAAATGCCAAAACCAAAAACCAACAATCTCCCGAGGAGATCATTAACCAGAACTCAAAATATAGATACAAAGAGTAACAATATCTCCCCCAATGAATAATATCTCCCCAAAAGATAATGTGTTTTTCCATAGATATCTCTCCCCCTTTGACATCAAATGCCAAAGCAATACAAAAACAAATACAATCAGTGCATAGAACTTGTTACAAATACCAATTGTTATAACCACATTTATTCAATATACTCCCCCTGAGAAGTAGCTCTCCTTCATCAAAGCCGAAAAAAAGATTTCTCTGTTAATTTTGTCGGTCTGATGCCATGCTCCAGTTGTCTAAGTTTCTACAGGTGAGGGTATAACTCCAAGTTGTTCTCTTAGATATTCAAAAGTTTCCTTAGGCAAAGGCTTAGTAAAGATATCTGCAATCTGCTCTTTAGTATTCACATAAACCAATTTCACTTCTTTTGCTTGAACATTCTCTTTTAGAAAATTGAATTTGATAGAAACATGTTTAGTTTTAGAGTGAAATACTGGATTCTTTGATATATCAATTGCTGCCATATTATCACAGTAAATGATTATAGGTTCTTTTCATTTTACCTTTATATCCTTCAACATTTGCTTAATCCATAATACCTATGTACAATTAGTTGTTGCTGCAACATATTCTGATTCTACTGTTGATAGTGATGTATGACTTTGTTTCTTGCTCAACCATGAAATTAGTCTGCTACCAAGAAAAAATGCTTCGCCAATGGTGCTTTTTCTGTCATCTACATCTCTTGCCCAATTTGCATCTATGTATGCACATAAATCAAAATTTTCATCTTTAGGATACCATAAACCAAGATTCATTTTGCCTTGTAGATACCGGAAAATCCTTTTCACTACTGATTCATGATTTTCCTTAGGATTACTCTGAAATCTTAAAACAATACATACTGCATTCATAATATCAGGTCTTGTTTGTGTCAAATATAGTAAACCTCCTATCATAGACTTGTATCTTGTCGGATTAACAAGTGTTGATTCATCCTTCAATGATAGTTTGTCAGTTGTAGTCATAGGTGTACTTACCAGTTTAGAGTTTTCCATGCCAAATTTCTTAAGTAATTCCTTCAAGTACTTTGATTCATTTATGAATATACCTTTATCAGTCTGTGAAATCTGCAATCCTAAAAAGAATTTTATCTCTCCAATCATAGACATTTCAAATTATTCCTGCATCTTATTAGAAAATTCTTTACACAATCCATCTTCTCCTCCAAAAATGATATCATCAACAAAAACTTCAATAACCAAGATGTCATCATTAGTCACTTTGTAATATAAGTTGCTATCAGCATTACCTTTAGTGTAACCAAGCTTCTTAATATATTAGTCCAATCTAGCATACCAAGCTCTAGGAGCTTGCTTCAATCCATATAAAGCTTTCCTTAACCTACAAACCATATCTTTGTCATCTGTCAAAGAAAATCCATCAGGTTGTTCAATGTAAACTTCCTCTTCAAGATCACCATTCAGAAATGCACATTTAACATCCATTTGATATACTTTATAATTCTTGTGTGCTGCAAAAGCTAAGAATAATATGACTACTTTAATTCTAGCTACCGGTGCAAAGGTTTCATTATAATCAATTCCTTCTTTCTGTGAATATCTCTTACACACTAATCTTGCTTTGTTTCTAATTACCTTACCATATTCATTAAATTTATTTCCGAATACCCATTTAGTTCCAATTACATTTTTGTTTTTAGGCCGGGGAACCAATGTCCATGTGTTATTCTTTTCAATTTGTTCCAATTCATCTTCCATATCTTAAATCCAATGTTTATCTTCACATGCCTCATTAATAGTTGTTGGTTCAATTTGAGAAATTAGACATACCTCTTCATTTTCTAGTCTTCCTCTAGTCATAACACCTTGATACTTATTCTCAATTATCTGACTTTCAGAGTGATTCAATCTTACATACTTGGGTGTATTCACTTGCTGTTGTTCTTCAGTCACTCTGGAATTCTCAGAGGATGCCAGTGTGACTAGATCAACATTCTGTACCGGTGTACTCATAGTAGGTTCATTTGTGATTATCTCAACTACCGGTTCAGAGTCTATAGACCTTCTAAACTGTTCATCAATCTTCACATTTGCACTTTCAATGATTTTTTGCAATCTCTTATTAAAACATCTATATACCTTGCTCTTAGATGAATAACCAAGAAATATTCCTTCATCACTTCTAGGATCAAATTTGCCAATATAATCATCTCTCCTAATATAACATTTGCTTCCAAATATTTTGAAATATTTAAGAGGAGTATTACCAAACCATAGTTCATGAGGGGTCTTACCGGTTTCACCTTTGATGTGAGCTCTGTTGAATGTATAAACAGTTGTATTAACTACTTATCTCCAATACACATGAGATAGGTTTGCTTCTGATATCATGCTTTTAGATACATCCAAAATAGTTTTGTTCTTCCTTTCCACAACTCCATTTTGTTGGGGTATCCAAGGTGCTGATAATTGTCTTCTGATCCCATTCACTTCATAGAATGTATTAAATTCCTTAGATGTGAATTCACCTCCTTGATATGATCTCAAACATTTGATTTTCTTACCAGTTTCATTCTCTACCATCACTTTGAATAGCTTGAATTTCCCAAAAGCTTATGATTTCTCCTTGAGAAAAGTAACCCAACACATTCTAGAATAATCATCAATGATTAGCATAAAATATCTCTCTCCTTGTAAACTTCTAGTTCTTGTTGGACCACATAAATCCGTATGAATTAAGTCAAGAACATTATTGGATTTTTATGGAATACTCTTAAAAGATGCTCTAACTTCCTTTCCAAATTGACATTCCTTACATACCAGATTGTGAGGTTTAACAATCTTAGGTAAATCCCTTACTACCTTAGTTGTATTGATTTTCACAATGCAATCAAAATTTACATGACACAGTCTCTTATACCATAACCAACTTTCATCAATATGTGCAATCAAGCATGTTTTCTCATTGTTATTCAAATGAAAGATATTACCTCTAGTCTGATTACCAGTTGCAATTTCCAAACCAGTTCTATTCATGATTTTGCATTTACCATTCTTGAATTGTAATTGAAATCCCTTTTCAACTAATTGACCAACACTCGGAAGATTATGCTTAAAACCTTCAACATAGTAAACATTATCAGTATTGTGGTTACCATCAAAAGATATAGTGCCTTTTCCTCTATTCAAACAAGCTTTATCATCTCCAAATCTTACTATACCTCCATTCCTTAAAGGTTAGGAATTTACTCTTATCACCAGTCATATGATGTGAACATCTAGAATCAATGATCCATTCATCATTTTCTTCAATTTTAGCTGCCAGGGCCTACTCTACTGGTTGAACAATAGGTGTCAGTTGATCTTCTATTATTGCAAAAAAAGCCCATCCATTGTCTGTCGGTTCCTCATCAGAATCATTGGTAACTCCTTCATCAGCATAGTAACATGATTTGTCTCTATTCTTCTTA